>NC_054701.1:73608449-73925949 GCF_016097555.1 Gigantopelta aegis
ACACAAACTAGTTTTTCTTTAAATATTCATTATTTTGTCTGCGATGTTATTTTTTATTTGACTTTATTTGATTGTTTTTTTCTTTTTAATATTGAAATACATGCACTATGTAGTTTTTATTTATTTATTTAGTTGCTTATTTATTTATTTATTTATTTATTTATTCATCCATTCCTGTCTTCGTAATTTTCATTGCTCGATTTTCATATTAGTCATGTTATTTGTCATGAGTGTAAATTGTAGAAATTCTATTTTATATACCCTAATATAATAATTTATTTTGAATTACTTTAAAAATCAAATACAGACATGTATGTACATGTACATGCCATCATAAGCAATTTCAATATTTTATGTCAGCTGTTTTAATTTACAATATATATTAATAATTTAAAAAATAGAATGTATCATTTTCTAATGCTCATTAATACAACATTAAATGTTTATGATTAATACATCTTCGAAATAATTTAACTATTAACGATTTGCTCGTCTAGGGAATACTTCATGTCACGACTTAACTGGTTATAACGAAAATATATCTTTCGTAAAATCGCTTGTTTAAACTTTTATGTTGAGATGCAGTTTTAGTTCTTATTTGTTTTGATACAAATTGAAAAACATATTATTCAATTTTGTTTCACTAAATACATAAGAAAAAAAAGCAATGTTTTATTTAACGACGTACTCAACACATCTTATTTACAGTTATATGGTTTTGGACATTATGGTTAAGGACCACGCAGGTATAGAGAGAGGAAACCCGCTGCCGCCACCTATGTACTACTGTTTTCTGTTGGATGCTGTATCATCCCACAGATAAGATAGTGCATACCACGGTTTTTATTACATCATTTCTGGAGCACTGGCTGGAACAGGAATAGCTCATTGGGCCCACCGACGGGGATCGATCCGAGAGTGATTGAGCAACAAGCAAGCGCTTTACTACTGGACTACCATCTTCATAAATCAAGGCTAATATTCGTTCCTCGTATTCAGCCTTGATACATGTAGTCAAAATTACTGATATCCACTACTAGCGCCCTCTATTGGAAGAAAATTTGTAACACCGATTATGTCCCTTACACGATGGCATCGCTGACCAATCACGGCATCGGTAACATGTGACAATCTTGAAAGCAATATCAAAAATTAACCGTCGGACGCTGATGCTGCCATCTTTGTTTACAATAACAAGGGAATCTATAAGGAGCGTTGCGATTCGTTGCAATCAGATCTCATCGCATCCAATGAAATTTAAGCATTTTTGGCACGATTTCTTGACGACATGTATCAAGGCTGAATACGAGGAACTAATATTAGCCTTGATTTATGAAGATGCTGGACTACCCGCTCCACTCTCCCTCAGTGTACAAAATCATATTCTCAACTTTTTTGTTTTGTGTTACGAAATGTATATATAGAATATTATACGAGTTTTTGCTAGATATAATTTTTACGAAACGAGTGAACTTCCCAAACGTATCTGACCAAACGAAAGTGAGGTCAGATACTTTTAGGAAGTTCACGAGTTTCGTAAAAATTATATCTAGCGAAAACGAGTGTGGTATTTTATTTATTACCCTCCTTTAAATCATTAAGCAAATTATGAAAAATAGATAAATCAATCACTAGCCGGTGCACGACTACGTACCGCCACATTGAGAAATAGTTCGTTGTACTTCCGGTACTTCTCAGTGACGTTTTCGGGGGAGTGATGAAGACGTACTTCCCCAGAAATTTCCTTCGGGTTTCTTTTTTTAATTTAAAAAAAGCTGTAAGGTACATGCATAAATATATGTTTATTTAAAAAAAAAAATGAAAAATGGGTAAAACTAATGCATAATTCCATATTTTAACAAAACGCCCCCAAGAAACAAATATTCCCGTTACGCCACTGGTTATGCTAATAATGTTGAATTCACAAATCACAACTGACAATAACAATTTGTTGACAAAAAATCCAACCAATAAGAGAACAACAGTGTTTTTGCAGTTAAAAACGTGTAGCTTGCAAAAGCAGCCGAGTTCACGGGAAAACTAAAGTTATAACTTTAAGGTCGACGACAGTCACTTTTCGCGCCCGTGTTTTGGCTTTGTACACAATAAATATAGCATATATTACCGTAATTTCACTTGAAATCCATATTTCGTAAAAGGTACAATATTTTAATCACAGAATGTTCTTCAAACACATTCAGGTGTTTCAGTCATGTTCGAAATTTTTTTAAATCGATAGGAATTGTGCATTGGTTTTTTTCCAGCATTCTTAAAACAGAAAAGTTATGTACTCAGTTTGTGGTTATTGTAAGGAGGTGCAAAGTGACGTCATTGGAATTCTGACGTCATTCAAATTCAAAATTAGCTATATTATTACAATGCATCGCCACATTAAAATAAAAACTGGTCTACTAACCTTGACCCCTGTTAAATTTCTAAAACAAGCAAACAACGCTGTTTACAGGTCGGTATATTTTACTTTTTCATAATTCTACAAAAAATATTAAGTTTAAGTTTTAAAAAATAAAAAACTACCTTTTGTCAAATATATCATATGAAAAAATTAACGTTGGATATGTTTCATTTATTGTGTACGAAGCCAAAACAAGGGTCCAAAAAGTGACTGTCCTAGACCTTAATAATGATGAATTCACAAATCACAACTGACAATAACAATTTGTAGACCAAAAATCCACATAATAAATAAAATAAATATGTTTAATTATTGTTCTGTTCATTATTTTATTTTAATTTTTTATTTAAAAATATTTCTCGCGCGGTCCAGTTTACATCAACTTTTAATGAATAACATTGCTGAATCGGTGAATGACATTTGTAGTAAAAGTTGTGGATGTTACTGACCTTGACATTAATTATGAATGAAAACAATAGTCCCGTTATGCTAACAAGGTCGCTGTCCAACCAATCGAAATTGACTCTGTTCCCTGTTGACAAATCAAAATACAGTTTGTAATACGCACCTGGTGGTGCGTACGAAATTTGTACGACACCGCTATATCTTCACCAGGAGGGTAATAAAAAATTATATTCTACACTGATCTTCACACAAGTTTTTTATTTTTAAACTATACCAACTAGAGTGCATTGATTAATTAATCATCGGCTTATTAATGCTGGTACAAGCACTCTCCCACTAACAGGAAAGCATATACCACGACCTTTGATACACCATTCATGGGACACTGGTTGGGTATGGAAACAAAACGCAGAGAATATGTCGACCGAGATGATTCGACCCATCGACACAAGCACCGCAGGTGACAGCTCTATCCACTCAGCTAGATCCCGTCCCAATATAAGTATTAACGTCGTATGATAATAGTTTATTTCCCTTCTGTGACGAGGACATTTTATATATTTTACGCAATGCTCATTATTTATATATATATATATATATATATATATATATATATATATATATATATATATATATATATATCTCATTTCAAAACAAAACAAAAACAAACAAACAAACAAAGTCACGGTATTTTGTTATGGCAGAAAAGTTTCATTAGCGTAATAACATTTATAGACTCCTGAAAGGTTTCAGAAATTTCAAACATCCACAGGTTATTTTACGAAATGACGGAGCACCGGCTGAAATAATGCAATACCTTATTTTGATGTGATACACATCGCTTTACGGATTTGAAAACTAAATGTTTTGCTCATAACGTGTGCATGCAATTCCTGCTTTGTTGAAACGTCCTTTTGATTGCATTGTTCAGAAATACGGCCTTGACACCAGTGAGTAGTGTGTACACACACACACACACACACACACACACAGATATATATATATATATATATATATATATATATATACTCACGGGAAAAAGTTCCTGTGCACCAAATAATTGCATATAAAATATAATTTATTTGAAATCGATATTCCAGCGGTGTTCTGTTAATTGTACGAGCTCTTCATGCTTTGTCATCACAAGTTGCATTGCTAACAGTCTTGGTCACATGCTCTTGTTTGACGTCATTTTTCTTATCATTGGATTCAAACTATTGTATGGATTCTCATCACTCAGAAAAATAGTTTGATGGTATCTGGTCGTCATCAGCGTGATGCCATGCCTTCAAAAAAATTAACTTCTAACAATGGGTATGATTGAGGTTAGAACGGTACAAACGTTGCTAGTCATTTTGGTGTTCATTGGGAAACTGCAGTGTCTGCGAAGATGTTCTCGACTGTTAAAGGATACAAGGGATCTGCCATATTTAGGGAGTCGACACGTGACGTCACATTAAAAAAATTGTCAATACAAGCGGGTACACAAGTTTAACATCCCAATCAATCCCTGAGTTAAGGCCAATCAGTGGAAGAACTGTACGTAACCGATTAGGTGATCACAAAGTACGACCATGACCGTACATCTATACGTTGTTCTGTTACATCGTCATCGACGGCGCAACAAGCATTGTGTAGACAGTACTTCAGGTTCAGAATACAGAAGAGGATCACTATACTTATAACATAAATAGTACATCTATGTAAAACAATATTTTTAATTTTAAATAGATCTCACTGAAATTTTAATGATGCACAAGAACGTTTTTCCGTGAGTATATAGATAGAGAGATAGATAGGAAGATAGATAGATAGATAGATAGATAGATAGATATACAGACAGACAAGATAGATAGATAAATTCTGGAGTATATATGTCAAATTACAACAGAATGGACACGCATATTATTATATGCTCATCTCTATTTTTAAATGTAGTTCACACATTATATATATATATATATATATATATATATATATATATATATATCAGGATTGAAAATTAGCATTCACCCGGTCGCCCGTGGCGACCTTTATTGGCTATGGGCGACCAAGAAGTTTACAAAGGTAGTCCGTTGGGCGACCATCGATTTTACAGTCTGACGAGTATGGTACCTGCTAAAAAAGAAACGCACTGAAACTGATTCGAATGACCAATGTGACAAAATACACCGCGTTTCCGCTGGCGCGAACTACAGATCTGGCAGGTTACGATATTATTGAACATGTTCTAACAGACTGACCAGACCCAGCCTCAGCTTCTACGATTTTGGTCTGGGACTGTAAACAAATATAGCTCGAATTGTATTGTAGACACTTGAAATTGTGGGTGTTTTTTTTTAATAAATCCTATTTAATTAGCTTACTAGTATTTTATTTTGGGAAAAAAAATCAAAATTTATCTTGTCGTTTTAACTCAAACTAACAATGAAATTTTCCATTACTTCAGGGATTATTCCAAAAGTCAATTCATATAAAAACATAGTAATTTATTAAATTCTATGGGTACTTGGGAAAATAGTGGATGATTCCATCAATGTTATCTATTGCCTTTTCTATAGGAGGACGGCCACTCCCTAGGAAATCCTTTACTTCATTCCTCTTGCATCGCCATAAAGAGGACTGCCACTTTCAGACTAATTTACTAAAACAGGTGCTGTACTACCTTGTAAGGTTTTAGTCTCTTTATACTGCTCTATCGATTACTTGAGAGACAATCCACGTCAAATTGCATAAATTGGTTCTTCTAGCATTTTCTTTACCCCTGTATTAAACATTATATTTAATTTGTATCATTTAATTGTAATTTGTAAAGAAACGTTTTTATTTACACATGTAATTGATTTCTTTTCCCCAAAAAAGTGTTTTTTTGGGGGGTTGGTATGGTTTTAAAACTTAATAATATGTTTTTTAATATGACTTTTAACTTCAATCAGTATGAAGTTACATGCCAATTCATCTTTTTCCGTTTGACGGAAACGGCCTATGTACATGGTTATTATTATACATGGTTATTATTCAACAAAGAAAATTCTAGTTTTGATTTTTGCTGTACAGTTAACTTGGAGGGCTAGTTGAATTTGAGAAGGGCTAGTAAGATTTTTCTTCAACCGGCCCTGCTGGCGAACATGGTTTTCATGTTAATTTTCAACCCAATATATATACATACATACATACATACATACATGTAGATATATATATATATATATATATATATATATATATATATATATATATTATAACAATAACAATAACAATAATAAATATATACATTTTAAAAAAAACCCAAAACATTTGGGTGGATGAAGGAGGAGCACAATGTGTCCGAAATATCGAGAGTTGACAATCAGATTGAGTTACGTTTAATCTTTGCAGGGTTGTTTAAGTATGTTTTATGTTTTGTTTTTTAGTTTGTTTGTTGTTGTTGTTTAGTTGTTATGGGTTTTTTGGAGGGGCTGTGGTGAGAACAAAGCTATAAAATTTGAAATAATGAATAAATTTGTTTTCTTTTCATATATTGTTTGAAATTATTAAATATTAAAACTTGTTCTTTTTTTTCTTTTCTTTTTCTTTTTTGTCTTCTGAAAAAACCGACTTGGGATATTTAAACTGAAATCACTGAAATAAGTTATCCATTGTTAGATTTTCAAAACAGTTTCCCGCCTTAGAATTCTTTTCACTATCCAGAAGGAAACACATACCTGTAATACCTATACAAGCACGTGCCATTTTCCGTATCGTGTAGTATAATTACATACTGAATACGGTTACCACATTCCACCAGGATTGCCGCTAACATATCTCACCTCAACATTAAATAGAAAATAATAATAATGTTTTAGGCAGTAGTGTTACTTTGAAACACTCTGCAGGTTAAGCTAGTCCGACGCGATCTCTGATCCATGATTAACATCAATTTTGTGAATTAAGCGCGACATCTCAAAACGTGGAACTCATTGATCAATCGGAAACGTATCCACGTTTTACCGCCTTTTCCGAGCACTATCGTCTGGCACGAGTCCGGGAATGAGTCTAAATTTAGAAGAAATGAATGAACTCCAGCGATATCAATCCAAGGACAAATTGCCCAAATTTACGATAAATTGATGTTGCTGTTGCTATCATGGTGTCGATAATTCGATAGTGGGTGTATATTTAGCATGGCCGAGTCAAAATGTATTCTTTAGGCTTTATCTGATTAACAATCAAACCAACAGAGAAGAAAAAACAACCGAGAGCACGAATAACAGCAACAAACAGATCGATACCAAGAAACAAAACGTATCTGCGCAGCAAGAGTCCAAGAGATATTTTATAACCGAAATTTAAAGTCTGCTTTTGTTTAACAACACCACTAGAGCACAATGATGTATTTTTAAATCATTGGCTATTAGATGTCAAACATTTGGTAATTTTGACATATAGTTTTAGAGAAGAAACCTGCTACATTTTGTTTCTATTAGAAGCAAGGGATATTTAACATGCATCATCCCAGACAGTATAGCCTTGCTACACCAGTCGTGGTATACTGGCTGGAATGAGAAATAACCTAATGGGCCCACTGATGGGAATCGATCCTAGACCGACCGCGCATGAGCCCAACGCTTTACCACTGGGCTACGTCCCGCTTCATTTTATAACCACGATTATACACACATGTTCATGTATCAGTGAATATTCAATACAAATCTGGTTGACCTGTTATTTATGGTAGCACAGACTGGACTATACGTCCCAACAATGGCCATGTATTTTGGGTACATATTTTGGACTTTTGGGCATATTATCATGGAAGTGACACAGAAAGATATCTAAAAAAATATGTTTAAAATTAGTCCTGTTTATAACTATGATCCTGTTTTTAATTTCCTTGAGACTAAAAACGACTGCATGTTTCTTTAGTTTTAAAACATAAGTGGGCATTTTATGATGCCAGAGGCTGTTGCTCATAAACCTCAGTTGAAGATTCACAAATAACTATAGTCTTCTGCCTAATTTTAACGCTAGGTGTTTTAAACATTTGCAAAACTGCTGATGGTAGTGAGTGTGCGTATTTCAGTTCTCGAAATCTGTGGGATTTGTTTATAAATTAGAGCTGGAGTGTTACTATGGTTCGCAGGGCCGTGCCCAGACTTAAATAACTGTGAAGGGAGCACAAAACGATGCAGGGAAAAGCAATAAAGTGTCTCCTCCAGTTGGACAAAAGGCCATTTTTAAAAGTGCAGTTTATGTGAATTTTCTGCTGCTGCCCTGGTATGGCCACAGTTAATTGATTAGAAGCGCAATGCCGTTATTAATCATATCACTTCTAAAGAACGTGATTACGAACTATGGTACCACCAGCGCAAATTAGATAAATGTATTCATTATTAAACACACACACACACACACACACACACACACCACCTACCACCACCACAATCTGCACACATACATTGAAAAACTCCTCTCTTTTTTTAAATGATCAATCACCTTATCAACTTAATTTTCCACGCGCAGCACATATTGAACGTGAGGAGGCTGTTTGGGATGCTTGATTCCGGAAGTCACGACGCTGACGTAATAAGACATTTTAACGTTACCAAGGCAACCATTCACACGCAGAATAACGGACTAAAAGCCAAAGCATTCACAAATGATCGTTAGGGTGTCAGATTAACAATATTGCGATGTCGTAACGTGTTCTTTAGCGACCAGTCTGGGCTTAATATTAGTGTTCCTGGTGGCTGTGAAAGAGTTTGCTGTAGAATGGAGGAATTTAAGTGTACTGTTGTGTTCATCGTGTGAATGGATCGTGGGTGGGGCATTCGTGGCTCAAAGAAGTATTTTTGAAAGAGATCGCATTTGTGGACATGCGGCTGGATTTCATGGCGACGAGATTTCTGTAAATTTCTAAAACCGCAAAGTCATATTCCATCTGGCAATAACAACGTTATTATTAAACACAGATCAGCATATTCCCCTAATCCAAACAGCATTAACGTTGTAGAAATGATATCTCTGCACAAAATAGAATCAAAAGGAGGATTCGAAAATATACTGACTGCTTTGAGTTTCGCCATTGGTATGGACTTATACTTCGTCTGTAGGACTGCCACTCTCATGAATGACGTATTTTAAACCGAACGCGTTAGTTTGAGGTTTTAAATGTAACATATAGTTTGACACCCAATAGCCGATGTATTTTTCGATCTGGGGTGTCGTTAAACATTCATTCATTCATTCATTCATTCATTCATTTATTCATTATATGTAACATTTAGCGATGTTAAATGCACGATAAACTACCTCCAATCTGACGTCAGATGATGTTTATCTCCATTCTACCATGGATAAAAACGTGTTCAATGTTGGAAATAGTTTTAATCCGTAGAGCAGAAAGTAGTGTACTGTTCTGTACACGCTACATTTAGTTACTGTTTAGTCTTGTAACATATACAATCTGTGTACTAACTTTCGTTCTGTACTTCGCTTGTTCCGTTGTGTTCCCCGTTGCTGGGTTTCATGTCGTCATCGAACCATTCAGGATTTATTTATCTTTCTGGATCAAAAATATCCACCAGCGTTCCGATGTCAAACGTAGCTGCCCTCTTGGATTCTTTGTTGATAAGCACCTATTCCACACACACACACACACACACACACACACACACACACACACATACATACATAGATACATACATACATACCGCGTGGTTGTTGGACCGGTACGAATATGGTCGACTAACGATCGTTCTATTTTTGTGAAACGTAGTTGGTCTGATTGGTAGCGTACCGGCCCAACAATTGCGGGCGATTGGGTGCCACAGGTTCGGGTCTCGGTAACGGCATGACGAAATTTGTGAAGGCAATAAAGGATTTTTAATATCCCCTGTGCCAGTGCGTCATTGAATATATGTAAGTCAAAACCCGACATATATACAATAGAGATATTAAAAGTATTAAAATACATACACGTAATAGCAGCTGCTTAAACAAAAAACATCTCTTTTTTTTAGTTTATTTCGTCGTCTTTTTTTTCTTTCGTTGAGTATATATGTCAATAATTATCAATACAAGACGCCCACCCACACTCAATAACTAGCGGTCGCTTTCGTTGTTCAGATATCGCATACTGAAAATTATAGCCATTTACCGTCTACAGCTTCCTGCATTTTAGTATGGGTCAATGGGGATAGAGTTAATAACAACCGTCTCTAACGCCCGCTCTGTGCTGGAGTAACAAAACAAGGTGTATTTCGATGACACTTTCAGGTTTCAAGTAAACTAGGAACATGATATTGCTACGTTAATAGAGCGTTAGCCGGAAGTGCGCATGGGCGTAGTATTAATATTAATCGATAGGTCCACTTTTTGTTTTGTATGTTTGGTAGGCTTTCTTCTTCTTTTTGTTTTATTCTTTCTTTTTTTTCTTTTTTTGGTCTGGGGGAGGGTGGTTTTTTTGGCCTTTTCACTCCCCAAAAGGAGGGGGGGTAGTTTTGTTGTGGCTTTTTTTAGGGGCTTTGTTGTTTTTTTTGGTCTTTGTGGGAATATTTGTTTGTTTGATATTTCATGTTTGTTTTTGCTGTTGTATTTGTTTATTGTATCCAGACATGTTTGACAGGTCAAGGTTACCGAGATATCAAGACTACATAGTTAACATACATATCTGAACAACAAAACCGTTATGGTTCCCATTAGCGTATGAGACCTAGCGCTGGAGCAAATCCTCAAATTCGGGCAAAAACGATAGAGATATTCGGGCAAACCTTTTTACCGTGTATTTCCATCATTCTACCCGCAAAATCATTTGTAATTCATGTAAAAATGCTCAGTGATTCGTTTGTAACCCTATATAGCTGTTCGGTATTAATGCTAATATGAATAAATGTTGTTGTCCAAATTCAGGAATTTTTGTTTAATTCGGGCAAAAACAACCCCAACCAGTCTGCCCCCCCCCCCCCCCCCCCCCCAAAAAAAAAAAGACAGCCCGTACTCCCATGATGGTTCCTGACCACCATTAATTACTCCATGCAGTTCAACAAAAATTTCTGTCAGAATATATTCTGTGAAAAATCCAACATTATCGAGATGTTCATGTGACTACTAATTTTAGGGAGTGCTCTCAACTGACAAGTACCATGTATAAAATCAACATAGATGGACCAGATATTTTTCAGTCAGCCACCCTCATGTCAGAGTAGACTCATGCTGCTGTTATATAAGTGGAACTATACCACTTGCACAGTTGTTATCAGTTAGTACAACATTATAACCAGTAATTTTAAAACAATGGGTTATTTAAATACTAGAGGTCAACCTACTTGTATCATCAAAGAAATGTTTTAAAAGGCATATCAGAATTTTGTAGTATTTGTGTTTTTGATGAGGAACTATTTTCTAAACCGGACTATATAAAGCTGCTACAGCAAGTAACGGTGTGTTGTTTTATCCACAATCAAGAACATATCTCTGCTCAATGCGGATTCGAATGGGCATTTGGCAAAATAGGAATTGATTCCATGAATCTCTATCCAAGTACTTCAACTCTACGAGGGCAGCAGCTCACGAGGAAATCCTTTACGATACAATACACCCGTCTTGCACCGCAAAAAGAGGACTGCCATTCCCAGACTATTTTACTAAATCAAACCTAGCACAGGACGGAGCTGATTGGAATAAATACAGCTGTGGTGTCATTCGCTCACGAATCACTGTCAAAATACTTGTGATATCAGATGTTTGCACGCACGCAATCAAACATGATATATAGATTTAAATAGCATTGAATCATGTATACAGTTTGGGCAGGTAGTGAGAGTAGCAAAGAAGAGAACACGAAATAGTAAAGGAGAAACAAACGAATTAAATGGAAAATACGATAGGAAAAAGTCGCTATGCATGTCTTAGTGTACAAATATAAAACAAAAATGCAATTGTCAGTGAACTAAATTACAACAGTTTATCCTCTACGGGCCCGTTGTAATATGTGTCATTCCAACCAGTGCTCCACAACTGGTGTAAAAACAATCCCGTGGTATGTACAATCCAGTTTGTAGAATAATGAATATAAAAGAACACTGCTGTTAATCATGGAGTGGCGGTAGTGGGTTTCACGTCTCATTATCTGTGTAATCCTCAGCCATACTTCCGAAGTCATATAAATTATAACCGTAAATAGAAACGTGTTGAGTGTGTCGTTAAATAGAACATGTCTTTCTATTCTTGATTCAGTTGTATCAAATGATTGTATCAAATGATTTCATGTGAATGGTTGCAAAATTAATAGTTATGTCTAATTAGACCAAAATATGGAAACAAATAACAGCACTTTGTTGTATTTCTAATATAAATATTGGTACACGAACTTGCATGGCACTTTTGAGAACATTTGTTATTAGGGTTATGAATCTATGAGGATATGTATGTGAAATTTCATAGGTTTCTTAGTTTCATTAGCATTTGTTACGAAATTCAACGACTGGAGAAGTAATAACAATAATGGCCTAAAAGTGGGCCAAAGAACATGTGCCCAAGAGTGTTAGTGTAATATAGTTGTGACATATAATAGTATAATAGAACATGGGTCCAAAATTGTTATGTATAGTTAAAACGGCCGCAGAAATCAAATGGACAACACATCACAAATAAAAAATAGCATCCACTACAAAATAGATGTCACAATTGGGAAAATAACCCCAAAACGTAAAACAAACAGTAGTCATAACAAAAGCAGCACAGAGGGTAGGGTGGTGGTGGTACTAATGTATTGTCAGGTATTGATTATAGGTATATCATTTATGTATTTGTTTTTAGACAGGATATTACATACCGCAGCCTTTGGAATACTGGTAAAAATGTTGGAACACTGCATGGTTAGAACTGAATCTATATAGTAGAACACCACATGAGTTTAAGACTTTAAATATTTAAAGTTCAAACCATTCCTGTCCTGTTTACTGATTGAAATGGTTTATTTTACTCATCCTATTCTTCACCAACATTATCTAGTTAATCGAAATGGTTTATTCTGTCTATCCCATTCTTTATTATTACCATCACAACGTATAACATCAACAAAAATCTTATTAATAAAGTTTACAGTAGTCCTATTTGCTATTTTATCTTTTTTCTTTGATTTTTTCGTGTTTTCTTCGGCGTTTCAACTTTGTTCTTGGCTGTTTCAACTGAAACTTTCGTGGTCTCTTTGTTCTACTGTTTTAATTTTCAATGACAGCCAATCAGCCCCTTAAAATACATAAGCATGCATCGTAAGTCTAGACTGTTCTTTCAAATGCAAAGCAGTACTAGAGAGCCAATTACACTGGTATGATTATAAAATGTTTGTTGTTTGTCAATTTCTCCTAGCTTGTTTTTTCATTCAATTCTATATTCTTGTTAGATTCTTTTAACATAATTTGTATTATCCTTTTAATCTGGTACTGTCTTTTGCTGTTTAATGTTTGAATGTCTTACAATAAACGTTAGTGGGCCCATTGAATATGTAAAAAAAGAGGGGAGGAGTGGGTGGTGCTTTCTTGAACAAACATTTTTAAATTAGGTCCTCTAATATAAGGTATGCTAACTAAAAAATGCCTAGAAGTACTTATACCAAACTGATTACAGTTGTTTTACCATATCTATGGATTGAAGATGTGTGTTGGTAATTTGTATATATATATATATATATATATATATATATATATATATATATATATATATATATATATATATATATATATAAACAACAAACAATTAAAATAATAATACATAAATCACCTTGCTTAGCTGCATGGGGAACAGTATATCGTTCTGCAGCATTTTAAGGCATCTGCATGATATAAAATTTTCTAAAAGAGTTGTTAATTTTTAGTTCACAATATATAACTTTCTGAATAGAATCACACATAAAATTGTACAAGTGTAAAAGCTGCAACTCATGATGTTCTAGTTGTGTGTGTGTGTGTGTACTTTTAATTCATAAAAATGTTCGACCACAGAATTGCGTGTTTTTTGTTTGTGTTTTTTTTTTTTTTTTTTTTGGGGGGGGGGTTTGGGGGGGGGGGGTTGGGGGGGTTCTTGTTTTGTTTTTATTCACCCTGGTGAGACTTTATAGCCTTTTCACTGAAATTAAAAGTCCTCTCTTCTCAATTTAGTAAATTTTAAAAGATTAATTCTTACAATTTTTCAGCAGACTATATCTTTTAATTTTTAACTACTGTTTAATGTTTTTTACAATGCACTTAAGTTTTGCTTATATTATTGTAGAATATATGTAATATGTTATAGTTACATCATCCTTTTCCTAGAGATTTGTCTAGTTAGACCACGGTTTTTGCGGCCGTTGAATGACGGGTGTAATGATCGAGGTCGTAGCCCGAGATCTGTTACACCCGTCACTCAACGGCCGCAATAACCGTGGTCTAACCAGACGAATCTCGAGTGATGGATGAGGTAACTAGCTTGTACCACGCCCCCATTACCACGCCTTCATGACGTCATCATGGTCGCAATTTAATTTTAGCGGGTACATTTCACCTTGCTTCGTAGTCCGAATCGGACGTAGCAAATGTGTGGGTTTTTGCAATTTATTGGGTCTGCCTTGGACTACTTGCTTCCATTAGCCTATACGGGGAATACTAATTCATCTGACATTACAGGCGCGGATAGGCCTAAAAGGAGAGAACGCTGCGTAACTCCTCGAAATTTAAAGTGCCCCGAAAAAAATGAAACGTTTAGCAGGTGAATGCAATGCATTTATTTATTTATTTTTAGTGGAGAATGTAATATATTGCTAGCTTAATAATTACCATGTAGATCATATATATGTAGGTGAATTTTGGCACGAGCTTGGCCGTGATTTTATACTGAGAGATACCCATACCTGGGGAGGGCACCCACACTATCTTTGAGTCATGTATATAATTATAACAGACGAATATATATTTAACATGGTATATGTGTGTGTGTGTGTGTGTGTGTGTGTGTGTGTGTGTGTGTGTGTGTGTGTGTGTGTGTGTGTGTTTCAAGACTTACACAGGGCCCGCAGAGTGTATTTGAAAATGAGAGAGGGATGGGCGAATGTCTGTGGATCAAAATACATGTACTTGTGTACCCGGGCATGCTTCTCCGAGAAAAGTTTGAATTTTAGGTGTTAAAATACATTTCAAGCTTTCTGAACAGTGTAACATGGAAAAGTGGGTTGTGTGCCATGACCCCCCCCCCCCCCCCCCTATAGGCGTTGTTTTAACGTTGCTAGCTCCCTCAATACAGGAGATGTCTTTTTAAATGTTGCAACTGATAAAGTAATGTAATGGAAAAGAAATCGAAACTATTTAATATTTAATTTTTGTTTGTTTGAGTTGGGTTGTTTTTGTTGTTGTTGTTGTTGTTGTTTTGTTTGGGGGTTTTTTTTTGGGGGGGGGTTAAAGAAAATAATTATTATATATTTACAGATTTATATTGTAACTTTATTACTAACTGTTACTTTTTAAAACAATGTTCTAATTTACTTCCTGCTGAACTATATGCGACCTGTAGGCGTAACTTTCTTCAGCCATTCAGTAATCGCTAAAATTTAGGTCAGACACGCCCGTGGTCTAACTATGAGATACACCACGGGTAAAATCAAAGGGACCGACACTAAAGCGCGGTACAATTTATATTAATAATCGGCTGATATAAATATTGGTTTGATTACGTTGCTCCAAAATAACTATTCTTTCCTTGAAAATAATTTGTTCACCTCTAGTGTCATGTCTCTAGTTTGAAAGGTCTTGCCACAGCTTTTTAACATATGACATTTTCATAATTTGATGGGTGAAGAGCGAAAACACTCTTGGATGAGTGCAAGCAATGAGGACACTGTCGAGACGTCCTTTCAACTCTGTAATATATGGAGATACGACCTTGGCCATGATAACTGTTCTGTCGTTCAATATTTGAAAAGGGATAGTTGTTTTATTATCGAAGAAAGATACCAGGACAATTATCTGTTAGACACTTAGCATCTTTGGTGACCGACCTGTGTCATTAAACTTCATATGATCCGGGTTTCTGGTAGGTACTCGAAGTTGACCGTTATTCAGATTCATATAGGCTATATTATGGTAAAGGTAGGTACTGGTCCCATTTTGGCCTTTATTCAGATTCATATAGGCTATATTATGGTAAAGGCAGGTACTGATCCCATTTTGACCTTTATTCAGATTCATATAGGCTATATTATGGTAAAGGTAGGTACTGATCCCATTTTGACCTTTAAAAGTCACTTTTTGTTTTCTTCTTCTTCTTTTTTTCTTCTTCTTTTTTTTTTTTTTTTGGGGGGGGGGGGCATTTTAAAAGTTAGTTGGGCTCAAAATCGGTATGTTTCTTTCAATATTTTTATTTCTGTGAGTCTAGGTCCTTTCCAGAAAGTGCTATTAAAGGTTTACTCCTGATTATTACATTTATGTAACTGATCAGGATGTTACAATTTGCATGAAAATCAGGAACGAAAAATGCATTTTACAATATCCATTCTTTCTAGATGATGATAAAACGGGCTTTGATAACGACTCTAACTGGCCCTACAATGAATATAAACTGACAGGCTATTATAATTTGCATAGAAATAGCAGTTATGAAAAATAGCTGGGAATTTACATGTTTGTAATGGTATGTCAAAATTAGGTTTCTGTGTCAGCTGCTACCCAAAGACAAGGAGTACTCACTAAATTGAATGTTTCGCAGCCTGAATCAACTTAATTAACATTTTAAAGTTAATATTTTTTTTCTTCTTTTCTTTTTTCTTTAATCTTTGCTTTTTGGTGTAGAGTGAAATCAAATATATTTCATATATTGGGAATTTAAACAGATCCCATTTTTATTTTTTGACCACTGGTCAAACATTTTAGGCATGTTTTGCTAGAAAACGGGTACACCTGCGTAATGCTGTGTACGGTAATGTTTACAGTAAGGTATCCCGTAATATTGACTTTAAAGGTCATTTTGAGGTCATTTAAAGTAATTTGGCACAGTACAATGATTATTTTGTGGGGGTAGGGGTGGCGATGAACATCAATATGTTACATTAATAGAATCTATCACCGTTGTGAGGTATAGATAAGGCTATTCTAACCCGAGGGACAAAATGTTTTTTACAAAATCATTTTGTCCCGAGGGTTGGAATTGCCTTATCTATGCCTCACAACGGTGATTGATTCTTATTCTTGCCCATTTAATGACAGTAAGAAAATATTAATTTTGTAAGCTACGGTCTGTTTATTGTAGATAGATACGTATACATTTCACCTGCAAACTCATTTAATCATACGCGGAAAAATATAGTCCATGTCATGCAACGACATAAATATGTAATGTTCAACTTACTAATAAATATAAAGTTGAAAATATTAATTTGTTTAAATATTTTTAAAAGAATGATACAACGTGAAATGGCAAAGAGAATTTTAAAAACCATGAGTTATAACGTCAATCGTCGTAAAACATGAGTTATGACGTCACGCGTATGTAGAAATCATCTAGCCCTCGGGTCGGACAGATTTAACTAGACTCTTTCTCTCTCTTTCTCTTCTCTTTCGTACTCAAGCTTTTTAAAAGCTAATTGTTGTTCCACACTTAACTCATTTATCTCTATCTCTGGAACAATCTCACTGTCTCCCATAACAGGCCTATCACCAAAAACTTCCTGGATAATAATTGTCTTTATATCACCTAAGGTTTTAGCTGATGTTAAATCAATTTCTCGCTCACCCGCGATTTCAACTAACTCGGCCTTACGTGCTCGCTTAATCTCCACTACACTGAGCGTAGGCCTATCCAGCAAATTCTTATCCATGTTTAGATATGACGCACTTATTATTAATTAATTTTCTAGTGAACAACGTTGCTACTTCTAGTAAATTTGTAAAAATAATTTATAAAGCCCCCATTTACAAACAATACTTTTTTTTAAATATGCGTGTCCCGTTTCAGATCCGGGACGAGCGCCCCAATTTTCCACTCCTGTCACGGGGATTCTATAATTCCCGTAACTGAATAAAACACGATTATCAAAATATCTCTCCTAACTGTATATCTATTAGATCTCTCTGTAACAGGCGGTTAAACCCTAGTATGGCTCGTCTCTAGGTATGATCAGAGATACGATCTTATATAAAGTATATATTATTATAGCACGTTTAGCTCACTAGAAACACAACAAAACACAATACACTTTGGAATCTGTATTAATCTACGCTGACAAATGTACAGCCGTAGTAGTTAATTAATAACAGCAATAATAACAACCCAGAACTGATCACTTAATTAGTTAATCTCTAGGTGTCTAGTTACACAATATGCGAATCACTTCACCGTTACACCACACCCACACGTGTGATAATTGAGAAACGCTTCCAGGAGAAGTTAATTAATAAAGGAATTACAACACCATTCCTAACTGGTTAATTTTTAATTAACCCTTACTACTCGTTCAGTAACGTGTGATAATTTAGGAACGCTTCCAGGGGAACTTAATTAATAAAGGAATTACAGCTCTATTCCTAACGGGTTAATTTTTAATTACCCCTAACTACTCATTCAGTAACCTTGTAACACATAATTAATACTGGTACCGATCACAATAAAGACAATAACCTACAGTGTACCTAGGTCTTCTTGGATGACTGGCTAAGCTTTATATTACCAAATACTCGTATAATGTTAGAACAAGAAGTCTACGATTTACTTCGTCAGATGACCGAAGACACTGTCTAAAGAATATTGGTATAATACAGTATTAAAATATTTAAAAGTCACATCAATCACATCAAGGTTATACACAGAGCAGAAATAATATATTTACCAGTCCAAACGGACAACGTTCCCCCTGGACGCCTTCCAAATGTTTCTCCTAGATATCTCTAAAAACTAGCTATTTATTATAAATCAGAATTCGCCTGGGGGTACAAGGCGGTACCTCCCCCTATCATCTGATATTTCACCTCTACTAGAGTCGGTATATTTCTCTCTGATCGTCAGACTTACTGACGCCATCGTCGCCAAATCACGGTCGTCGAAACCGCACTCGCAGAGGTATTACGTAACTACTCGCCACATGGCCTCCACAGTTGGACTAAGTGCATATTGGAATGCCCGATCGCGCGAAGTATTACGTAACAAGTTGCCCACCTGGGCTACGGGCAATGAAACTGCACACGGCCCTCTAACACAATTAAAATCGCCACAGGCGAAACAAATTTAAGCGCATGTACCGTACCGTCACATGTGGGTACATGAAAAGATTCTACAAACTCTGCTTTAGGGTGTGTGGGTTTTTGGGGTTTTTTTTTTTTTTTTTGGGGGGGGGGGGGTTTGTTGAAGTTTTTTTGGGGGGGAGGGGGAGCGGTCAGCATCTAGAAGGATGTTTTATATGAAATGAATATTGTAAAATAAACGTATTTTTCGGTCCAGATTTCCCATAGTTTATATGAGAATTATATTCATAATAATTGAGAGTAAACTGTAAATAGCACCCTTTTTAGGAAAGTCCTAGATTCATAGATTTTTTTTAAAATGTGAAAATAAAACAGTCTCGATTTGGCTCCAACTGACCTCTAAAATGACATTTAACTGTCATAATTATGTGAGTACCTACCTTCACCATTAACCTTATCTCAAACAGATCTCAATAAAGGTCAATTTTGCGGAGGTACCAACCCACTCCAAACATTGTCAGTGTACACTGACTGTGCGCCACATTTTCGTGGAGTGTAATCATTTGAAGCCGACGGGGAATGATATATTTGGCAACAGAAATGTTTTGGAATCGTTGAAATTCCATCCAGAATTAATTTTAAATTAAATTTAAATTTCTATACAAAGTTTTATAAATATAGCCTACTTACCTTGACATTTGTATTGTAATATACTTTTTCCACAGCTTTTAAACTGTGGTTTTACATAATTGTATAAATAATATTTTCATATACTTACATTTCTGACACCCAATTTCTGACACCCAATTTCATCTCAATGCATATTTTTTTAAATTAAATATTAAAAAAACAATTTAATTTAAACAATTCAATTAAAATTTTAATTAATTTAATGTGTATTCCATAGGTGCAGATGTAAACCACGTTTCATTAATGTCTCATTTAAACATGGCACAAAACGTGACCCGCATAACATGGGGTTTTTAGGAATTCGTTTCCCCTTGCTAGGATTAAAATCTAATCCATTATTTTGTGTGAGTCTGATCTTACTTCATTTGGACAAAAGTAGATATCAATGATTTTCAAATTCTTTTCAGATTGGTTGAATGAGAATAAAGTTTAACACTTTGAGATACTTGGAAAGAAAGTGTGGTCCATAAATATCGGCCGGCTGATAAGTTATTGGTCAGTAGCTGACGCCACTTCTTTTCCAAGATTAGAGATAACTAGATTCACCAATATCCAAACGTGTGTCCAGCGTCATTGTCTTGATTAATTTCAATGATTAGTTTTCAATCTGTAGCCGTCTGCTATCAACCGTAACAGAAATGAAAGCTGGAAATCTTAACTTTTGACTCTGGTGTGTCATTTACATGGCAAGATTAATATGATTAGTTCCACACCTACTCCATAGAGGAGGAAACCCGTTACTACCACATAGGGTACTCCTACTAAAAAGCTTCAGTATTACATATTCATCATTTTAACCTTCGCAGGATAAAGCCGATAGCTTAAGACAGAAACTAGTAATTCTCCATTTATTATGCAATCACGATTTTTTTTATTATATATATGTATATATATATATGTCCCAGCCCCTTGTATAGAATTAAACAACCCATGCCAAGGGTAAATATGGGTTGTGTACATACAAATAATAAAGCAACACAATATAATGTATCATGCAATCACGATTATACATAGGTAAGATACGATAACTAGAACATGTTCTATATTTTCAGTCACCGATAAAAAATATAGCTTTTTGGGGACGAAATTACTTTCACCCCCATTGTCGAATCCAGGATATTATATTGGTGGAGGCGGGTGCATTCATATTGGAGGTGGGGCCCCAACCTGTCTATACGTTATGCTATGGAGCGACAGGCAAATATGAAAGGAGGTGTGATATCATAACATTTTTCAGTGCACTGTGATGACCATCCTTAGATGTAACTGTAAACCAAGTTTCATCGATCTAGGACCGTGTAATGTTAACGCAATGTTAACTCCGTCGCGCTGTTGGTAAAGTGATGCCTATCTCTAGCCTTTTTACTTCGTAAAGGTGTGACAAGAACATCTGCTGGGCTTTGCGTTTGGGTTCATGCGTACGCAAAGAAACAGATACTGAATAGGTATTACAGTCGCAAACCCAAGTTTCAACCTGTGAAAATGGACACTAAAACTAAGTTTGTTTAATATCAAATCTATAACACATTTGGGTACAGTTTTTGATTGAAAACATATTTTAGTGCATATATATATATATATATATATATATATATATATATATATATATATATATATATATATATATATATATATATATATATTTATATAAGTTATCCAACTTACGAGTCCCTCTTCTAATCACAAACATTAAATTGTACAATAATGGAGACTGCAATTTTCAATAAATAAATACAGTAAAGTAAAGGGTACAATAACAATAAAGGTAAACAAGAGTCTGTGATGTTGCAACAGAGACATAAAATATAGATTAGAGCGCGATTCCATAACCGTTACTTCTCAGAGGTATCTGCGTTTTTAAAAATATATTTAAAAACCCCCCAACATTTTATAATGTTAGAATCACCAGGATGACCAGAATCAGAAATGGATAATCTATAAAATAAAATCTAAGTAATGTCTCATTTCAGTTATAAAAAAAAACCGGTTTTAATAATAGAAAATCGTTTTAAAGGTTAAATTCGGGTTTAGGCTGCTGAACACAACAATAGTAATTTTAATGTAAAGTTAATATTAATTAAATACCGTACCTGTTGGGCACTGTACACACAGACTTGCACATATTGCTGATAATCTGAGCTGTCTTACACCTGCGTAATCTCGGTATCATTTGTGAAAACAGACCACAGATGTTACAACCTATATAAACAAGTTGTAGGCGTGCTAACCATAAATATTACCAGTTTGTGTTGATATTAATTCATTGATTAGTACAAAATTAGTCGACGAATCACAAGAAAATTCACTCTAGCGGAATTAGACTAAGAATTATATATATATACACACAAAGACACAGTGTTCAACAATATTGTTAACAGTTGTCTTTGTATCTTATAACTAGCAGTTATCATCATCTCTTAAAGATTCTTTAGGTCGATTTTTATTTAGATATCTGCCATATTGTTTCTTCTAATATATATATATATATATATATATATATATATATATATATATATATATATATATATATATATATATATATATATATATATATACAGTAGAATCTCGTTGGCTCGACCTCGGAAGGGTGGAACACACCGCGAAGCTCGAACCAAGAACGAAGTCCCGAGATTTTGGTTCGGTAAACCATTATACCAACTGCTGATGGATCGAACATGTCCAGGGTCGACTATAAGCCTTCCCTTGAACCAAATTATCGGTCCCGTCAGTGTAATTAGTTATATTTCTCTCGAACCGCTGATGCGTAAGGTATCAAAAAACACGCAGCTGAAAAAATGGTCCACGAGACGACTAATTGCTGCGCATGCGCAGCTGGTTATTACAACCTTCTGACTGATTATGTAGGCGGAATGAACTATAGATGCCGCTTTGTTTGTTAAGAGGCTATGTGCAGTGATCTTTCAAGTACAGCTAGTATTACAATAACTGTTAGATTAATTAACTTGTATCGTAATGTATTATGTGAGGAAAGATTATCAATTTTGTTATTTATTTATTTTATTTTGCTACTCTTACTTTTAATACATAGCCTGCATCTTTTTCAACTTTTAAACTGATATTACGGAAATATCCGATGTTGACCGAATGCTTAGGTCGAACTACCCGATGGGTCGAACTCTTTCTCGAGCACCGATGGTGTTCGAGCCAACAGGATTCAACTGTGTGTGTGTGTATATATATATATATATATATATATATATATATATATATATATATATATATATATATATATATGACTCATTATGTCATTTTATTTTATTTTCGAGCATATTAATTATCGTTGGTAAACACCTCCGATAATTGGACTGTCTGTCAAGACAGGGATGAGTAATATTATCTAGATTGGTGACTTAAGTGGTTTTACACCTCGTCAGTGAGTTGTGACACATTAGTATCTTACTTTTGCATCTAATTATGATATTAACTTGTAAAACGTAAAAGCAATAATGAATTTGATGATTCTGTATTCATACAGCCAGGATAACACATACCAGTCTTGGTTTACTAGCTTTTGTAGCGCACGTCCATGACAGAAAAGGTGGGGGAGGGGAGAGGAGGGACCGCTTGCACTGGCAGGTGCAAGGGAGCACCAGCAGCCCGATCGAATCGGTAGCAGGCGGGTGGGTGGTGGTGGTGCTATGGAATTTTGAATGGAGCCGTTAATGCCAAAGAGAAAGGGGCGCAGTTTTGAACGGTCGGTCGACACTAAACACTGTTTTTATTACGTTTATATGGCGTCGGACATACGGTTAAACCCTCAATGGACCCATTCGCTGATTGGATTATGTTTCCCCCGTTCCAACCAGTGCTCAGTGGTCTTGTTATATAAAGTACTGTCTGTTGAAAAGTATATAGAAAAGATTCCTCGCTTCTAATGGAAAAATGTAGAGGGTTTCCTCTAAAATTATGTCAGAATGTTCAAATGTTCTACATCCAATAGCCGATGATGCATAAATCAATGTGCTCTAAGAATGTTGTGAAAACAAAAACAAAAACCATACGGTTAACGTCCACACAGATAATAAGAGAGAAAACCCGCTATCTCCTCCCCCACAGGCTAATTTGTTCGATTAGAAGCAAGGGCTCTTTTATATCTACTATCCCACAGACAGGATACTATAATCCATGTCTTATGTTAGTTACACCCGTTATGGAGATCGTTATACAGATCGAACAAAAAACGTCCAATGAGCCCACCGACGGGGATCGATCCTAGATCAACCACACTTAGGCGAGGACTATAACCCGTCGCCCATACTGACCAACTGTCTACCGCGAAATTGAATAAATTGAATAAATAAATAAATAAATAAACAAACAAACAAATAAATAAATAAATAAATTCATTCATTCATTCATTCATTCATCAATGTATAAATGATATTTTTTTAAGTTTACCGTAGTACGAAAAAACAAACCCTTATTATATCGGCTATTGGGCATCAAAACACATGAAAATTTGGTATCTATATGGGAAAAAACGGATAATTGATAATAATATAAAAATTCAATAGAATATGAAAGATGGCTTGTCTGTGTGTTATTAAATATCACTGAATAACTCAAATGTTCTATTAATAAAAATACATCTCTTGAATGCATAATGTCTAGCTGTGGATAAATTGGCACAGAGAGCAGGCAACTATCTGCTTTCGCTAATTACATTACATCGAGTCATGTCATGTCAAGAATTTTTTTTAACATTTGGTTTGGCAAAATATCAAATTACTATTGTGTGCTGCATGTAATGTCTTGAATAAGTTTGGGTTTTTTTCTTTTTTTCTTCTTTTTTTCTTTTTTTTTTCTGGTTTTTTTTTTGTTGATAATGGCATTTTTTTAAATGACAATTTTGGATTCGTTTTTATAATTGGGTTATATCAGAGAAACATACTATGGAAAATGTTCATGCATATAAGTACCTCACCAATTTGTCTGAGAAGAAACCCAATACTGCATTAAAATTATTATATCTTCGGATCAGCACCATGGGGGGTCTTTTGTATGCACAAATTGTGTGTGCGAGTGTATGTGTGTGTGCGTGCGTGCGTCTGTAAAACAACAACATACCTATATATATATATATATATATATATATATATATATATATATATATATATATATACATATACTTATCAATAATTGACCGTCATTGAGGGCAATATCATGTTTTATGGACCGAAGAAATTGGTAATGACCGAGGCCAACGGCCGAGGTCAATATCCATTTCTTCGGTCCATAAAACATGATATTGCCCGAAATGCGGTCAATAATTGTTTTATTACATAATGTCATCCATAAGACTCGTACATTCCTGCTTTGTTTATCAGAATCGAAATACGCCAACACATAATTTCCAGCAATGCCTTAAAACGAAGGGATTTAGTGATGTCACGTAATCCTATGACGTTGTATGACACGCAGTGGAATGCGGAAATAAACAGTTGAAACATTACTAAGACAAAAATCAAATTCGAGACATTATAACCAGCAAGAGTGTCAAAAATCATATTAAAAGCAAAATAAAACACAAAATGTGATAAATCTTAACATACATTTATACTGAACAGTTACCGTTTACCTCCAAATGCATTTTCTTTTATTTGCAACATAAAATTCTGATGTATCATGTACGTTTCTAAATCTGCGAGACATCCCTTACACAATTTGACGATTACTGACCTTGTTTTTGGCGTGTTTGCGGAATTAAATTCAGTATGACTAAAGATGTTATCTTTTTGTTGAAGGACAGCGATTTGTCACAAGTTTGTGCTTGTTTATATTAGCGTTATTAGCCGTTGACGTTGCATTACGTTACCTACTCATTAATTCGATAGAATTTTGTCTCATCTTCATTTTCACCGGTTAAATCTCCCAGGGAAATATCACTTTTGATCGACCGGTGGGCAATACCACTATTTACGGACGGTCATGTGACTGGTTTTCGACCAATAAGAATACAGATATATTCTCATTATGTAATAAATATACATATACATATACATATATATATATATATATATATATATATATATATATATATATATATATATATATATAGTCATGGAACACTGGAAATGCAGAACAGCCTAAATGGTTACATTGAAAGTTAACAGTAACAGTTTGTTTTTGTTTAATGACACCAGTAGAGCAATTTGATATATTAACCATCGTCTACTGAATGTCAAGCATTTAAAATGTTACTAATTCTGACATTTAGTCTTCAGAGGAAACACGCTACATTTTGTATGAGCAGAAAGGGATCGTTTATATGCAAGGGGCGGAACGTAACTCAGTGGTACAGCGCTCGCCTGGTGCGATATCGATCTAGGATCTACTGGACTATTTCTCGTTCCAGCCAGTGTTCCACAACTGGTGTACAAAAGACTGTGGTATGTACTATCCTGTCTGTGGGATGGTGGATATAAAATATCCCTTGCTGCTAATCAAAAATAGTAGCCCATGAATTGGCGACAGCGGGTTTCCTCTCAATATCCGTGTGGTCCTTAAGCACATGTCCGACACCATATAACCGTAAATAAAATGTGTTGAGTGCATTGTTAAATAAAACAATTCCTTCCTTTGATATGCAATTTCCCACAAACAGGACAGCGCATACCACGGCCGTTGATGTATCAGTCGTGGGACACTGGTTGGAATGTGAAAGAAACTCAATGGGTCCTCCGAAGGGGTCAGATCTTATAACCCAAGCACCTCACTCGAGCACTCAACCGACTGACCTACATCCCGCCTCGGGAACGCCGAAAGAGAGTAATCACAGCGACTAAGCGGTTGAACCATCGGCCATGAGGTTCTGGGTTCGCATCCTAGTACCAGCACCAACAAAAGTTTTAATATATCTGTTCAGTAGGGAGGTGCAATGAAACTACACTGGCTTTACTATGCTAATCTCTAACACATCGGGCGGGACGTGGCCCAGTGGTAAAGCGCACGCCTGATGCGCGGTCTGTCTCGTTCCAGGTAGTGCACCACGACTGGTATATCAAAAGCTGTGGTACGTGATATCCTGTCTGTGGGATGTTGCGTATAAAATATCACTTTCTACTAATGGAAAAATGTAGCGGGTTTCCTCTCTATGACTGTGTCAAAATAACCATATGTTTGGCATCCAACAGCTGATTATTAATAAATCAATGTGCTCTAGTGGTGTCGTTAAAGAAATCAAACTCTAACACCGTTAATTATCCATCAACCATTGTTGAAAATCCAATCAATATAGTTGAGTTGTGTAGGTAGTACTAAACCAAATAACTTCCGGCTTGGTCAAAGTTCTGATAGAGAAGTAAACACCAGAAGTCCTATGATAGGTGATAAATGTGAGTGTGTTAGTTGTAAAAAAACAAAAGTTTCATCAGAGCCAAAAATGTATTCAATTTTATTTCATCTAGTACCACTGTGTCAAGTAGCCTTGTGCTTGAATTATGTATGGGTTAAAAAAAAAAAAAAGGTACTCGAATTTTGTGCGGAACTAGGGAAGTCATAGACGCTACCCGTTATCTCAGAAATGAGCAGCTTGACCCCCAATTTTTTCTGATTCACTTTAAGGGTGAGGGGTGGTAGTATTTATATCCGTGGCCTTTATGTCGATTGTTACGCTGTAGGTAGGAGTTTTAGCCACATATGTTACTATTGTCGTATATGGGATTTGATTTGGTAGTATACACCCTGTACCAAGCTTTACGGTGCGATTTTAGCGCTAAGATAGCTCCGCGAAAGAAGGCAGGGATCAGTGTTATTTTAACTTTATTGAATATTAACCAAAACATAATAATAACATGGAAATATATTTCTGGTTTTTATAACTGATGATAGATCGTTTAACAAATTTAGATTCAGCGCCAAAAGGACGTTTTGAGACGGTCTTGACTGTTCTTATGTGGATTACAGTTCCCACGACGATAAATCGGTACGAAAAAAACCGTTAAAGTTTGTTCGTTTGACGATACTACTTGAACACATTGATTTTATAATCATCAGCTATTGGATGTCAAACATTTAATAATTTTGACATATAGTCTTAGAGAGAAAACCCGCTGCAGGTTTCCATTAGTATATCAAGGGGTCTTTTATATGCACCATTCCACAGAAAGGATAGCATATACCACGGCCTTTCATGGGCCCACCGACGGAGATCGATCAGAAACGAATAAATTAATAAATGAACGAACGAACGAACGAACGAACGAACGAACGGATGGGTGGGTGGATGAATGGATGGGTGGAATGTTGGATTGATGAATGGATGGATGTTTAATAACATTCCAGCACGAAAAACATATCGGCTGTTCTGTTGGATGTCAAACACCGGTACGATAAACCGGTGTCAGGACAATACTCCCTCCAGACATTATCTCCAGGACATATTACCATTTCCCCAAGAATATCAGTGTATATGTGTAGTTGTGCACGTCATTGTACACCCACCATCTTTTTTAAAATAATGATATAGATTGCTGCATGTAAATACCAACAGACTGTGTGCAAATAACGTTCAGTTCAGTTTAAAAAAAAATGTTAACTGTTGTTTCCGAAACTGTGATCTTCAAAATGAAGGTCTTTCCGCAAACATTGATGATAAACTCACCAGTAAAACAACAAAAACATTTTTGGTTTAAATTGTGTATAATAGAAGTCGTAACAAACATAATAATTATGAATTTGCAATTAGAATATTCAATACCACATATCTGATTCCAAAAAGAAGTGATAATAAGAGTCGTGAGGGTATGCGTCCAAGACTCACTGCTAGGTGCTTTGACTAAATGGATAGCTGATCTTGTCCACTGTATGTATGGTTCCAACTTCGTATGTAGGAGGACTGCCACATTGTAACGCGCCGTTCAGGCGCTAAAAACCTTCTACAGCTTTACTCAAAACACGGACCTCTTAATGCGCACCGGATGTGCATAAAGTAATATTTCAATTAAGGACCTGTAACCTTTTTATAGAAATATAACTGAAAATATTTTGAGGATAAAGTACCTTTAATCAGAGATTTCTTCTAGTTAGACCAGGAGTTAAAACAGATCATGGTTTTTGGAGAGCGTTGCGTATATGAGTAATGGATTGAGACGAACATTCAATTTTAAATTGCTTTGACAGCGCAGTACAACAATAAAATGCCTCGTCGCCACTGTTTTCATTAGAACATTGTGCAATTAAACGATTTGGAAGCGGGCCAATCTCGATGTTTTTATAACGCTAACAGTGTGTTTATGTGACCCAGATCGGAGATTATAGCCAACATAAATCTAAGAAAAGTGTGTAATGTGATCAAAATTAAAGTTAATAATGTAAATGTTTAACTATTAAATGTATTCTCGAAGTTTGTGTCTTTAAAATTCGATGGCAGTTTGTTTCAAATTGTTTGCTACTCAGAAATAAACTAGTCCATTGAGAGCTATATTGGGCTTCGGAGAAAGAAGGCGGACAGTGACATAAAAAAAAGGTGGGGGGAGTGATTAATTGCTCTCCTCACTTAGATAATGAAGAGTCATTTAAGATATTACTATTTTGATACCATATACAGTCATATGCTATGGAGAGCCAAAAATTACTCTCCTTGAATTATTCTCAAGGGAGATAGGGTGTGGTCTCACTATTAGAACTCCTTCATAGCTTTCTGTTGTTACAATATCAACAGGTGTTTGGTACAACACTAACAAACGATTGGCCTTTATACAGAAATCTAATTTCTTCCCTATTGCGCCATCGTTACTTTGTTTTTCCATCTCCCCATCATACTATGCATTTTCTAATTTTACAGTCTATCATATTTTAAAAATGGAAAACAAGTATGCTAAAACTCTCACCTTATATATCTCTTTTCCTCCATAGTGTCCACATTATCTGCAGTGAACTGGTAACAGGTCTTAACACCAACTTCCGGTTAGACATGATTCCGAAGGAGGAAAGGACTCGCACCGGAAGTAATAACCATCCAGACTGGTCTCGGCACCAGAAATAAAGAGTCGGTGTTGTGATGAGAAATAATTAATTCAGTGTCCACTTTCTGGATTAATCTACACGTGGTTTGCTATGGAGGGTTGGGATTGATCAACTAACACCCCAAGAGTAGTCACAACATCCACACGATTTGAATAGAACTCTCTTTCGGCCAAACGAATTACCAACGCTCATTGGTTACAGATAAAGTCTCGATAACCCGTTGTTTAATAACCAACTTGTTAACAATGGTGAGTAAGAAACAAAAATCACAGAAAACTTGTTAGTTCAACTTTTAAATGATTCAGTACTGTAATTCAGTGAAAACAAAACATATTTACTAGATTTTAAACTCGCGCTTGACAATTAACAAAAGACCCATCTCGTACTCTACTTCGATGCACAGAAATATATCTTGGCCTAAAGGAAAATGTGTGATGTCTTGGCTACAGATATATGTCGCTGGTCTGTATCAGCGGTGATTAGGCTAAAAGTGATTATCAATGTATATTGCCAGTTTTACTTTGCTAAGCTTTACATGGGCAGTTTGTTCGGATTTGTCGCGCAAAGTGGCAATGACATCATTATTGGATGGATGGCCAACCCCAAAAGTCCGCCCACAGCGCCGTCGGACAATGATGAATATGAACTTCAACAAGGCATGATCGTACTAATTACACCATCACCTATCGAACCATCGTGCTTCGGCGCTCTGTTGAACTTTCTTTCTTTTTTTTCTTTTTTTTTTTTCGTTCGTAGCTCTTCACGTGACTGGCTCAAAGATCGCTGATTTGATTAAATGGAAAGATGCGAATGTTATGCTCGGCGAGTCCGCCAGTTGCTCGGATATTCTGGCTAAACCTTTTATGGTACACGTCTTTCCAATAAATGCAACGTGCCTGTCAGAACGTCTTATGTACCGCCTTCTCGAATATATGAATGGTTTTTTTTTTTATCAATATTTGCGGCAAGCAGCTCGGAATGGCGGGGGAGGCAATTACATCAGTAAGGGATACTACACTTCATTGACACTCGTTCATTCAGACAACATATATGGAGCGATTAGTGTCTCGATAAAGAATTGATGAAAATAAATGATTTTTTTTTTTCACGTTTCGAAGACTGAAGAAGATATTTGTCTTAGATACTTTATTAGATTTATTGCTTGGTGAATGGGATGCTGTGAGTTCAAGTGGTTTGGTTAGCCAATCGGACTGTTTGTTTTAGTCACCCATCAGCTGGTATTCCGATTTATCTACGTTAGTCGTGAATTCCATTTGTCCGTAATCAGTATGCGTATGCGTATACGTAATTCGCATACATATTACGGACAAAATTCCATTCCATCCGCAATGCGTAATCCGTGACAATCACATTCTATGCCAATGGATTGATCAGTTTCCATTTATGAGTCTCTGATCTAAAAAGAAGTTTGTTTTGTTTAACGACACCACTAGAGCACATTGATTCATTAATCATCGGCTATTTGATGTAAAACATATGGTCACAGAGAGGAAACCTGCTACATTGTTCAATTAGTAGCAAGGGATCTTTTATATGTACCGTCCCACAGACAGGATAGCACATGCCACGGCCTTTGATATACCAGTCGTGGTGCACTGGCTGGAACGAGAAATACCTCAATGGGCCCACCGACGGGGATCGATCCCAAACGGACCGCGTATCAAGCGGAGTCTCTGGTCTGTGCATCCGATTACCCTATGCGTTATGGACTACGTATATACGTATATACATATGGATTGCGGTTAAATGGAGTGTCATTTGTCCATAATCCATATGCGTATACGTATATGTAATCCACATGACATAGAGTGATCGGATATGCACACGTATACAGAGGACGCATAAATGGAATCTACTCTACCCATTTGCATAGAAAGTGATTGAAGTAAGGAAATGTTTTATTTAACGACGCACTCAACACATTTTATTTACGGTTATATGGCGTCAGACATATGGTTAAAGACCACACAGATATTGAGAGAGGAAACCCGCTGTCGCCACTTCATGGACTACTCTTTCCGATTAGCAGCAAGGGATCTTTTATATGCATCATCCTACAGACAGGGTAGTACATACCACGGCCTTTGATATACCAGTCGTGGTGCACTGGCTGGAACGAGAAATACCTCAATGGGCCCACCGACGGTGATCGATCCCAAACGGACCGCGTATCAAGCGGAGTCTCTGGTCTGTGCATCCGATTACCCTATGCGTTATGGACTACGTATATACGTATATACATATGGATTGCGGTTAAATGGATGTCATTTGTCCATAATCCATATGCGTATACGTATATGTAATCCACATGACATAGAGTGATCGGATATGCACACGTGTACAGAGGACGCATAAATGGAATCTACTCTACCCATTTGCATAGAAAGTGATTGAAGTAAGGAAATGTTTTATTTAACGACGCACTCAACACATTTTATTTACGGTTATATGGCGTCAGACATATGGTTAAAGACCACACAGATATTGAGAGAGGAAACCCGCTGTCGCCACTTCATGGGCTACTCTTTCCGATTAGCAGCAAGGGATCTTTTATATGCATCATCCTACAGACAGGGTAGTACATACCACGGTCTTTGATATACCAGTCGTGGTGCACTGGCTGGAACGAGAAATAGCCCAATGGGCCCACCGACGGGGATCGATGTCAGACCTACCGCGCATCGAGCGGGCGCTTTACCACTGTGCTACGGCTGGGGGGTGGCTAGGGGGTTGGGGGGATGGGGGGCACCGGAAATAGGTGGTAGACGCTTAGGCGTAGGCGGTTCGGCCATAGGGAGTGTTAGTTTTGTCCGGGGACGGCTCCCGCCACCCCACCCCCCTTCCGTTTTCCGCCCATTCCGCCGCCCACGCCAAGGTTACTGATACGATTGACACCCCTCCTTTTTTTCTTTTAATAATCCAACCACTAAACAAAACTTCCTGGGCGCGGGATATCCCCCCCCCCCCCCCACTCTCCTGGTAACCTCTCCCCCATTTTTTTTCGGATAGACTATGGGACAATTAATTGGTAAAATTAAATATGGTATATTAATTTATTTTTAGGCAGCCCAATCAAATGCGACTAAAGTTTTAAATTTAAATTAAAATCTTAGAGCTCGGTATTTTGTAATGACACCTTTTTGGAAAAGCGCAATTTTTTTTATTTAATTATATTAAAGTCCCCCCTTTTTGTTATTTCAGATTTAAATATCAAAATTGTCCCCTAAAGTTTTCTGCCGCGAGTCAGGCCACTGGCATCCAGAGACGGGACTCGGGATAGACATGCTCGAAACCTTCGTGGTATATGAGCATGTAAAAATTTTCAAGTCAAGTCAAGGATTATGGATTACGTATACTTATATACACGCGGCTTAAGGACAAATGGAGTTTGTGCCTTAGAGTTGGCTATTATATCGATATACCGTTTTGTTTGCACTTCACTAATGTCTTAAGGAAATGAAAACAACTAAAATTGACAGTTTTAAAAAAGGCATTTTGATAATACATGTATGTACTGACGAACAAATCATTAACTACTCTGCAAATTGAAGTAGGTAATATATATATATATATATATATATATATATATATATAATAAAATACCGGCAAAACAGTGATGATACATTTCTAACATAAATATAGTATTATTGACTTGTCTTTTTCTTTTCCGGTCGTCGGTGAAAGAACAAAAAATCAACAGAGATTGATTGTGTCGCCATCATCTATATTCATATCAGTTGCTCGGCAATCCGTACCATTGTCATTTCGTACCTAATGTAGTTGTTTCGTACCATAGTACCATTGCAAAAAGCCATTTCTTGCCATAGTCATTTCGTACCAGTGCAAAAAGTCATTTCAAAGTGATATCGTACCATGGTCATATCGTACCGTAGTCATTTCATACTATAACATCATAATTATCTCGCCAATATAATAACGTTATTGTAGGATATTGGTTCCCCCCCCCCCCCCCTCTCTCTTTTTTATTTATCAATTGATGTACAGTATAAAATTGTGTCTATTAACACACAAGGAAACAACCAAAATTACTTTTCACAACGAAGTATGGTACCAAACAATCAAGGTCAAGGTCAAGTGATTTAATGTGCACATTCAGAGCAAGCTGTTATAGTGCACGCCTTTCATGGTTGCAAGTTCTGACTACTGCCAGCTCGTCCGTCCAGGACAGGAATGGGGAGAGGGAGAAAGAGGGACCGCACTCACAGACAGATACAAGGTAGCACAGACAGCCCCACTAGAGTTCGGAAGTGTGCGAGGACGGTGTTTGATGAACAAAATTTGCAATGTTTCCCTTAGGAATTATAGCCAAAGTCAATAGATTTGCGCATGGAATTTTTTTTAGAGATTAAGCGCCTAATTTGGAACTGTTCGGTCCAAAGATAAATAACGGGCTAATATGAATTATGCCCAACGTAGGTGGAGCCCGATTGTTGGAATCTTGTTTGGTAGGCCTTGGTACGAAAAATGTCTATGATTCATAATCTTATAGTCCGATTGCGTCAGATGGGAACCGACGAATTGAAATATAACTATACAAAATAATACTAGAACTCACATAAACACATAATATTAAGTTTTAAACTCACACCAACTCTCATAACATTTATACAAAACATTTCTATGTAAATAAAAACGTTTGTTAACAAATAGTCTTTAAATTATACAGATTAAATCTCATTTTTTAATACAGCGGTAAAAAATAAAATGTTAGGACAGGCAATGCATGTTGCTTCACCCGCATTGTTATTGAAGTAATCGATAATGCAATACAACGAGACTATAGGTAGAACTGCACGTGATTTACCTTGGCTGATCCGTCAATTGCCTTCATACCTGTGTACCGGCCTCGGTGGTGCAGTGGTTAAGCCATCGGACTACATGCTGGTAGGTACGGGGTTCGCAGCCCGGTACCGGCTCTAACCCAGAGTGAGTTCTTGAGGGCTCAGTGGGTAGGTGTAAAGCAACTACACCCTCTTCTCTTTCACTAATCAATAACCAACTAACAACTAACCCACTGTCCTGGACAGACAGCCCAGATAGCTGAGGTGTGTGCCCAGGATAGCGTGCTTGCACCTTAATGGGATGTAAGCACGAAAATAAGTTGAAATGAAACTGAAATGAAATCATACCAGTGTCAAGAAAGATTTAACCTACATAATTTGATGGTAATTTGTAAGAAACGTTTTTATTTACACACAAGTTTTTTTCTCTCTAGAAAAATGCTATTTGAATTTAATTTTATTCATTATAGAAGTACATGCCGATTCATCGATTCGTTTTGACGCATATGGACTATATAGTCTGTGATTTCCATCAAAAGTGTCCTTAGGGTGCAAACCAACGTCAGACAACTCTGTCGTCTGTGTTGAAGCGACACATGGAGCAATAAAAACATATTAATAACATAAAAATAAAATACAAAATAGCTCACGGGTAATAATTTAAAGTAGAATTCGATAACCTCAAAATAAACGAATTGATTTTTATTTAGGGTTTTTTTAAATAATTATTATGCTTTTACGTCAAGCGGAAACTAAAATAAGTTAACGTTTCAATGGTAGGACTGGCACAGTTGAAATATTTGACAGAAATCAAACCGAATGACCCGAATGATCGGATTATTTTACAGTCCGCTTTCTTTCTTTTAATAGATCTGATTTGCAGGGCGTTAAAGATGTGATCAGCAGGCCCATCCTTTAAGAAAATTGTGTTTTCTGTAACTCGACTATATTACGAGACATCGGGATGGTCACACCATTATAGGGTTTTCCACTGACTAATAACATGTCGTGAACCCAGTGGATTGCATTTTAAATACAATACACCTGATACAGGGTGTAGCAACTGTAGAATCTGAAGAACTTGTTCTGACTTACTTCCCATTAATAGGTGTCAGTAGAGTAGATTTCTTTTCAAAGGCGGAAGCTATTATGGGGAATGGCTTTAATCGCCTACTTAAAGAGAATAATATATTAATGCTTCTTCACCAAACGGATATTGATGGAAGTACGAACAAATGTTGCCAGCTTACTTTAGTATGTCTACAAACGTTTTAGTTCACTTACGTTATTTTGTTTAGTAAAGTTTAATACTTAAATATGATTTGTGTAATACCTTTTAATAAGATGTTTTAAATTTTATACGGTATACATTTTTAACTTTTTTTGTGTGTATTGAATTATTTAGCTATAACATGTTTATTTTATAGTTAAATGTATATGATATATAGGAGTTGAAATCTCTCTCTCTCTCTCTCTCTCTCTCTCTCTCTCTCTCTCTCTCTCTCTCTCTCTCTCTCTCTCTAAGGGGCGGGACGTAGCCTAGTGGTAAAGCGCTCGCTCGATGCGCAGGCAGTCTAGGATCGATCCCCGTCGGTGGGCCCATTGAGCTATTTTTCGCTCCAGCTAGTGCACCATGTCTGGTGTAACAAAGGCCGTGGTATGTACTATCCTGTCTGTAGGATGGTGTATATAAAAGATCTCTCTCTCTCTCTCTCTCTTCTGCATTTTATTGATCCTTTTCGAAATCCGTTAATATGGCTAGCTCCCGAATACTTTGCGAGAAAATCAGGTATACGTTAATTTAATACAAGATGGAAAATATAAATCTAGCGTGTTCACCCTTAAGTGAAAGGTCGAAACAAAACCAGTTGTATGATTAGCAGCTCTCTCGATTAATAGAATAACTATTTGTATTATATTCCACTAACAACTAACCCACTGTCCTGGACAGACAGCCCAGAAGGCTGAGGTGTGTGCCCAGGACAGCGTGTTTGAACCTTAATTGGATGTGAGCGCGAAAATAAGCTGAAAAGAAAAATGTATTATATTGCGCAGTTCAGTTGCTGAATCTTCACAGATTTCGTCTTCTGGTTTCTTTCCCCCATCTATCTAGGCTTACTCAGATTACATTTTGTAGTGCCAATGCACGAGCATTATTCATGGGGGTGGGTGTTTTGATTGGCTTGACCGAATTTTAGTTCATCATTTAACCGAGTTTAGGCAAAGTTATATCCTAGTCCCTGTAGGTGTTTATGGGGATGGGAGTGGGTGTACGTTACAATTAGACCCTTTTTTCTCATAAACGGTGAGTGTGCAATATTTGAGGGCAGTCGCAGACTACTAGTATTTGATTTTATTATGCGGGTATTAAAACTAATTGCCTGCCCGTTCCTAAATGGTGAATTCTCAAACTTTCAAGCGCCATATTTCGCTGTTATTTATATTTATTTGTCTGAAGTAATTTCACACTAATCGATCCAATATTAATCGTTCCAACATATAATGATTTCATAATTAATAAAAGACCATTAACATTTTAATGTGTTGCCAATCAACTAGCCAGATTACTCTGCCGCCCGCGAGCTTGACAGACATTTGGACGGTGATAATCGCTCTCTGCCGTCAGAGATACAGAGCATGCTACATGAGTGGCCGTTATATAGCATTTATCTTACAACGAGTTGTTTCAAAATGTATCTAACGAGCAAAAGCGAGTTGTAAGATAAATGGTATCTAACGGACACGAATGCAGTATTCTATTTCCTACATATCCTCCAAAACCAGGTTTTAAGTAAATTTTACGTTATTTACAGCCCTTGCCCATGTAGCTAACTTGTAAATGATTGTCAGGTTAACAATACGTCAGTGTAATCGATTTCGATCGTGCTGTTTTTTCATTGTATCGCATTGGTGACCTGGTCATCACCTAGGACATTCCTAGCTATGACTTCAATGAGAAAAGATGTGTCGCTCTGCTCTCTTGAGCCCCCCCCCCCCCCCCCCCCCCCCCCCCCCCCCATACACACCTGGGGGACTTATTGCAAGCTACGGCTCTTTGTTGGTGTACAGCGTCGCTTACACTAGGTCACGGACAACCGTGACTTTTGTGTATGGCGACGCGGTAACGAAGACGACGAAGAGGAAGGGAAGAGGAAGGAGGAAGAGGAAACCTGCACCAGGTGCGGCTCAGGGGGAGCTACTATGGCGGCACAACCGCCGACGGCGGTCCCGTCTGCGTCGCTGCCCCCACCCCCGGGACCCGACGAACCAGAGCCAGCCGACGCAGATATGTCTGAACAGACTAAGCCAGTGGACCAGACGACGCCGCAGTTGGACACAGCGATCTGCGAGACTCCACGGCGTGCGTCTCCCGTTCCAACCCCTTCGAGGCGGTCGGCGTCGAGTCCCCCACCCCCGGGGAGCTCCACCAAGACCCCTATGGATGTTGCTGCTGCGAAGCGGAAGGCCGTCACCCCACCGAGTAGTGACCAGCCAGCCAAGGTCCGGCCTTCCGCGACCGCCCGCCGCCTGGAGCCTCGCTATCTCCAAGATCAAGGGCCAGTACGCTCGATACTTGCTCGGGGACACCTCGGACACCAGCTCACTGCCGGGAGGCATTCTTGAGGGCAACTTTAAGAAGTTTCCTGACGGAGTTGAGTGTGCCATCCACGCCATGGAACTACGATACGGGAAGTTTGGACTTGTGGTGACGTCGCGCCGGGATGAACTCTACAGACAGGGAATACTCTTCGAAGACATGGACAATTATACCGTCCACAGAGTACTGAAGATCATCGCCGGCGCCCATTACGTCAAGCTAGCCAAGACCTTGCTAGCCCACTGGTGGAGGAAACTGGTGCCGCAGTTCAACGCCAAACACTTCATCTCGTCCCCGTAGTCGCCAACCGTTCCAAGGGCTTAGTCTGACTTTAAAATTGTTGGCCGGCATTCAGAATTTTATTTTATTTTAATTTATTTTATTTTATGGTATGTTTTTACTTTTTTTATTATTATATTTTTAAAAAATTTGGTAAACAGTCCGACACACTTTATTTTGGCAGCCCTTCTAAATTGCTCAAATCACCTTAAAACCCTTTCGGTCGAGCACTATAATTTTATTCTTTGGACTTAAATTTTTGTCCAGACATGAGTAGTATGGCTTTAGGTCTTTGGCCTAACTACTAAATTCGTATTCCAAATTCCGCCCACCTTAAACTCAACCCACCCCCCACCCCCTCCCCGTCCGGACTTTAAACTTTTAGACTTCCGTTCAACATTTTATGTCGAAATTACTTTCATTTTTAATATTATTAAATAGTCCGATCCTCTCTTCTTTTTCTTATTTATTTTTGGACTGTCCTTTTAAAATGCTCCAAATTATATAACCATTCGGCCAAGCAGTCAATTCTTTTTATTTTTGGCTTGTAACTTTTTATTTAATTTTTTTTTTAATTCTATTAACTCTTTTACCAATTACTATTTTCAAAATTCTGCCCATTTTCAATTCTATCGTCCCCCCCACCCCACCCCACCCCCACCCGAGTTAGGCCACCGATCTTATTGTAGGTCGGACTCTGGATGGGTGTGTTCGAAACCCTAGTGGTATATGGTGGGCACGTTAAACTAGTTGTCTATCTATCTATCACCTAGGAGCAGCCAGTCGTATGTCTTGAAATTGTTAACAAACGTACATGTTTTAACAGGTATGTGTTATGAAAAATAACGAATGATGTTCTCACCAACGAGAGTGTAAGAAAACTCTGTAACGAAAACACGGAATCTCTGCCTACCACCGGCTAAGCAGAGATTCCCGCTGTAATACACCATGTTGTAGTTCCTTTACTGGCCGCCAGATGGACCTGGTGATGGTTTAACCCGTTACGGTGCTTACGAAAGTTGAATTGCTGCTATCTCAACGCATTTTAAACAGTTTTTAACAAAATAAAAAATAAAATAAATTCAGGGGCGGGCGCATTTTTCAGGTACGGGCGAGGACGATCACCAACTCTTCTTTTTTTTATTTGGCCTTAATATGCAATGCATTTATTGTCTTTATTTTGAATTGACTGTAGGCGCGTGTGCAGGAAGTTTATCTAGACTGCGGCGAGCGAAGTTTATAGGACAACTATATTGAAGAAAGAGGAAAGTTTTCTTGAGCAGGAGGTGGGGTTCGATCCCTAAAACCCACCCCTGCACACTCGCCTGGAATGTTGTATGCATTTTATGTTAAAATTCTGTAGTATCGTAGAACACTACAATACCTTATATTCATGGCCACTGGTACCAACAGAAATTGGATACTGGTGTGTCAGTCTCCTGGCTATTTACAGTGTTCGAAATAAGCACTTGTCCGTTTGTCCAGACAAGCCTGTACCAACTAGCTATTACTAGTATTAGGCCGCAACCGGTTCTGGAATGTTTTGCGTTTGTTTGAGAAGGCAATGCCAGACGTCAGCGCACTATAACGTCATAAACACTTTCATGTGACGTCCACATAGCAACGTAACTGACTTGTCCTTGGAATGTTGCTGAGTGTGATCAGTCTTTCTGGATTGTCCATTTTGATGTTTCTTGACCTGAAATGGTTTGCAATAACCTTTTTATATTTTAGATATTGTGTTCAACTGGGAGTTTTACAATGAGAATGCATAATCTTTACAACATGTTAAGAGACAACAGCCAGTCATGAGGAATATAGCAATAGGATTAACGGTATCTTTAATACATGGATAGGGCTCCCAGAGTCGGCTATACAGTTAGACCCTTGGGAACCGGGGCAGGGGGCCGGTTCGCCACCTCCCATTTAAAGGGGCCATCACACGAACATGATTTGTTGCGTTCAACTGTTGAACGCATCAGTGTTGGCGCTGCATATACAATTATGTTGCATGCGATTTTGGTTCACATGCACATCGAAAATAACTGACGTTGCAGACGACAGCAACGGAAACAAATAGTGTGGGGATGTGTGTGTTGGGGTTTGTTTGAATTTTTCTTGTGGGGTTTTGTTGGGGGTTTTTTGTTGTTGTTTTGTTTTTGTTTTGTTTTTTTGTTGTTGTTGTTTTGTTGTTTTTTGTTTGTTTAGGGTTTGTTTTTTTGTTTTTTTTTTTGGGGGGGGGGGGTATTAGTCATTGCGCTGTTGTTGTTGTTTAACTTTAAGCTGCATGATTGAATGACTGAATGAATGAATGTTTAACGACACCCCCAGCACAAAAAAATACATCGGCTATTGGGTGTCAAACTATGGTAATTCAAAACATGATTAAGCTCCTGAATGTCACGAAGAAAATAAAGCGGCGTTCAAGAAATGGCTGAGTTCGTCCATGGCTTCAAAGGCGGACTGAATATGGTGACAGAATTTAGCCGTAACGGAAATTGTAAAGAAAACTTTTAATGAAATTTGTTTATTTATTTCATTATTTTTATGTCACTGCACATGATGTAATTTGACAATAGGCCTATAGCCTAGTCAAAAAAAAAAAAATATATATATATATATATAATACAACCATGAAACCCAAGATAGCATTATTATTATTATTAATATTATTATTATTATTTCAATTATTTGTATTAATGGAAAAGGTATAAATTTGGCTAAATTTCATGCTTCAGCCAATCCCAGACTTTAGGTAGGAAGTGATAATGAGATGGAATCCAAACATATCTATATTAAATAATTTAGGATAACCACTATATTAACCAGTCAACATGTGATAAACCATGCACACGATCTGGACAACATGACATTATATATATATATATATATATATATATATATATATATATATATATATATATATATATATACTAGTATTTGTGTGTTAATTAATATAGCAAAGCACGATAAAGATGTGATACGAGATTTAAGTCCCTATCATGGGACCTACAGCATGACAGGACGTAGGGCTCACAGGCGTTCTCCTACAAGAAGCTGAACGGGGATCAGATCCCTACCCCCACGTCCCACCAGACTTCAGACCCAATGTAAAACAACAAACAATAGCCAAAAGATCCGAATATTTTGAAAAGATCTATTTAAGACAGAAAGGAAAAAATGGAACCGGAAGAGGAAAAGATTTGAGCTCGAATCGAAAGAAAGAAAGAAATGTTTTATTTAACGACGAAATCAACACATTTTATTTACGGTTATATGGCGTCAGACATATGGTTAAGGACCACACATATATTGAGAGAGGAAACTCGCTGTCGCCACTTCATGGGCTACTCTTTTCGATTAGCAGCAAGGGATCTTTTATATGCACCATCCCACAGACAGGGTAGTACATACCACGGCCTTTGATATACCAGTCGTGGTACAGTGGCTGGGACGAGAAATAGACCCCTGAATCGAAGTTACACCGATCTGGCTGATGTCCCTTTGCTCCGTGCCCAATTATTCGTCTCATTAGGATAGCCAGGTTTTATATTTGGAAGCACCGACATTGGTAGGGGGTCCACCCACACTGTTTGTGAGTCGTGTTATTGTGGGACGGGTGAAATACAAAAGCTGGTGGCAAAACCAGAGGTGTGATTTCGGGGGGGGGGGGGTAGGGGGGCATAATCCACCCCACCTCCGGCAACACCAGAGATTCGTCTTCACGCGGTTTTTTTTTTTTTTGCTGGCGGGACTCGTTCCATCATCTGTGGGCAAAGATTCAGAAGTGCACTCTATCGCCATTATCACCATCATTGACAACGTTAACAACGTGTCACACGCACTCTTGGTTATATTCCTATCTGTTCATGACGGATAAATTGGATGTCTTATATTGATCTGCAAGCGAGGTATATCAAAGTGTTTTCCCATTATTTTCTCCGATAATTACCTATGTATAATGACATGCTATGTCATAATTATTCACACGTTGGGGGCGTCTTGGCGACACGGAACTTAAAGGAAAGTTATCGGGTTTCTTGCTAATGGGCATGCCCGCAGCTAAAAATAGCAACTGTATTACGTGCTTCAATATTACGTGCCTTCATTGCAATAAAAATCGCCACGTTTCATCCATTTTTTAATTATATGACACTCAGGTCCGCTTCATATCAGAAATCGTTCACCTCCAGATTGAACTCTTATCATTAAATAGTATTGATTACATGCGGGGGTGGTGTGACGTCACAAAGTGGCCTTAAGGCTCGGGCATGTACTACAAAGTCTAGTGCTCTATGAACTCTTCTTTTCGTGTGTGTGTTGTTAGAGATTTTTAAAATTTGAGTTAGCGATAAGGACCAAGGCGATAGTAAAGCGAATTAACTCGTGGCACGTCCTTACATCCATCTTGCCAAACACGATTAGAGAGAGAATAATGTCCCACTTTTGTTCCAGTTGTTGACTCTACCCCAGAGTTAACGCTGTGTCAAACGGGGAAGCAAAGAGCGCTGCTGAAAACCTTTCTGTCGAAAACAGGATATTTTACACTACTTTTAACCAGATTCCGTCAAACCTTATCCGTGAAATCGGGTTACTGACCTCGAAGGTATTGCAATATTCCGACTGGAAGTGCGGCGAAACGCAAACACGCCCTCAATTCCGTTTTCTATTTTGATCCCAAAAATGGACGATTAGTTCAATAATGGTAATAATGGCCTCTCGAGCTATTTCGTAAATTTGAAAAGAAGTCGGCATTTTATTACTTTACTCGTACGATATTGATCATAAAAACACATCGCATGTAAGCCCACAGCTCGAGTGTGGGATAGCTGTCAAGGAGATACAGAGACCAAACAAAGCAAAAAGCGCTAGGAACCTTTCGCGACTTATTGCAGTTTTCAATTAGTAAAAAAAAAAAAAAAATCACTAAGGTAGTGTTAATTTAATATAGCTTTTAAGCTGTCTCCTATATGAGAAACTGATTACAAACCAAAGACGCTTGTTTGATATTTTTTATTATCGCCTATTGTGATTCTGTTTTCGTTCTTCTTTTCATAGCGCGACTCGATTTCCTTGTCTTCAAAACAACCCGCCGTTTCCATTTGCAATACAAGGTCAATTTGTCACGTCTAGTTTGGGTTGAGATTAATCAAACGTTAATCAGAGGTCCTCACAGAGTCGTGATCGCTCTTTTTGTCCCCTCATTATTCTACAGAGGCGTTGTTGTTTTTTCAACATAGCGTGGGTTTTTTGTAGTTTTTTTGTCTGAGATTTGTTTGCACGCCCACTTCTGTGGGTGACCCGCTTTTAGACATTGCAAGTGTTTTACTATTTTTATATATGCATAACCAACCCCGTGTTTCTAGCCTAATTGGTAGAAATGGCGTTTATTGTGAAATTAGAAATTAGGTTTATTTTGCTTCTGGGATGGTGGTAGATTTCGTGTAGGAGGAAATTGGTGCGTACTTAGTCACTTTGTTTTGTTTCACCCAACCATTAGATTACATTGATTAATTAATTATCGGCTACTTGGCATCAAACATTTTGGTAATTCTGAGGTAACCCTTACATTTTTCCATTAGAAGCAAAGGATAGTTTACTTATGTACTTTCACAAAAACAAGACAGCATATACATTAGACTTTAAAGGGACATTCCCGAGTTTGCTACATTGTAAGATGTTTTCGACTAATAAAATAGCTCTACGATTAAACTTACATGTTAAATATATTTTCTTGTTTAGAATATCAATGTCTGTATATCCAATGTGTTTCTGGTCGTCTTAATATTTGTAAGAAGCCCAAACTGAAAAAAATATATTTTAGGAAATAAAATGAAATATAACCTAGTACAAATATTAGGACCATCAGAAACACTTTTAATATACAGCCACTAATATATTATGCATAAAAATATATTTGATATGTAATTACAATCGTTAAAAAGTCTCTGTTAGTCGATAACATCTTTAAAATTGCAGCAAACTCAGGAATGCCCCTTTAATTCCCAAATCACCAAACTGACCAACATATTATACGTCCCCATTAAATGCATTGTGTTTGTTTGGTAAACGCTGGGTTTTTAGGGGTACCTCTTGCTTGAAGGTGCACACCACTAGCATTCTGCACCCCCATCCCACCCCCTGGATCCGCACCTATACATTGGCCAATATATTCCAGTCAGTGATCCACGACTGATGGATTAAAGCATATCTTATTGTATTAAAAGTAAATAATAATAAATGGATTGGGAGCCAATGTTCCACATGCTCCATAACTGGTATATCAAGTCCATGGTATGCTGTTCTTTCTTTTTAAAAAGATATTTAAAAACATACATGGCTACAAATCTGAAGTAGTAGGATGTGTGGAGATTTATTTTCATACTAAATGTCCAACCCTGGTCTTCAATTGAGAACAAAGACCCACGAGTTACAAGCTCAGGGCAGCGTGCTTGAACATAATGCCGGCCATTCGGAATCATTCTCATTCATTAATTTTGGCCACGCACAGTTCAAGCGATGAATCCAAATCGATTCAGCCAAGATGAGTTTCATTTGGTCTTAAGCAGCAGTTCTTTGATGGAGAGGTCAACTGAAGGTGTGACCCGAGATATTGCAATGGAGTGTTACATATGGGGATTGGGTTATCATAATGTATAAAAGAATTACACTGTCATATTTCCTTATTTTGATATTTATTTCTTATAAATAGTTAAATATTGCATGATGATATTAGATTATGAAAAATTTATATTATGTTGGTATTCTCGAACCAAACTTAACCGCCAGTGGTAAAGCGCACGCCTGATGCGCGGTCGGTCTAGGATCGATCCCCTTCGGCGGGCTCATTGGGCTATTTCCCATTCTAGCCAGTGCACCACGACTGGTATATCAAATACCATCGTATGTGCTATCCTGTCTAATGTAAATATGTAGCAGGTTTACTCTCTATGACTGTGTGTCAAAATGTCCTTATGTTCGACATCCAATAGCCGATGATTAATAAATCAATGTATTCTAGTGGTGTTGTTGAAAACAAATTTTTAAACCTAACCCTAATATTTACAACATAAAAATTAAAATTAAATATTTGTTTATATATAAATATTTGTTGCGGGGAAACAGTAGGACCTCTTGCCTAAAAAGTAATTGATCCCACACAAAATCTTTGCATAAATAATTTCAGAATGTCTTAAAATGTAACGTGCTTACACACTGTAAACAGAGTCGAGTTCAGTATTGATATTTTCTGTTTTATTTGTGTGTGTGTGTGTGGGGGGGGGGGGGGGGGGGGGGGGGGGGGGGGGGGAGTTGAACCTATGAAATCGGAGATTCCACAAAATCTGGTAAGCTGACCAGGGCCGTACCCTCCGGGGAATCTCACTTTTTGGTTGTTTTTTTACTCCAGAAAATAGCATACACATCTCAAGGTTTAATTTGTATAGTGTTTCATTTGTTTATAAAAAGTAGTGCCTCTCCTCCCTAGGATTTTGATCAGGATACGGCCATGCTTGACTGCGGCAACTAGACAGGGCTGTCGAAGACATCATTTGCATAAAGATGGCAAACTTGTCAACAACATCCTCCTTGCAAAAACAAGGAGTGTTCGCCTCATCTGAACGCCCCAAATTTGTTTTAATTCAAACGCGTGTGCGCTGGTGGGTTTCGGTGGTCAATCCCCCCCCACCCCCCATCTCCGCTCCTTTTAAAAATATATAGTTGAAAGTATAAATTTTATATTTCAAAGCAAAAGTTAATAAATAATTATGTATTAACCTCGCTCTCGCTCGGGTAATACAATAATCCTGACACTCGTTTCGTGAAATCAGTACGACACACAAGCTCATATAATAATCTCTATATATAACTTTGAAAATTATATAACTTTGAAACAGCGCCTTTAATGTCCTGGCTGTGTCCTATGTCTATATCAAGCAATCATGGCAATGAAATTCTAGGCTACTCGCAATAACGGTATACAGTTTTGGGAAAAGTCAATATAATTATTGGTCATTTTGTTAGTGGAACACTATACATATTGTAATTCTATCAAATCAAGCACACCTCTATGTACATTAGTTTTTACGTCGGAACAAGCGAACGAACGAACGTGGGAATGAATGAAATTAGTATCGCCCACAAATAGCCACGCTCCTGTCTTAACCGTTGTGGGTTAGCCCACGGAAGAACGCCCCATGGGTTTGCGTGTTAAATATTTGACTCCGAACATCAAGGAAGTGACTCCGTTCAATGAGGTGTTTTATTTTTAGTAAACATTGTCACTTAGTCCCGGCCGTATCAATTGATTTCTGAGTCCGTGTTCCACTCGATTTGTCAGCCCTGATTACGGCCCGGTCTCATGTCGTTAGAACCTGATGATTACCATAATTAGGCGCTGTTGGGGCTGACGTTTCACAAGACTCACAAATACACAGTGTGACCACACATAATCCTTACAACTCACTCACAAAACACATATAACACGCTCACAAAACACACAATGTGACCACACACAATCCTTACAACTCACTCACAAAACACATATAACACGCTCACAAAACACACAGTGTTACCACACACAATCCTTACAACTCACTCACAAAACACATCTAACACACTCACAAAACACACAATGTGACCACACACAATCCTTACAACTCACTCACAAAACACAATGTGACCACACACAATCCTTACAACTCACTCACAAAACACATATAACACACTCACAAAACGCAATGTGACCACACACAATCCTTACAACACACAAAACACACAATGTGACCACACACAATCCTTACAACTCACTCACAAAACACATATAACACACAGTGTGACCACACACAATCCCTACAACACACTCACGAAACACACAATGTGACCACGCACAAACCTTACAACACACTCACAAAACACATATAACACACTCACAAAACACAGTGTGACCACACACAATCCTTACAACTCAATCACAAAACACATATAACACACTCACAAAACACACAGTGTGACCACACACAATCCTTACAACTCAATCACAAAACACATATAACATACTCACAAAACACACAATGTGACCACACATAATCCTTACAACTCAATCACAAAACACTTATAACACACTCACAAAACACACAATGTGACCACACACAATCCTTACAACTCAATCACAAAACACACAATGTGACCACACACAATCCTTACAACTCACTCACAAAACACACAATGTGACCACACACAATCCTTACAACTCACTCACAAAACATATATCACACTCACAAAACACACAGTGTGACCACACACCATCCTTACAACTCAATCACAAAACACATATAACACACTCACAAAATACACAATGTGACCACACACAATCCTTACAACTAAATCACAAAACACAATGTGACCACACACAATCCTTACAACTCGCTCACAAAACACACAATGTGACCACACACAATCCTTACAACTCAATCACAAAAGACATATAACACACTCACAAAATACACAATGTGACCACACACAATCCTTACAACTAAATCACAAAACACAATGTGACCACACACAATCCTTACAACTCGCTCACAAAACACACAATGTGACCACACACAATCCTTACAACTCGCTCACAAAACACATATAACACACTCACAAAACACACAATGTGACTACACACAATCCTTACAACTCAATCACAAAACACATATAACACACAAAACACACAATGTGACCACAGACAAACCTTACAACTCAATCACAAAACACACAATGTGACCACACACAATCCTTACAACTCAATCACGAAACACACATGCAACCACACACAATCCTTACAACACACTCACAAAACATACACGTGACCACACAAAATCCTTACTTATGAAAAAATGGCTTTAAAAAGAATTAGTTATCGAGTGAAGAAAATCACTTGTATCTTGTAAAAATTCATTACGCGAGAAACGTGGCGGGCAAGCCATTTGGATTCACATATAAATATTATATTAGTTATGAAAAAATATATGCTTTTTTATTTCCTTGTTAATCTGTATCTTGCCAATCGACTGCTGAAGTCAGACAAAAACGGTCATAAATTGGGCTTCATTTACTTTAATAAAAATTAGATATTATTTGGAAATGAAATGTTAGCCCCCTCCCTCCCCCGTAATCCCGACAGTCCTACGACAGTCACTGTGTACGTTTATAATGTATTTGTGTGTGTGTGTGTGTGTGTGTGTGTGTGTGTGTGTGTGTGTGTGTGATCATGCGACTGTGCACGGGTTCGTGTAAACACGTGCTTGTATTAACTTATTTAGTTATGTTTCAAAGAAAAATCAATTACTACGTTTTGAACAATGCGTGGGAATAAAACACCATATAACCTCTATATTTTTTTTAACAAAAGCTGATCAAACGTAGCAAATACATCTTTAATAGCTTATCTAAATTTTCATTATTCGGATAAAAAAAACTCTTGATCTCAATACTTCGGGGGGAATTCATGACGAAATAATTAGGTATTTCAGTGCACTTTGTTTTGTCAATTGTTATATAATAAATAATCACGTTACATTAAACGAAAATTCTGACGGAACATAGCATTATGTTTAACAGGTAGGTCGCTTCATTTGCTGCAATATTGGCTAAAGACATCTTTGATAACGGCCATGCAGCGCTGAACAATGGTTCTATATGAGGCTTGGTATTGCTAACTTCGAAGCACTGTTTGATGTATTTAATAAGTAATCACCAAAGGCTATTCAACGACGTTATTTCGTATAAAATTATAGAAAGCGTCTATAGCATACTTTTGTTATCCACTTATCGTAAACAATGAGTTGACGTCACCATGTCAAATGGTACAGAGTTGCCTTTGGTGTCATTAAATATTAACTGTTTTCAGGCCAAACAGACAAGGAAACAGCACACACCTAATTTGGTATAGGCGGGAGTTTGATTTATAAGAGATATTTTTCGAAACATGTCAATTTAAATGTGCATTATTAATTTCTGTTTGCTTAGAGCTGCTCTAGAAATTAGCCAATGAAATTATTTTATTTAAATAAATATCTGCTGGATCTGATTATGAGGCAAATTGTTTGAACGCTAGCGTTACTGAGATACTGTTTTCAGTGTAATAATATTAGTTGTATCCTTCTATTTGTTGCTACGCAGCCCTTCTCAGCCCCTTTCTTTGTCAAATTAAAGGGACATTCCTGACTTTGCTGCATTGTAAGATGCTTCCGACTAATAAAATATTTTTACGATTAAACTATATCAAATATATTTTCTTGTTTAAAACTTTTACAAATTAGATGCACTGAGAAAAACTTTCGAATTTCTGTATTTTTACAAACGTAATTTCAGGTACAACTAATAATTTTGTCAACGTATCTTAGAACGTTTTCCCAATTTTGAAGTCTGGGGAATAATACATAGGGCCTAAAACAATGTACTCATTATTTGGAATTTATACAGCCCATTGTTGCATCTTCTTCTTCCTTTTTTCCCCCCTTTTTTGTTTGTTTATTCATTTCGACTTACTTTCGTGCTTATATCCAATTAAGGATACTGGGCACACACCTCAGCTAACTGGGCTGTCTGTCCAGGAAAGTGGGTTAGTTGTTAGTTGGTCAGTGGTTAGTGAGAAAGAAGAGGGTGTAGTGGCCTTACACCTACCCATTGAGTCATTAAGAACTCGCTCTGGGTTGGAGCCGGTACCGGGCTTCGAACCCTGTACCTACCAGCCTGTAGTCCGATGGCTTAACCAGTAGACCACCGAGGCCGGTTGTTGTTGTTTTTTGGTTGTTTTTTTGGGGGGAGGGGGTTTGGGGTGGTTTCTGGTGGTGATTTTGGTGTTGTTTTGTTGTTACTGTTATCATTGTGTTATTATGGACATTTTGTTGTTATTATTCGGGAGGTTTGTATGTGTTTAAAGTGAGGTGTTGTTGTTTACTATTTTATTGTTGGCATCGATGTTGATAGATTATTGGTGCTGTTGATTCGATGATATTCTTCGGCGTTTTCTTGATGCATGAATAATAATGCATGCTGAAACTCGATTTCAATTTCATTGATAAAAACTGATTTTATTGGCCCATATATAAAATATTAAAGTGATTATTTCTATATTACTTTATCGTTTGATTCAACAGCGAACACTCCGCTACGCAGTCAATTAGTCAAAATAAGGATTTAAAGTAATACTGGATTTCTATTTAAAGCGATTTCATCTGATAAGCCAGTGTTATGGTGTTACGTTCATAAAATTGCCTCAATTAAACCATCCATGATGGCGTCTACGCCAAGGTGAACTCTTTCAAGATGAACATAATCAATTGTATTCTATTTAGTAATGCAATCAGCTCTCAATATTATGGTTCTAAGTGGCTGGATGTAATTCAAACGACAAAACCGTTCGCGTATAAATTCCAGGAATAGTGCTCATGTTTTTAATATTTTTATAGCTATATTACACTGGCAAAGTTAGAAAAATACAATATTCGGTTTTTAAAAACATTTCAAAACAAATATAATGATATCATTTCTATCATTAAAATTACAAAGATAAAAAAGATGTCCATTTTGTTCAAACTTAAGGCTTGATGAATTAAATAGACACGGGACATAGAAAAACAGGAAAATCTACTGTTAATCATAATAAAAGACCGACAGACATTGCAAGACTGTCAGGGTGTCTCTTAAACAATAGAAACAAAATGTTTATGTTGCAATAAGCTGGTTGACTATATCAGTTGATAATGGAAATACACGAAATTATGAAAGCTGTAGTTGTGTTTGCTTTGTACATTAGTAAATTATGTGACATGGTTTTGGAGAAGAAACTACAGCTTAGTTGGGCAGTCCTGGGGTTGATTCCATTGTAAAATGTTTCCAACCAACAAAGCCTTTTGATGACTAAAACCACTATCAGTGTACTCTGACGGTACGCCACATTTTGTTGGAGTATAGTAAACCTTAACGAAACTAGAAAATAAATATTTTGTCAAAGAAATGTGTTGGAATCATTTCGATTCCATCCTGTACTTGTATTACAATTTTTACGTGATACAGACTTTTACTCTAAATTTATGTGATACAGACTTTTACTCTAAATTTACGTGATACAGACTTTTACTCTAAATTTTAATATTACCTGTCTGTGATATTTGTATTTTTTGCACAGTTCTTTACACTGTGTTTTAATTTCAATGTTGAATTTTTATATTGATGGTTATCATCACCATAGTTTGACACCCAGTAGCCGATGTATTTATTGTGCTGGGGTGTCGTTAAACATTCATTCATTCATTCATGACTAAAAGTACATATTACATATATGTTCTTGTTTACGATATACGTGTCTGTATAAACAAAGTGTTTGTTGTTATCCTAATTTCTGTAGTAGACCAAACCGGATTTTACCTCCCAATAATTTTGTGCGTACGACAAAAACACATATTACGAAGTAAAATTAAAAACACCTGTTACAAACATTAGCACATGGACGCAAATACACTCGATATATACAGACAGTTATATTTTAAATAAGAAAGGGTGTCTGATACATATGTTTAGTCTTTAAAAAGCCTCTGTTAGTCGAAAATATCTCACAATGGCTGCCGATTCAGGATATTCCTTTTAAAACAAGACGAATATGTCTTATAATCACCTTCAATATTACCTTAATGGAGCTTTACGAGAGAAATTACATATAATTTGTATTATATACATGTATCGATATATTACATTCATCTAACGCATCTATTAAAGGTCTATTATTATTTTTTCTTCATCATTTCACCTTTTTTTCCTTGAATTTATACAGAATGTTTTTTTCTTTTCTTGTTTTTTCTTCTTTCTTTTCTTTGTGTAAATCACATCATGTTCTGTCATGAAAAGAACACCCAAGCAGCATCGATGGACATATGTCAAGAAAAACATCCCCTAACCACACTCGGGGTAATTTGTCGCCAAGAAATGCCATTAAAACAAAAATACATTGATCAACCATATTTAGTAATGGAGAATATGGTTCTGTCATTATAGTCTAGCTATGCTAAAAATATGTTGACACAGTATTACATGAACTTGCATTTTTATATCTGTGTACAAGGACGTATAAGTATTTAGTCATTCAGAAAGAAAAATTACTGGTACAAAATGTGTGTACATAGAGGATTCGTCACGAGTATTTTTTAATATGGAAAATATCAACCGATTAACTAGACGAGGTTGATATTTTACATATTAAAAAACACGAGTAGCGAATTGTGTTTATCCTATAACACTTCTAAAATAACATTTTAATTATTTTTTAGTAAATCACAGTACTAAAGTCGCCACCATCGATAATATGACATCATCACGATTAGCACAGATTAGTTTGACGTCACGCATTTTAAACAAATCTTTGAAAACGTTATGCTCAGGTACACGGGTCTTGTTAGCTTGTTAGCAAATGATCCATCCACAGCAACACATTACTTAGAGACCTTGCAAATTTGCATACCATTAATAAAGTAAATTATCACATGGGTTTATGACATGGATATCATGGGTAAGTTATAGGATAATGTTATTTATTGGTGACCTCCGTTTCACTATGCAGACAATTCCATTTAAAGTTGCTCACCATAGTATATAGTCTAGGGAGTTATGTTCATTTTTTGAAGGTTGCATTTTGTTTTTTGCTCAAGTTAATAAAATTTTGGTCTTATGTTCCCATGACCTACCTGAACTAGAAATCGATTGGTAGCATTTTTTCTGACCACTATCATGTCAGCCATCTTGAAATTCAAAATGGCCGTCATTTTCATATAATTTCTTTATATATCTCCATTCCCATTTAACATAGAAACATATTTTTGGGGTCTATTTAAACATATTAGGTTAGTGAATTAAAATATTTTTTTTTATTATTCATCTCACATGGCAACCATCTTGAAATTCAAAATGGACGTCATTCCATTATATTTTGTCTCTATCTTTATTCCCATTAAACACAGAAAAATAATTTTGGTGTCAGTTTACATCTATGAGCTTTGATGATTATTTTGTAAAAAGGAAAATTGTTGTCTGATCTTGGCAGCCATCTTGAAATTCACAATGGCTACCACTTTAATATATTTTTTTCAAATATCTCAACTCCAGGTTAACGTGGAAACATAATGTTTTGTCCATGTACATTTCTGTATTCCATGCATTGGATGGTTTTTATTTATATAGTCATGGAATCATGAAAACAATCTTGAAATTCAATATGGCCGCCATTTTAAAACATTTGTCTTATATCTCAACTCATGGGTAATAGAGAAGCACAATTTTGTTGTCTAGATGTATATTTCAGTGGTCAATGAATATAAAATTCTTTAGATTTATAGTCATCCAATTATGGCAAACATCTTAAACTTCAAAATGGCAGCCATATGGAAATTCAAAATGGCCACCAAGGTAATCATTTGGGAAATACTTTTTCTCCTAGTCTACATACAAGTGCAACTTTTGTGTTCATTAGTACATTTTAGGTCAAATAATTATAATATTGCAATACTAATGACAGACTAATGAAATAAAGGAACATACCAACTGTAAATTGTAATTCATAATGGCATATTAGGCATCTACTTCATCTGTAATAGTATGCATATTGCAGCAGTCCTCGTCAGTTTCACGCTTATAACGCTCAGTACATTGAAGGTTGTGTCGCTTACACTAAATTACAGTACATCTATCTGAATACTTACTGACACCACAATTGCATCTGATCAGTTCTACCACAGCGTCTGGTGCAGATTGCACCTCCAACAACAGTCACATATATACCAACCCCCTTGACCCAACCAAGTTTGCATGGATCACAAATGTCCCGATATAGCATGGAATCTTGAGTTCAGAAATGTGCTTGGAGATGTGCTCTTTGGATATGCTGTTTTTATACCCCAGAGGTAGGTGGGAGTGTTTCCACACTTTGGTTTGGTGATGGTTTCTTGAACTTTTCATCTTAGAGTAGGCGCATCAGTTGTAGAAATGACCCGTATGCTTGGTTCCATGCAGTAATATCTTCACATTTTTCACTGACCTCTTTGTATGGTTCATCACCGATTCCAACCTGACTATGGTGTTACTTATATATTGAGCTTTAGTTAATACATTGAATTCTCTTTATTGATGTCCACCATCACCAATTGTCCTGTTGTGTCATATTCAGTTACAGCATGAACATCTGGTAATCCGAGTCTATCTCTGGATACAGTTCATCATACAATGTTTGCAGGTTGATCTGGTGGTGATGTACAGTACATATAATTATTTTTGTATCCTAACGGTGATAAAACCCCAACAGTCTGTGTCTTTGATGTAGAAATCCACCTCATTGCCTGGCCCGATCATTATCACATCATGACCTGCAATAGTTTTCCATATCGTAGCACTCAGATAGCTTCGAAAATCTATAGCCTGGTTAGTGGAAAGATATGATGCCATCTTTCATAAATATTATTATTATTTCATAAATCTTACACCCATGTAACCATCTAATAGCGAATCAACACATACAGGAAATGCTTCTTTTCACTGACAATATATATGGCAGATTAGAAGTGAATTTCTGCACCAGACACAGACTTAGTTCTCATCCTGAGAAGATCACACACACTGATCCTACTAATTATTGGTACAGACGTAAGTCGCAACCAGATCAACATGCAACTAATTGATGATGGACTGGGTTCAGAAAGAAAATCAACATTACCAGGATTGCACGTATTAACTGAATGTGACACAACAGGACAAAATGATGGTATATGCAAACAAATGTTATTGAATGTATTCGGGAAAGCTCCACAGGTTATATCTTAAGCTCTTAGCCAGCTTGAAATTACTGGTGAATCATACAAAGAACAAAGAAGTCAGTACTCCATGGTACTAAGCTCAATGGTCATTTGTACAACTGATGCAGCTATTCTCAGAGGATAGAAGTTAAAGACACCATCACCAAACCAAAGTGTGGAAACACTGCCAAATATCTAATAACAGCATACCCAAAGAGCATATCTCCAAGCAAATATCCTAGCTTAGGATTCCATGCAACATCCAGTGATCTAGACCCATGGTTGGATCAAGGAGGATATATTTGTAAATGTGGTTTAAGGTGCAAGCTGCACCAGAGGCTGTGATAGAACTGATCAGATGTAACTGTGGTATCAATAAGTGTTCAGGTAGACGAACCTGTAAGGAATACAACCTGCAATCTACATAAAACTACAAGTGGTGATGGTTGCTGCAATACACATATCATTACAGACGAAGTAGATGCCTAATCAGGGGTCACAATGGAAAATAATTAATTTTAGTCAATTTTCAGATACATGTATGTAGGATATTTCTTTAGAAATTATTAAAAAGTAGCTAATTTAAACAACATTCAATTAGCCAGATACTAAATGGATGAGCGCTGCCAATGTGTCATTGTGAATTACAGTTTGCAATTGGTTTGTTCCTCCATTTCATCAGTTTAAAATCTAGAACATGAAAGTCATTAGTAATGCAATATTTTAATTATTTCACATAAAATGTATGTTGACAACGAGGAAAAGTATTTGCCAAATGATAAAATTGGTGGCCATTTTTAAATCTCCATATGGCAGCCATTTTGAATTTTAACGTGGTTCCATGACTGGAGGATGGTTATAAAAATGCCACCCTTTAATTCATTGATCCTAAAAATGTACAGACAAAAATAATTGTGCTTCTGCCTTAACCGGAAGTTACGATATATGAAAAATACATTAAAATGGTGGCCATTTTGAATTTCAAGATGGCTGCCATGATTGGATGACCATAAAAATGTCATCAATAAATTCATGGCTACATAAATGTACGTATAGACAAAAAATATTGTGTTTGTATGTTACCCGAGAGTTGAGATATATGGAAAAATATATTAAAATGGTGGCCATTTTGAATTTCAAGATGGATGCTTAGGTCAGACAACAATTTTTGTTGTCACAACTTCATTCACTGAGCTCATAAATGTAAACAGATACCTAAATTGTTGTTGTGGGTCAACTGTGAGTAAATATATATATATATATATATATATATATATATATATATATATATATATATATATATATGAATATTTAATTGGCGGCCATCTTGAATTTCAAGATGGCCGCCATGATCAAATGACTGAAAAAAATGCTACCAATGGATTTCTAATTCTGGATAGTCTTAAGAATAAAAAGAAATACATTTTACTGCAAATTTACATAACTGCCTGGACTAATAACATCATTTACTATTGCAATATACAAATACAACTATGAATTTAATAATATGATAGGTTATCGATATTAGCAGTTAGGGTTAACTGTTTTCATATAAAATGCATCTCTGTCGCCACATTTTTAAAATGTTATTTATCATACAAAAAGGGGCGGGACGTAGCCCAGTGGTAAGGCGCTCGCTCGATGCGCGGTCGGTGTGGGATCGATCCCCGTCGTTGGGCCGATTGGGCTATTTCTCGTTCCATCATGTGCGTCACGACTGGTATATCAATGGCCATGGTATGTACTACCCTGTCTGTGAGATGGTGCATATAAAAGATCCCTTGCTGGTAATCGAAAAGAGTACATGAAATGGCGACAGCGGATTTTCTCTCTCAATATCTGTGGTCCTTAACCATATGTCTGACGCCATATAACCGTAAATAAGATGTGTTGAGTGCGTCGTTAAATAAATCATTTCTTTCTTTTTATCACACACATTGGAAAAGCGGCTCACCAATGAATGTTACAGTAGATTATATAGCCAAATGAAATCGAAGAATGTCGCGCGTCGATAAGAAAATTAAAGGGACATTCCCGAGTTTGCTGCATTGTAAGATGTTTCCGACTAATACAATATTTCTACGATTAAACTTACATATTAAATACATTTTCTTGATTAGAATATCAGTCTCTGTATATTCAATGTGTTTCTGGTCGTCTTAATATTTGTAAAAAGCCCAAACTGGATTTTGTCTTCAAATAATTTCGTACGTATGAAAAAATCCTTTTTAGGAAATAAAATGAAATTGAAACTAGTACAAATATTAGAACGTCGTCAAAAAGTCTGTGTTAGTCGATAACATCTTACAAATTGTAGCAAACTCAGGAATGTCCCTTTAAAGGGATTGACCTGTGTTTGCAGCCATTGCAAGATGTTTTCGACTAACAGAGACTTTTGAGTGAATATATATATATATATATAGAGAGAGAGAGAGAGAGAGAGAGAGAGAGAGAGAGAGAGAGAGAGAGAGAGAGAGAGAGAGAGAGAGAGAGAGAGAGAACACATATGAGATAACCATATTGCGTTTTTAGATTTGCGGGTGCAATTGTCTATGTGATCCCGCAGATGTCATGAAATGAAACATTTGTGGGCATCAAATAGACAATAACACCCACAAATCTAAAAACTCAAAATGATTATGTCCATTGTAAACTGAATCGTTTCTCTACGGAATTAACTCTATATTTGGTCTTTCTTGAAAAACTACCTACCTGGCTACAGTCTAACTGTAGACCTTTGTTCCAATTGGTAATGACGTCACTTTCTAATGATGTCATTAACTTTCCGGGTGTTATTTTCATTTGATCCAGGCAAAAGAATGTAATTAACCAATCACAATAAAGAACACACTCGCCATCAGTTTACAAATAAAGTAGGGGAACCTGAAATATTAATGTTAATATCAACTATTAAACCGAACATACGGTTTGACCACAGACACCCTAGTAAAGAACGTTCAGGTCTGTTTATCAACACACCGAAACACATTATATAGTTTGCACGTGCATCACGCAGTTGCCCGGTACACGTGCGTGGGGTGTCATTCTCGATTTTGACAATTTCCAGGAAAGTCGATTAATCACCGTGGAACATTATTTCTTTCAATCTTTTTCATTCTGTTCATCATACGGTTGTTATTGTTTTGTTTTTAGTCATTTTTATTGTTTGAATTTGCGATGCGGCGTATGCAACGCGATGAACGTCTACGGGCTATTGGCATGCTGCAAACGGGCAGAAGTTAGCGTGAAGTGGCCAACACCTTCAATGTTTCGAAGTCAGTGATTAGCAGACTATGGTGCAGGTACCAACAAACCCAAAATGTTGACGATCGACCCAGTTCAGGTCGTCCCAGGGAAACGACAGAAGTACAGGATCGATTCATTCGTAACCAGGCTCTAAGAAATCGAGCTCAAACGGCAAATCGAATTGTTGCAAACCTTCATCAGGCTACTGGTGTCCGAGTTACGGGTCAGACGATTAGAAATCGTCTTCACGCAGCCCATCTTCATGCTCGACGGCCCCGGGTTGTGCCTACCTTGACAAATCGTCACATTGCCCACAGACGTGAATGGTGTAGGGAGCGTCAGAACTGGGGTATTCGTCGCTGGTCATGTGTCATGGTTTCAGATGAGTCCCTATTCATTTGTGCCCAAGAGAGGCGTGCGCTACAACAGCTTGTCTCTGAATGTGCACGTAAAGCTCTATGTCCTGACCTGACCTGACAGGCGTGGTCGGGTCTGGCGACGACGAAATAATCGGCACGCCAACGTCACAGTGCGATTTCATGACAGATTTGGCCGTGGATCGGTTATAGTGTTGGGTGGTATCACTATAACTGACAGAACTCCCCTCTATATTGTGCAAGGAAGGGTAACTGGGCAGTACTACCGGGACAACATGTTGACACCCTTTGTCGTCCCGTTTGCTGGGCCTTTTGGGTCGACATTTTGTTTTTCAGGACGACAGTGCCCGTGCTCACTGTGCACGAATCGTCAATGCTCACCTCCAGCAGCACAACATCTATCGAATGCCATGGCCAGCAATGAGCCCAGACTTTTCCCCCATTGAACACGTCTGGGACATGATAGGGAGAAATGTGCGTCAACGTCAAAGACCGCCGACAACGTTAGCGGAACTTGGTCAGGAGCTGCAAGAGGAGTGGAACAGACTCCCTCAAATGGCCGTTAGGAGACTCTTACGCAGTATGCCTCGTCGACTGAATGAATGTCTGACACATTGTGGCGGTATCACCCACTACTGTGCTTATGGCGATCTTCAGATAGCTTATCGTTATAATTTGACGAAAGTGACGTCTTGCATCTTATGACGTCATTTAAGCTTCAATAACGTTACAGTTATGGAAGTACTATAGTGTAGTGGCAGAGACCGAAAAATATGAGTCCACCCCTACCGGTGGTATAACAAGCTGAAACTGGTCTCATTTGAACCGTATGGCTGCCTAGTTTCTGAAAACTGAGGTTGCAGTTGTTGAAATTCTGCACAACATGGTAAATTAACCCCTTGAGTGCTGGAACATAAGAAAAAACGGCAATTTGTAATATTTTCTTATTTAATTCAATAAGCATAAAGTACATGGAGAATTGTTGAATATTTCAGGGTATTTCTATGTATTGGACATCTTTCAAAAAATATCAGGGGTTTTATGCTTCTAAGGGGTTAAGAACCCCTAAAATACTCCCAAATTTGGCAGTTTTTTGCAATTTTGGGAAAAAACCTACATTTTCTCGTATTAAATGCCCAACATATGTTATAAAAGTATAAATTTTGATTTATTTCCCCAGGCAGGGTGTATCATTAAAGAATATGTCAGTTAAACTATGATAAAATGTTCACAACCTGGTGAATTAACCCCTTCTGTGACATGTCCATAGTTCGAGTGAAAATTTTCATTTTTCAAAAATCGGCATTTTGATGCAAAAATGAATTGTTAACATGGAAAATTGTGGAAAATATCCTGGCTACTGTTAGAAACTGAGATTATGCAAGATAGTTTGATGCTGCCAAGGGGTAAAAGACCACTGAAATACTCCGAATTGTATTATTTTTTACGATTTTGGGCCAAAATCTAATTGTATTTTCACTTTGGTTGGTATTACGTGCGGTTTGTTATTAGCAGAGGTTTTAAGGACCCCAAAATGTAGCACATGTATTGTATATAAATAAAATTAATAATTAATAATGATAATGACAGTTGGAACTTGCTCTGTACTATGATATTAGTTACTGTAATGTTGTGTGAGGATAGTTGTCATTGTTACAATTTGCTGATTAGGCTCCACATCCGTACCGGCAATACTAAGTTCAAAAACATACGTCAGGACACTGTGCATGAGCAGTTGTCCAAGATAAAAGATGGTATTTTAAATCAGACTGTTACTATTAGATGCCATAAAAAATGTAGGGCATCATATACAACCGCAAGTAATCTGAAGTATGTACAGAATAAAGTTAGTGCTTCTGTGAATAATACGGCTGACAATGCTGGTGATGTGGCTGAGAGTGGTCCATCTCGAATCCGGCGCACAGACACTTCCATGTTTAATATAAGAACTGATTGTTTCATCTGTGCGAAATCATACAAAAGAACAGAAAGGTTATCAGAAATCGCCACTGGCACCGGAGCTTCAACTCGTGACCGTGTCATTGCAGCATCTTTGGAAAGACTTGATGACAAGATGTTGCATGTTGTCATGTCCAGACTTATTTGCGTATGATGCAAAATACCACCGGTCCTGTTACAGTCGTTATATATCACCAAGAAATATCAAGCTGACCAATCAAAGGCTGAATTAGAGAAAGCTATGAATGTCCATGATAAGGCTGTTCTTAGTTTAAGTGAGGAAATTGAACGCACAATATTTTCAAAGGTGAAGCAGGTTATGACAGTCGTCCTTGCATGAACGATTCCTAGTTTTACTTCAGGGACTAGGTGAGAGTACAGCGAAGAAACACAGTGAATATCCATCATGGAAACTCAAAGAGAAGCTGAAGAAAAGATTTGGTGATCGGATGCTTTTCATTACCCAGGCTGGAAAGTCTGCTCTTGTTTGTTCGAGTGAGGTAACTGTTGGTGATGTCGTGAAGAAGGTAGCTGCTCTAAACATTCAAATTAATGAATCGGGTGATTATGAATTTGGATCTTGTGATGGTTCAGATCAATTGGACAATGCTACCATCCTTCATCAATCCTCTGGTATACTACGTCATTCAATTTCAGGAACAACATTTCAATAAAAATCATTATAATCCAAGCGGACAGTTTGAGAAACATCTGTGCAAAACATTTGTTCCAGAAACACTCTATGATTTTATAGCATGGTGTACATCAAAACAGCACTTTGACAATGCTAAGAGTTCCCCAGCAGGTTGTGATGATAGTGGAGGTGATTTGAAGGTACTTGGAATATGCTACAGTATCATTTCTCTGTCTTGTAAAATACAAACCCCGATTACATTTGGGTTACGTGTTCAAATGCACCATGACCATGGTAGTAAGGAACTGATAGATGTTTTCAGTTCAGTTGGATATTGTATAAACTATGACGAGGTGAGAAAGTTCATTACTGCAGTTGCTCTTGATCAACTTTCAGGCCCATCTCAAGTGCAGATCCCACGCGGTATTGCAAAATTTGACCCTGAACAAATCGACACAATTGTTGATGCTGCACTCAACAATTTTGACCAAAACGAGGAAACAGTTGATGGAAAACATACTGCCCATGCCATGGCTATTGTGTTGTACCAGCGTTCATCTGTTTTGAACAAGATTAACTCAATTTCACGCACAAAGCAGAAAGCGCTCACTGCGGAACAATCTGAGGAAGAACAAATCCAAAGGTATAGAAAACCACCTAACAAGCCAGAGCCCACAGTCCAATCTTCATATGATACAAATGACTCAACTTCAAACGCTGTGATGAAAGATTTCGTAGGGGGGGGGGGGGGGGGGGGGGGGGGGGGCTGGCACGACACACCTGTGCAGACAAAATGTTCTCCAGAATCCCAGCATAGAGTGGATTCAATGCCCTTTTGAGTACAATGATAGTTCCAGCTGCAACCATTCGATACCTTCCTCTCATCAATTATTTGCCATCAGATTGTTCCACTATCTACACAACTTTGTGAAGTTAGTGCGCATATCTGAGGAGTTGGGTCAGGACCACATTCTTGTGACAGCAGTCCTTGCTATCTACAGCAAGGCACACTAGATTATGTGGAGTAAGCCAGAACCTCTTGTGGGCAAAGTAACAATGCGACTTGGGGGTATGCATCTGACGATGGCTTTCCTTGCAAGCATCGGAAAGTTATTTGAAGATGGGGGCCTTCAAAACATTCTTACATCATCAGATGTATACGCAACAGTCATAGCTAACCAGATGCTACAAGGGAAGCAGTATGCCCCAGGAATACGAGGTATCCGTTTGGCCCATGAAGCATTGACGCATATGTATTTGACATCCGCTGAAGCATTTGTTGTTTGTGAGTGTCTCCCTGCCGTACACGCTATCACTGGGTGTGACACCACATGTTCTTTCAACATAATTGGTAAGCGAACTGCTTATTCTACACTGATCAAAAATGCACAAGCATTGTCAGATATAAAAGGATTTCATGAGGCTGATATAGACACTCTAGTTTCACTGTCACGGAAATGTGTGCTTCTGGCTCCGTATTCATAAACGTACTTACGTCAATGTATGATACCTAAATACATACTTAAGTACATAGATAAGTATCATACATTGACTTAAGTATGTTTATGAATATGGAGCCTGATGCATGGCAAAAAAGGTAAAAACTTGGATTCATTGAATGATCTACGTTTCCATTTGGCCACGACCACAGACAAACCAGCATCTATGCTTCCCCCAGCAGAGGATGCATTCAGGCAGCACATCCTTCGTGCCAAGTATCAAACCACAATTTGGTGCGAAAGCCATATTGCAAACCCACCGTTGATATCACCAGTTGGTCATGGCTGGTCCTCTTGTGAAGGTGGCGGAATTACCCAGACTATGTTTACTCAAGATTCCGCTCCAGTTGAGGTTCGAGACTTAACGCACCTCTACTGCACTGACAAAAACTGTGTAAAGGGGACAATGTGCCCTTGTGTCCTTGCAGGACTGGAGTGCATTGACTCATGTAGCTCCACTGACTGTAACAATCGCAGCTATGTATGACGGCAGGAAAATGAACATGCAGTGGAGATAGACACTCTCTTCGATAATTATATGCATACAGTGTAGTAGCGAGCTGATTTCAGGTGTGTCAGTATATTGAAGGATTCGTGAGTGGATTTTAATGAGCAACAATAAGAATATATTGAACCTGATTTCTCAAAAGTGTTAACCTTTTTATCCTGATTCAACTAAAATCTAACTTTTCAACAAATCGGGCTTGGGACTGTTATGACATACAATGACTATATAATGCAAAAGAAGTTGCAGCATAAAATCATTTTTAAAATGCCGAATTTTGGGGTATTTCGGTGGTCGTTTACCCCATGGCAGCATCAAACTACCTTGCATAATCTCAGTTTCTAATAGTAACCCTGATATTTTCCACAATTTTCCATGTTAACAATTCATTTTTGCATCAAAATGCCGATTTTTGAAAAATGGAAATTTTCACTCGAACTGCGGACATGTCACAGAAGGGGTTAATTCACCAGGTTGTGAACATATTCTTTAATGATACACCCTGCCCGAACAAATAAATCAAAACTGATAGTTTTATAACATATGTTGGGCATTTAATACGAGAAAATGTAGAGATTTTTCCCAAAATTGCAAAAAAACTGCCAAATTTGCGGGTACTATCTTGAAACATGTCCAATACACAGAAATACCCTGAAATATTCAACAATTCTACATGTACTTTATGCTTTTTGAATTAAATAAGGAAATATTAAAAATTGCAGTTTTTTCTTATGTTCCAGCACTCAAGGGGTTAATTAACCATGTTGTGCAGAATTTCAACAACTACAACCTCAGTTTTCAAAAACTATCCAGCCATACGCTTCAAATGAGACCAGTTTCAGCTTGTTATACCTCCGATAAGGGTATCTCCTAAATTGGAGCCTTTTTTTCAGCCCCGGTCACTACACTACTATAATCATGGTTTAATCCACCTTTTAGTCTTGAGCACTATGTTCAGCCGTATTATATTTTCCGATATATATATATATATATATATATATATATATATATATATATATATATATATATATATATATATATATATATCGTGCCATGGATGTCCAACAACTTTTTTAACTGTGTGCTATGACCTGAACTTTTGTCAAATCATTTTAATGTTGGACAAAACAGAGTGTTTATTTTAATATTTAGTAGTAATTAGAAATTTCATATTTGCTGTCATTGTGTAATATCTGGAACACTGCCATTTATTATAGTTATCGTTTAATGAAATTCTTAGCATTGCAGTTTGTTGTGTCGCGCACTATAGACAAAAACATCGACATTAATAATACTGATGAAAATAGTTCCTTACACACTGAAAACATCCCGTGGACTTATAAATAAAACTGGGATAAATGTCCGTTTGGTCGACTGTTTTAACATGGCTGCCGATAGTGCCCTTGCCCTTCAATAAAGTTTGTTTTTCTCCAAAAAGTGTATTATCTATCTGGATCTCTATTTTTATTGAATCTGGCTCAAATGATTACGTCTTAATGTTCCATGGGAATTTTATTTCCTAGTCAACAGAGCTGCCCCAGATAACACATACAGATCAAGACCTCTTTGTGATTGTGCCGTTAGTCGGCACATAACTGTCACATGATAAATTGTAATCGCTAAATGCTATACATTCTGACACAATAATAAATAGGTACATATGATGGCAGAGTGGGCATCAGCTGCGGGCAACAATTAAAATTCCGTAGTGTTCTTGATGCTGTAATATAGTTTCACAATAATTGGTCTGATTGCTAGGCCCTAAGCAACTAAAGTACATTTGAATATACATTGTAGTTGTAAATCTTCCACTATGATAATATTATATTAACCTGAAAAACAACATAAACTAGGATATACGTTTTCATAGTTTAATAACTACAACTTTAGTACAACAATGTCGTAAAATAAGCATAAAATTATACACTATAAAGTCCATAAAATGTGCAATATCTGTACAAAATCAATATGTCAATACTACTAGTAGTTACTAGTAACCATTAGACTGTTATAGTATATAACACAAATCCCATATACTTAATACTTAAGACCACCTAATCCTAATAATATCACAGTGGGTTTAAATTTGTCCACACACGTATTACCTCGTATTTCCGTCACGTGACTGGGTATAGTATTCAACCACGTGAACTGAATAAAGGCGACGCCACACGATACGAGAATAACCAATCGAATGAATGAATGAATGAATGGATGTTTAACGACACCCCAGCACGAAAAATACATCGGCTATTGGGTGTCAAACTATGAGAATAACCAATCGAGACAAAACAACCTTTACGATTACGTAGAGAATAACTAGTTAATGACGTCGGATATCTGCTTTATCATTCGGCCTGAACAGGATAAAGCAGATATCCGACGTCAGTAATTAGTTATTATTTTTATCCTGCAGACCATAAAAATTAAGGGGAAAAGCTATTATTTCTGTTATTTCTGCCACATTGCACGATGATCTAGAGGTCAAATGAGAAATTTCGTAATGTAGCTATGCGTGTGACGTCACATGAGTGACGTCAAAAGACATAATCTGCTAGTATACGTTTATGACTTTGCTTTAATCGGCCATCCTAATCTGTCAATAGAAACAGTGGTTGCAGGATAAATCCAAATCATCGGTTGTTATGCAATCGTCTATTTTCGTACGAGGCACTCGTGTCGTTTTGGCGTCGCCTTAGTTATATACCGAATAATATGAATTTCTAGTATTGAAAATATAAACGATATTTAGCCGATTTGCTATATTATAACACACGTAAGATCCATACACCTTAGGCGTGTTCACGGGGGCGAGCACTGGCTGTCACTTGCTTGACGGGGGGGGGGGGGGGGGGGGGTAGCGGGGGCTTTATTATTCTTTAGTTAGTTTTTGTTTTGTTGTTTATTGGTTTTCAATTTTTTGTTATTTTGTTTTGGGTTGCGTTTTTTTTTTTTTTTTTGTTGTTGTTGTTGTTGTTGTTGTTGTTTTGGTTTTTTGGGTTTTTTGGGGGGTGGGGTTGCAAATAACTTTAGCCGATAGTGGTATGACATAGTACCAGACAAATTGTTCACGAGCGCTCGGCCCCCTAAACATGCCAATAGTGTTTTACTTTTGAAGACTAGATGTTTTAGTTCCCTATCCTAGTAATATTACAGAAGACTGTGCTGCGTCGAAACGACCATTCATCGTTATCACGCATCATGTTTGTGTTGGCTTTTTGTTGTTTTCGTTATTTGTGGGGGTATTTGGTATACATGAATCTGTATAATAGACAGGCCCAGATCCGTAATTTTTTGGTGGTGCTACATCCTTTTACATTATTTTCGTGATGTGGGCAAGCCCGTGTTTGGTAGTAGACCCCATTGCTTTCTGGGACTAGATCTTTTAACATTAGCATTGATTGTACATGTCAATAAATTGACGCAATCAATGTGTAGTCCCTCTTGGTTTCTGGACCTATATTATATCTGTACATTAATACGCTGTGATGGGGCGGAATCTAGTTCAATCGGCAAAGCGCTCGCCTGAGGTGCAATGGTCATATTATGGAACGTACGCGGTGGACTAATGCTCGGATTACGGTTTTTCTTGTTGTTTGTTTTGATTTCTTGGGGGGAATGGGGGAAGACGGTGATGGTAATGGTGGCGGTTAGTCCCAACCAGTGCTCTTTGACTGGTATAGAGGCAGTGCTGTCCGGTCTCTGGGAAAGTGCATATATAAGAATACCTTGCTTCTTATGAAAAACAAATTAACATGGCTCTGTCAGAATTTTCAAATGTTTGACATTATGTTACAGAAATATCACAGCCAATTTCCTTTTCGAGGACGTACATGTATCCCCATACCTCAGGGGTACATCATAATATAAAATTAAAACATGTAAAAACCAATTAAAGGAATGTTAAAGCAAGGCTTTTGGACTGGTTTAAATATTCAACGATACATAATGCACATTATTGCTTAATACCAACAAGTATAATCGTATAGTTAATTAATAAAACGGTTAAATGTGACGGCTATTATATATAACGGGCGCAGCCATTTTGTACCATCCCAGTGAATACACCCTCTGGCGAGCTGGTGGTTACGTAATACCTAACGTGTCACGTCAGGAATTAGTCTTCGAACTGAAGAAACAAAACATACCTGATTTTTGCGGATGCATCGCAGTGTTCTGTAATAATATTCATCCCAGTAACACAGCAATATGTATATTGAAAAATAAACCAGCAATATGTATATTGAAAAATAAACCACCATTGTCAAAGTGTTGAAATAATTATTATATTTTGTATATAAATTAACCCACGTACTGAAACAATAGTCGGAGTGTTTTCTTGCTTAATTGGTCTTTTCTTTCCGTGGCCTGTACCTGTGGTTCTTGATTGGCAGGTGTATATTTAGACGGTCCCTAGACACTGTGTCTAGACACACTAAACAGACGTGCCTCTTTTATGAAGATCACGGGGTATTGTGTGATAACCTCAAATCGTAATGGACTTTACCAGCTTTATTACTGTAAGTAATTCTGTAAAACCCTTCATTAAGTAGACTTTCCCATCTAAAATCACAAAACTGACCAATTACGTAGTCCCAGAGAAAAGAAAATTGTCACTTGGGTATCGTGAGTGGTCGTTTTTGCTCGAACGTATCCTACCAATAGGCCTAATAATATGCATTTTTTCTTTGGATTTAAAAAACAAACAAAAAACTACAACTCCATTTCGTTATATTGATGCAAATTGAAATATATTTAGTTAAATAGTTTATTATACTATCAAGTCATTTATGTTGTTTTACAAGTCAGGTTGATTAAAGGGAAGCGCCTTGTCGTAAATTAGAGCATTTGTTTACACTGTACATAATAGAGAAGTTGACGTCACTTCGCCCCAAGCTATACCACCGGACGTCACAAAAACGAAACAAAATGTCTGCCCCCAGTTAGCAGGAATAATCACGGATTTTTTATTAATTCAAAAATTACGCGTTTTTCATTTGTTAAAGTGTCAGTATGTCTTGGTGGTCCGGGTATGCATCTTTCCAACACATAAGGCTCTTGTTGGAGTTTAGTCTACTTTTAACCTTCTGAGAGAAAAATATACAAGACTATTCTAGGATGCACAATTTTCATACAGTTCAAATTTAAAAAGTGGTACTGATTTACGGTTCATATATATATATAAAGGGATATAGCATAATAAGAAACATTTATATTATATAATTATATCACATTTCATTAAAATATATACACAATAATCATAAAACCCACATCATTATAATATAAAAGATTCCATTTAAAGTAATTCCGTGTAAACTCGTCTTCGGTATCCCCTACATCGTGACTCTATATCAGCTGTATAATTATATGTAGATATGTAGGTACGCCAGAATCTCCAAGCTTATTACTATAGCTCTTGTAAAATAAAAGAATACATATATACGGTACTTAATGAGTCTAAGCTTTAAACTGGGTCAGGTTGTAAATAGCAATTGTTTACTTACGCACATCACATGGATAGGTGTAAGGCCACTACAGTCACTTCTTTCTCACTGGGGGGGGGGGGGGGGGGGGGGGGCGTAGCCCAGTGAAAAAGCGCTTGCTTGATGCGCGGTCGGTTTGGGATCGATCCCCGTCGGTGGGCCCATTGGGCTATTCTTTTCGATTAGCAGCAAAGGATCTTTTATATGTACCATTTCATAGACAGGCTAGCACATACCACGGCCTTTGGTGTACCAGTTGTGGTGCACTGGCTGAAGCGACAAATAGCCCAATGGGCCCAATGACGGGGATCAATCCCAAACCGACCGCTTTACCACTGGACTACGTCTCGCTCCTTACAGAAATATAGTTGAAATAATTTTGTGGGCGAAGTACCTTCATCGACACCATGTGGTGTATTAGCCATTACATCTACTTCTATGTTTGAGCTTTCTTCAGTAATCTTAATTCACAATTTAAAATAACAAACAGTTGTCCTTGAATTACGAAATCGATCTGTGACATTTCTAAATGTTAAACTAATTTCAAAAGAAAATGTCAGTCGCGTCGATCTTGTCACCAGTGATATTCACTGAGATCTATTTTCTTAAACAGACTAATCAGTATTCGTGGCATTATAAAGTAAACGCAGGTAGGAACACCGTATAGTTTACCATAGCAGTGTTTCAAGATAACAGAGTAGACCTTGTTAATGTACATTTGATCCTGCTTTGTGCAGAGATACGATTTATTACGTTAACGGTTTTGTCGTTCAAATTTAGAGTCCGTTGAAATTTAATAACCGATATTTTTTTTAAAACAAAACTCAATTCCAAACTCATGAAAAATGAAAATATCGACGTAAGTCGATATGCTGATAAATTATACTGTGGAAGTCGCTCGTGATATATTTGTATCAAACTGTTATACATGTGTAGTAGTCAGTTTAAAAACATTTGATTGGCCGCCTCATTGTGATGATCCGAACGTCAAAGCCACGCCAAGCGAAGAAATGAACATAATGAAACTGACTGCATTATGACGCATGTTAACCGTGCAAACGCAAATGCGTCGTAACGATGTTGTAGTTGGAAAATACTTAAAACTTTTTTATACCTAGGTTACCGTTTTGTTGGGCGGGGGGGGGGGGGGGGGGGGGGGGAAGATATACACGAAATAGAATGCTACACTCGTGTCCGTTAGCTATATATCTTACAATTAACGGTTTAAAACGGATACAACTCGCTTTCGACCCTTAGACACATATTGAAACAAATAAAAGGATTAACGATATCTAACTGCCACTCATGTATGTTATCTACGTATTATCTGGAATTTTATAAAACAATTCACTTAAATAGTAGTCACGAATATCAGATTGCAGATTAGGGTCAGACTATTATTTCATATAATAATAATAATAAGAAGAAGAAGAAGAAGAAGAGAAAAATGAGAAGAAGAAACAAGATGGAACAAAAGACGGAAAAAATATAGCATATGTTTACAGATACCATAATCATCTATAAAACTTTTAACAGAAATTATTATAAAATTATAAATATATCATAAAATCCATTCTCTCGGTACCTGTAAAAGGCGTAATATTATAATAGAGACATGTTAGAAATGACTGACATTAATTAACATCAATAGTCTGCATAACTTATTGCATGCATGCACTGACTACAGTCTATATTAATTCATAAACAGAGGCTATTTCACAGCAGTGGATGTTTTTCAAATTCGAGTTTTATGTAAACGAGTGATGTGTGAAAACCGTATTTTTGCGAGTTGGCATAAAAATCGTATTCGGAAAAAACAAAACAAAAAAAAACAAGAAAAAAAACAACAAAACCCCCGAAAAATACAACAACAACATTACAATATATATTTCGCTATTTGTTAATATCTTTCACTTATGCTACCAAAACATGAGACGCCATGATATATATTTTGTTCTGGTGGAACTTTCCCATAACATTTGCTTGAGCATGGACTTTATTAAACTTTTAATTTCAAAACTATTTAATAATACTGCTGTCAAACCATTCCTGATAAAGCGATCGTCTAAAAAAAACCCACCTAAAAAAAACCCAAATAAACAAAACATGAATAGAACTCGAAAGTAAACTTTAACCTAGTTAAACTTTAACCTACAATGAACAACAGGACAGTGCATCATCATTAGTTGGTTTGGTACTCTCAGGTTTAGACATTTTACCGGTATTACACTTCATACTTTATACATACAATTGTGTAAATTACATGTTATATTTTTGGCAAATGTGATCATGTGTTAGTAATCATCAAAGTAAAGTCCGATGAAGCAACACTGACAGTGAGCATGAACTTGTTCACCAAAACTATATATATGTTTTCTATATTCTCACTGATTTCTATATTCTCACTATATCTAAAATACAATGAAAATATTACTTTTACGGTGTAAATAAAACTTTTCACCGAATATTATTTTATGGTTTCTGTAGATCTATATATTTCATGGTTATATATGCAATAAATCTATATATTCATGGCTATGTATATAACAAATCTATATGTTTCATGACTATGTATATAATAAATATATTTATTACATACTTATTCAATCTTACTATAGTGATAAAGACATTTTCAAAACGTGTGATAAATTTATCTTGTATCACACATATGTGCGATCTGGACCGGAACTTGTAAATGGGGAATTCCCTTTGTATTTTTATTGGTGTTAGTGCCTTTGTGTTAATGATGTCATATATGATTTACAAATTACGTCGCGTCGTATTTGAAACATTACACAAGAGTATGATTCTTAACGTTAAGCAAATCCATAAATGGAGGATTTATTAATAGATATAAGAAAATGTAGTTATGATGTTAAAATAAAAACCGTTTTTGTAAAAAAAAAAAAAAAAAAAAAAAAAAAAAAAAAAAAAAAAAAGGTATGTAATAAATACACAACTTCACATACGTCGTATTCGCTTTCTATTTATTGCACTCGTTTATTTTGTGTAAGAACATATATTCCTGCGCAAAATAAGCTCGTCCAATAAATATGAAACGAAAACAACGTATGTGAAGTTCTGTGTATATATATATATAATATATATATATATATATATATATATATATATATATATATATATATATATATATATATATATATATAATTAGCACCACTGGTTAATTACTATTACCTGTGGATCGAACAGCACCCCGTTGGAGCTCATGTCCAGTTGACCTTTCATTTGACCAATCAAAACCTTACTTGCAAAATCATGCCAGTGATTTGAAAAGAATTTGAAAACATTCGGGATTATGCCGAGGGTATACGAAATGATTCGGGTGAATTACGAAGTATGCTGGAAACTAATTTCAATGTAAGATTTTATATCAAATTCGTTTCAAGACGAACAAACCCATGATGGTATAGCCATAAAATCTGTTTATACTAGTATACAATACAGAGTTTATTACAGCAGTTTTCGCCCTGTTTTTGTAATGTTGAAATAGTCTCGCCAACAAGTTCGCTTATTGTATAAATAGTCTCGCCAAATGTTTTTAGAATTTGTATGCTCCCGAATAACGCTATAAAAGGCGAAGTGTAATATTATTGGTCGATATTTAAATTGTAATTTATAGATGAAATGTCACCTGTACATGGGAGTCCACGCAATGCTGTTAGATCTACTGGTAGACCAGTAGAGCTCATTTTAATCAGATTGTGTGTGTACGTGTATATATATATATATATATATACTATATATATAATTCATGACTATGTATGTAATAAATTTCAATCAAACAGGCCACACTAGTAGTTATGGTATGATAATCAGCAACTTATGAAGCTGGTAATGATAGTGCTGATGATTTAAAAAAAAATTAAGATGTTTAAAGATTTCAAACAGCTAACATGTATATATATATATATCTGTATCTGTTTGTGTGTGTGTGTGTGTGTGTGTGTGTGTGTGTGTGTGTGTGTGTGTGTGTGTGTGTGTGTGTGTGTGTGTGTGTGTATTTAAAATCTATTTCTTTGGTACCAACAAAACAATTAAATATATTATTACAAATTATTACAAATTAATTATTGCAGAGACACGATTTTGATGGCAATAACAATTTTGTCGTTATTATAGTATACACAAATAGTAATTAACGACAATTTATTCTTTATCAAAAAGTCAGTATTCTAACGATGATGATGATGATGATGATGTATCAAGTTCAAAGTATATGCAGGCATTACCATACACCAAATAATGTTAACAAAACTATTTAAGTTCAGATACATCAATAAACCAAAGTAACAATTCACGTGTAATTAGTTCACTGTCAGTTCTCCTCCATCCCTCCCTCCATTATTCATGCCTGTAAATTGGCGTTTTAATGTCACTGTTTCCTTATCTGTCAAACGAAGGATACTCTTTTATAGACTTCATGTTGTCAGCGTCGGGAGTGGAAGGGAGGGGCACTGCTGCTCCTCCCCTACCCACCAGTTGCTGTCATCTTTCGACGCTGATGTATGTCACTTTAGTAGTACGTTCATTTACTGCGTCAACAAACAACTAATTGTCTTTAAAAACACTGGTCTTTAAAACACTGAAACACTGTTCTTCCTTTGAGAAGGAGATGGAGATTGACAACCCATCTGCCTGGCATTACGTACTAGTCACAAGATGTTGAGGGCCAGTATTAAATTATATCTTACTTTTTCAAAAAGTAAAAACAAAACATTCAAGAGCGGTTATAAAAAGTAGGTTATAGATGTGGTTAGAGCATTGCAGGTTGCAAGTTCACCATCCCTTTAACTCACAGGTTGTTTGGGTGACAGTAAAACACTTGGGGTAAAAATTGTTTGACTTATTTACTGTTTTTCAAGAAGGGTACCTTTCAGAAAAGAAAATGGAGCACGTAAAACCCCTTTTGTTATGTTAACACTTTTTCATGTCTTGATTAGGGTTGGGAGCGTATTCATTTCTTTGCAATCTGGTTTTGCATAACCATGCCTCCAAGCATTCTGGACTGTTAGACACGCAGAATAGATCACTTATTCTTGTGTTGTAACATTATACTATTCAGCATTTAGCTAGCCTGGTGGTACGAGGTATAAACCAGGAGCCTAATTCACAAAGGTCTCTTAGGCTCTACTAGACAATAAAGCATCCTCTTTGCAAGTCTTTTAGCATTGCACTGCGTGATCGCAAAGTTGCGAGAGTTTAGTAAATTAGGCCCCAGACCTCGATCCGAGTAGTATTTCTTGTAAGTACTTTTCCTATTAGCTCTGCACCATTTCAAAATATATATCTACATAATTATTACAGCTTTCGAAATATCTTACAGCATGCTCATTATATACCAATTTCAAAGAAAGTCATTTCATTTTCCAGACACAGACGTGGGTTTTGTTTTTGTTGTTGTTGTTTTGTTCTTGTCTTTACACCTTCCCATCGGGGTTATGATATTTAAGAACTCCTGTACTGAAGCATTTCAAAGGTTTTACAGTAGACATTAATTGGCTTAATGATAGTGAAGTATGATAAGACGAAGGATAGATCGCCATTGATGGACTATGGTTGTTTCTCGTTAAAACATGTGACTTTAAGAATGGTACATCAATGGCCATGGTATGTACTATCCTATGGGGACGTCCATATAAGAGATCCCTGGCTGCTATTCAGTACGAGTAGCCTGCGTGATAGCAGCGGGTTTCCAATCTACTTATCTGTCGACTAAGCATCAATACAGCCATATGCCAGACATCAAATAGTCATAGTTTAAAATACGCCCAGGTTTCGTTAAATAAATATTCCTTTCTTTTCTGATATGATGTTTCACTGACTAAAATGACTGCACACTATTTAGTGAATGTCTTATAAATAAGGTCCGTCATTTGAATGAAGCCAAAGGATTTGACTTCTATAAACTGTGCTGATGGCTGGTGCCGCCGGTAGAGCAAAATATACTCTCCTTTCGTAAACATCTGACATCATCACTGCCCTGACAGTGAGTCAGTGAGTGCATGATGTCATAAAGTATTATTGTTTATTGCTTATTGTGTAGGTCGTCATTTGTTAAACTAGTCCTCCTACAAAGAAGGAAAGCTATAGCCTCCTGAGAAGTGGCAGTCCTCCTATAAACGAAGCACTTTATTGTAATCCATGGGAACAGTCAGTCTTTACAAACCAGTGTGTGCAGAGATGGATTCGTGGGTATGCCAATAATTCTGCCATTCAGAATTATGCCTGCAGTAAACATCGCCACCCAGAAATAAGTTTTTCCTGAGTGGCAGTCCTCCTATAAACGAAGCACTTGATTGTGATCCATGAGAACAGTTCCAACCTTTACAAACCATTGTGTGCAGAGATGGATTCGTGGGTATGCCAATAATTCTGTCATTCAGAATTATGGCTGCAGTAAACATCGCCACTCAGAAATACGTTTTTCAAAGACAACATATTTTCTATTGTCTACATTGCATTAATGTTTGTAGCCCTTCCTTTTTCTCTGCTTTGTTATGCGATAATACTTTATAATGTATCTCAAAATAGTGGTGGGTTTTTTCCCATTGGAATTGTCAGTCTCTTCTAACTGTCGACCGAAGAAATATAGCAGTTTGTTATTTTCTTTAATGCCTTTGGTTAGAGATAATATACTGCCTTTAATTTATTTCTTTAAAGGCGAGCTCGAGCCTTTAAATATTTAATTCAGGGGAGACAATCAGTGTTTTTCACTGTTGCTCGATACAATACTACCCATGTCCTACGTTTGGAACAGGGTGTTGCAGGAGAGTGTGATCTTTTAATCTGAAGCCAACTGATGCACCTGAAGTTGATTTAGCTGGTTGGAATCTCGCTAATACACGTTTTTTCCTATTTCATTAATCCTACAATTACACATGTATATGTATCTTGGGCCTCGAAAACTTGCGACAACCCAATCATATCGTAATTGACAGTAGCAGGCCGTGCTTATACAACGTTTAGTCTAGACTCTAATATATTGGAAGACTTTCATGTCATGACCACGCCATACAAACTCTAAGCATGTGACATCATTAGAGAATTTAGATTAGACTAAAGTTTTATAAGCTGGGGCCCGGATTGAGCTAAATGTAATCCAGAGACTTAGCAGCCTCAAGTTCAGCCAGCAAACGTTTCGCTAACGGTCGCGAACTATTTGATTGGTTCCCGAAGTGGTAACTGAGTTTACTGTGTAGCGTTAAAAAACCCTAGTCTAGCGAAGGTTAGCGACAAGCAGTTGACTGAACATACGCCAGGATTAAACAAAGGGGAGAGAACCCCCACGTTATCTCAACGCTGTAATAATCACACCTCTTGCATGAAGCACTTTGCCAAGTACAACCTGACTTTCTCCGATATATTTCTCTTTCTGCTCTCGCTCGACACTCCCGAGTACAGCTTTAGGCACTACCCGTTATCAAGTAAATCTATGTCTGCAAGCTCTAGATCAGGTAGTTCTTCCTCCAAGTCGCTCACCCTAAAAATTAAATTGCAAACATAGGCAAGAAAGGTACCAAAATGAAGAACTTGGATATATATTGGACTGGCCTCGACTGATTGTTTAACGTGCACATTTAGAGCAGGCTGTTGTAGCGCACGCCTGTCCTGGGTACAGGCGCCGACCTCAGCCGCCTCCTCTGTCCATGACATATATATTTTACCCTCTACTGGTTTATTATTTTACGTATTTAATTCAATATGGCATCATTTTAATTACATAAATATTGATATATTCGTGAAACAAATGGACAGATTAACAAAAGTATAAAGCCTAATTTTAAATAATTACATCAACTAGCATTATCTATTAAATATCCCTCTACATACTATCACGTACCTTTTGGTAACTGTTTTTGACTGTTTAACATCACTTTGCTCTTCTGGTATAAATGCAATTCTGAAATCACAACAAGCTGTGCGTGTATTGGACATCCAAAACTGACATTAAATAAGAACATATATTTGAGCATGACCTAATTATTTGATATAGGATCTCAATTGCAAAGAAATACTACAAACCAAAATTGTTTTCATTAATGAATGATGATGAGTTCTTTATTTTTTTCTTTCTTATCCATTTTATTTGAACTATAATTATAACGTGTAAATGTTCCTTTGTTATAAATGTTTGGATTGGACCACATAATACCATGTTTCGTAAAAGACCGACATTCATAACTGCATGAATCAGAATTTTGCACTACTTTTGGCAAAAAAAAAAATCCAACAAAATAGATCGTTTTAGCTGTTATCTTTACTTCAGACTAATAAAATGAGTGTTTACGTTACTTGTCAATGTTGAATCAATAAATGTTAATTTATTGTAAAAAATGGTTCTTATTAATGTATGAAAGAACGTGAAAATTTCCGCATACGTTCACCGACGAAAACATGTTTGTGTTAAACGTATGCATACGCAAAGAGGCACACATTCACTCATACATACTACCGCTCTCAGTGTCAATGTAAACACCAATAAAGATGATAACCTACGTGGTACGCAGGTCAGTCAGCTGTTTGGCGAGTTCCGTCCACGCTCTTCCACTAAACGCCCACACCTACAGACAGTAGTAAACAACAGAGTGAATCATGATCTGTTTGATATGTAACACACCTACATACAGTTCACAATACTGCAATGTTTTTTGTTTGTGTTTTTATTTTATTTTTATTTTTTTGGTTATTGTTGTTTTGTTTTTTGTTGTTGTTGTTGTTGTTGTTGTTGTTTTGGGGTTATTGAGTTGTGGATTTTTAACGTTAGTCGATACATCTTCCCCCATATCAAAATAAATGTGAGACGAAAGGTAAACCAAATGATAAGACATTTAACATAGTTTGTGGCTATTCGATATAAATTGTATGGCCGAATATACGCAAGTGTTTAAACAGTATAAATGTATGTAGTTACACGAGAGTAAAACAAAACCAGGCTTTACAAATTCGGCCCTTAATGTGTTCTAATTCATTGCAGCTGTCTTATTAATCAGGTGAACCATCGTGAAGTAAATCCCAATATATATATATATATATATATATATATATATATATATATATATATATATATATATATATATATATATTGGGATTTATATATATATATATAGAGAGAGAGAGAGAGAGAGAGAGAGAGAGAGAGAGAGAGAGAGAGAGAGAGAGAGGAGAGAGAGAGAGAGAGAGAGAGAGAGAGAGAGAGAGAGAGAGAGAGAGAGAGATGAACGCATTAGCTTTACGTGTAAAATGATGTTTATCATTTGCAATATTAGAATGAATGAATGAATGAATGAATGTTTAACAACACCTCAGCACGAAAAATTCATCAACTATTGGGTGTCAGACAATGGTAAATGCAAACATGCAGTGATGAACAAAATGAATATAAAAATTAAACAGTTAAATTAAAACACAGTGTAAAGAATTATGAAAAAATACAAATATCACAGAAAGGTAAAATTAAAATTTAGAATAAAATTGAGAAATTGCAATGCCAGTTCAGGATGGAATCGAAATGATTCCATTACATTTCTTCCTCCAAATATATATATTCTTGTTTCTCTCAAATGATTACACTCCACCAAAATGTGGCGTACCGTCAGCGTACACTGACAGTGCTCACAATGAGATGGAGGATCATTCTTTAAAATGTGACAAGAATGTATGACCGATATTGCTATATTAGGTGAAAGATTAGAATGTTTTCAGGACAGCCAACGTCTTAATTGGCCACCATCGCGAATTTTCCTCAAAATATTCGACTAGACACAAGAGGTATCATCCTACTTTTATTGTAAAGCAAGCTGTATCTAAAACATAAATGTTGGTCATACTGATGATCATCTTGTATTGTGTATGATACAATCCCACACCAACCGTGTAAATGGTCTAAATCGATTCCTTGACTCTGCCACCACCACCAAAAAGAACAAAAATAATAATAATAAATTTTTAAACAAAATTCAATAAATAAATTCAATACAAATAAAACTTAAAAATAAAATATCTGGCTACAGAAAATTATAATAGGTTTAACGATCATGCCAGATAAACCAGTAACATGAAAATGTCGGCTAAATGTGATGCCATCTTGAATTATGAAAACCCTTATGAATCAAATTCTAAAAACAAAACAAAAACAAAGAGAGAAATACCCCATTCTTTGGTGTATTTTGGGGGCGGGGGGACGTAGCCCAGTGGTAAAGTGTTCGCTTGATACGCGGTCGGTCTGGGATCGATCCCCGTCGGTGGGCCCATTGGGCTATTTCTAGTTCCAGCCAGTGCACCACGACTGATCTATCAAAGGCCGTGGTATGTGTTTTCCTGTTTGTAGGATGGTGCATATAAAAGATCCCTTGCTGCTAATCGAAAAGAGTAGCCGATGAAGTGGCGACAGCGGGTTCCCTCTCTCAATATTTGTGTGGTCCTTAACCATGTCTGACGCCATATAACCGTAAATAAAATGTGTTGAGTGCGTCGTTAAATAAAACATTCGAGTTATTTATAAGCCAAAATCGTACCTTGTTCTTTCAAGGTTTTTTGCAACATCTGATCCCAAAATCATAATAATGCCAAGTCTCGAAATTACTGCAAAAAGGCATTTGTTCGCTGGAATAGTCGCAGGTGTCCAGTTAGACATTCAAATCGGTCAGTTATTTACATTGTGTTTATCTGGACAATTTCGGATATTACCAAAGTAATTTAACACTGTTGATAGATTTTAAAATCAACTCGTGTCCGCTATGACCGGATGAAATGTATCGAATATCCTCGAACCTATCTGTACAAGCTGGGTTAATGGGGAATATGATTTAGTGAAAAATTCCATTATGGATATTACATTTGAATAACAAGATTTAAAACAATAACAAATAAGCATTGGCATATTTAAAAGGGCCTATTTAGGGACGGAAACGAGACATGTACACCAGCGTATCCATTTCTCTTCGAATTGCAACATATTAACATTTCCCCATTAAGACCAATATTCAAATCCGTTAGCAGTATACAGTTAACTCCCTTGTGTACCCGAACGCGCAAAGAGTTTGCTTGTTGTTTTGCACAGTTCCATGTTTGAAGGCGAGTTATTTGTAATAGGAAGTACATTCTTAAGCTTAGTGATAGCCAAGGAGTTATTCTTAAAAATGTTAAGACAATTGGTTTGTCATCAGCAGTGCAAACAGGTTTAGCTGTAATGAGGCTTGGTATTCATACACCGGGTGTTCCTTGCGACAAAAGTGGTGCGTGGTAGTTTTTTGGTAATTTCAAACAAGCTGATTTTGTGAAAAATTTAATAGCTAAACCTTTATTCAAATGAGGCTTTTTGTAAGGTTTGATGAGCAAAGTTTCTATAAATATATGTGTGATATCCGCCAAATCCCGCTTGGGTGTGGAATGTATGGGTGTGAACATTGCCAAAAATACACCCAAAAGCATGCTGTTTGGACACATTATGAGGAAAGTAACACAAACATTTGACTAAAAATATTTAAAGTACGTCTTCTTTATAATGATGAGCCTTTTTGTTATTTCCATCAGACTAAAAATACTTGTATCTTTCTTTATTTTTAAACCATAGGTGGGCATTTAGGATGCTATGGGCTGGTATGCATAAATCTCTACTGAAGATTCACAAATAACTGTGGTCTTCTATGTCAGCAAGTGTCTCCATTTGGGCCATCTCTTTTCAGAATATCGCAAATTCGTGTTTGAAATTTATACACTAATGTTATTGTTCTTAAGTTGCTTGCCAAAATTACGGAAGTCTCCGAAGCCTAGTTAGTACAGTCCTTGGATTCTTTCTTGTACAGATATACAGTTTAAACATTTTAATTTGGAACAAAAACGAAAACTTGAATAAACTCCGCGGGCCCACTGGGTTTATTTCCCTACCAGTGCCTATGATTGGCACATCAAAAGTGATAACATGTGATGTCCTGTTTGTGGCAAAGCGTGTATAAAAGATCCCTTGTTATTGATGGGCGAAATGTGGAGGGTCTCTTCTAAAAGTGTCACAATTACCAAAATTATTAGTTGTGTCGTTTATCGAAACGAAACCTTTTGCCGCCACCATTAATGCGCTTAGTGTTCCTTCCAATTAAAAGCAATGACGTCTGATTATACAAGGCGTCTCATGTGAGTTGACGAAAATTAGAGACTAGAATGAAGGTAAAACATTGACTAGACGATTTCAAAATAGGCAGGTTATATGAAACACACACTAACACTAACACACACACACACACACACACACACGCACACGCACTAACACTAACACGCACGCACACACATTAACACATACACTAACACTAACAAACACACACACATACAAACACACATACACACACTAACACACTAACACACACACACACACACACACACACACACACACACACACTACTAGCACACATACACCAGACGGCCTTGTTTTACGAAACAATCGTAGCGCTAAGATCACCTTAGGTATGCATTGAAGGTGATCTTAGAACTACGATCGTTTCGTAAATCGGGGCACAGTTGTGGAGCACTGGCTGGGACAAGAAATAGAACAATGTCCCCCATGGAATCGATCCCAGATCAATTGCGCATTAGGCGAAGTCTTAACCACTGGACAAAATTGCGCCCTGTCGGAAAACTGCTACGTTAATAAAATGCTACCTCCATAACAAGGGTTGACAACTTCTGTGTGTCTTGTTGGGTTTTTTCTACCTTCAGTTGAAGGTCTTTGACATCCACGTACACCAGCAGGAAGTATCTGTTAAACATGAAATCAAGACAGTCAAATTTAAGGTAATGCGAAAAAAGCTACTGAAAAACTTTAAAACACATAGCACACAAATAAACGAATAAAAAGAAATAATGTAAAACTGACATGACAATCATATTTATGATATTAGGAAACGAATTAATGAAAAACTCTAAAGCCAAAACATAACAAAAAGAACCAAGATAATAAAACTGACATTAGTCACAGTTTAGGTATTGGGAAACACGGTTCTCAAAACATTTACAACCACAACATAAGTCAACAGAGAGAAAAAAGAGAAAGAAAGAGAAAATAATGATATGGTAGTCGGTAATTTTGTAAATACTATTTTTCGTAATCAATAAATGTAAAATATAGACGGACCAATGCTATTCCAGCATAAACAGTAAATTTATAAAATAAAGTATTGTACATACAAAAGAGGCAACAGTGATATTGCGTTACTACCGCAGGAGGGGGGGGGGGGGGGATAACATGTCATTTTCAAAGAAAAACTACCCTTGAACATAATTATTATGTGGAATAGTCTAGTATGCGTATTTACAGAACTTCAAATCATTATCTCCGAAAAGAAAGAGGAAGGGGTTTTAATAATTGAAAATAGGCGTCGGACCAATAACCGTAAACGTCAGTGGTGACATATGGGATGTGTTCAGTCAGTCAGAGCTGGAAAACGTTCGCTAGCTGGGTCATGCACTTCACGTTCAAGGCATATTGTCAACGATTTAAGGACCTTATGTCTCTAAAATTCGATATCAAATGTAAATTACATTTTGGGGGGATATCAACCCTCACTACTGTATCACCCAAAACAAACCACAATGAAGGGTATTCATGTCAGCCCACTAGGCAATTTTAGTTTTTTAATTATGAACCGTTGCCATAATTCTATTATTTTTACAAAATATCATTAACAAGTGGGATATGTTGGTTATGTAGATGGTTGAATAAAGTACTTTTAGGGACAAATCGAATTTACATGTTATTATACATTGTCAGGTAATACTTTTTTCATCCATTAAATAGGTCAGTGGTCCGTGACAATATGCCTTTAAACCGACCGACTACATCGGGAACCAATCAAATAGTCCACGAACGTTAGCCTTGCTCGATGTCACTGAATACAGAGCTGGTTTCTTTAGGTGTCGTTCTTAATCAACAACATGTTATATGGGGATGAATTATACGCCTGGGGTACAGGCTTAAAGCCGGTGTATGCATTAAAAATAAAACAACAATGAGGATCCAATTATCCCTTCCAGAAGTTTTTATTGGATTGCTCAGGTTTAGTCGAACTGTGGACTGTGTCTTTTTGTTTTTCTTTATATAAAAGCAGGGGGAAACACGTAGCTCATGTGGTAGGGTGGTAGCTTGATGGGCGATCGGTTTGGGATCGATCCCCGTCAGTGGTCTCATTGGGCTATTTCTCGCTCCAGCCAGTGCACTACGACTGGTACATCAAAGGCCGTTGTATGTGCTATTCTGTCTATGGGATGGTGCATAAAAAAGATCCCTTGCTGCTAATCGAAAAGAGTAGCCCATGAAGTGGCGACAGCGGGTTTCCTCCCTCAATATATGTGTGGCCCTTAACCATATGTCCGACGCCATATAACCATAAATAAATGTGTTGAGTGCGTCGTTAAATAAACCATTTCCTTCCTTATATAAAAGCATCGGTTACAAGAAGCTGTTCAGTAAAAAGAAAAGAGTTCTAATTTAAGTGGGAGTTTTAACCCGTGCTTGGAGATCACCAAAGAAATTGGAACTACGAAAACGTCAATTACGATAGGCATTGCAACTCCATCGCAAGTGCAACGCATATGGTAATAAACGTTTTTACAACTAAAAGAAGAAATATCTGCACGCCATAAAATGGGGTTTAATCATCTTAGAAACATCATTTATAAGGGAAAAGTAGGTTAGGCACTTAAGCGTAGGCGGTTTTGGCCGTGGGGAGTGTCAGGGTATGTCCGGGGGTTGCCCTGTTCCCCTTACCCGCTCCTGGCGGGTCACACCGTGGTTCCCAATAGGCCTGGTGTCCCTCCCTTTCTCCCAACCACTAAATAACTTCCTGTCGCCTTGGCCTAACATCCTACCTTAACCTCTTTACCTCCCCAAGGGATAAGGTTAAATATAAATTTTATGTTTATTTTCTTTTTGGCTGCCCGCTCTTAAATTAAGCGCCAATTTTTTATTAATTTATTTTTATTTGGATTTTTATATTATTATTAATTTCGAATTGCGCAAACAAAATACTTAAATTCCCCTATTATATTTTGGTTTGTCCCGTAAATTGTCTGTCCCAGAGCCGGCCCCTGGCCTCCAGAGACGGGCCACAGGATAGACATGCTTGAAACCTCTGTGGTATAGGAGCATGTTAAAAGATTAAAGTCAAGTCATGTCGAGAATAAAAATAATTGCTAGAAAAAAGTCGATTATAAAAGAGGTTACAACTACATACCAAGTGCAATACATATTGTAATTAAAAAATTTATAAATCAAAGAAGAAATATTTTGACAATGTAATATGTGCTTTAATCATCTTAGAATCGTGATTTATAATGATTAAAATACGTTTTCACAATAATAATGATAATAATAATAATAATAATAGGAAGAAGTCTATTACGACATCAAAGAAATATCCAAATTCCGTAAAATGTGCTTTATTCATCTTACAAACCTCATTCATAATGATTAAAATAAGATATGGTAATGAAAATAATTAACAGAAAAATGTTGATTACGATAGGGGTTCAAACTGCATTGCATAACTGTTTTATCAATCAAACATGAAATATGTTGATTACGATAGGGGTTCAAACTGCATTGCATAACTGTTATCAATTAAATATGAAATATGTTGACGATGTAATATATGGTTTACTCCTCTTAGAAACGTCATTTTTAATGAATTAAAATACGTCTTAATAACAAAAAATAATGAATACGACGAAAAAGTTGATTACTATACGGGTTGAAACTGCATTTGTGAGTACAATGCATATTCTAATTAACGTTTTTATAAATCAAAGAAGATATATTTCGACAAGTAATACATTGTGTTTTAATCATTTTAGAAACGTGAATTATAATGACTAAAAAAAAAAAAAATAATAATAATAATCAATAGGAAAAAGTCGATTACGATAGGGGTGCAACTACATCGCAGGTGCAATACATATTGTGATAAACGTTTCTACAAGTCAAAGATGAAATATCTTCACGTCATAAAATGTGGTTTGGTCATTTTAGAAATGTCATTTATGATGATTAAAATATGTTTCACAATAAATATAATAAAATAGGAAAAGGTTGATTACGATGGGGGTTACAACTGCATGGTAAGTGCAACGTATATTGTAACTAACGTTTATATAAATCAAAGATAAAGTATTTCAAAGAAGAAATCATTTTATGATATAAAATGCGATTTACTCATTTTTAAATGTCATATGTAATGATTAAAATCAGTTTTGTTAATAAAACTAATGCATTCGAAAAGTGGAGGGGCGGGACGTAGCCCAGTGGTAAAGCGCTCGCTCAATGCGCGGTCGGTCTGGGATTGATCCCCGTCGGTGGGCCCATTGGGCTATTTCTCGTTCCAGCCAGTGCACCACGACTGGCATATCAAAGGCTGTGGTATGTACTACCCTGTATGTGGGGTGGTGCATATAAAAAATTCCTTGCTGTGGGTCGAGGGGAGTGGCCCATGTGATGGCGACAGCGGGTTTCCTCTCTCAATATCTGTGTGGTCCTTTGCCATATGTCTGACGCCATATAACCGTAAATAAAATGTGTTGAGTGCGTAGTTAAATAAATAAAAAATTAAAATCGAAAAGTGGATTACAGTAGGGGTTGCGATTATACTGCTAGTGCCACGCATCATTGTAATCATTGTTAGTAGACGGATTGTTTTTTAAAAATAGAATGTAAGTGATCTGTTAATGTCACACATTGTTTATAAGTTATTAAAAAAAAATGTGTTTTCAGTAACGTGTCGAAAAAACAACTAGGTAGGGTTGATCGACACTTTGTGTTTGTTTGTTTTGTTTGTTTGTTTCCTCTTTAGGTATGGTTGAGTTCCCCAAAACACACCATTCTTTAGGTCTAAAAAAATGTTACTATGTAAAGCATACACAAAACAAAGCTCTACCTTTTAGTCTGTACAAACATCCTGTATATATTTCTTTTATTGGGACGACAGTGATCTTGCCACAGACTTACACAAAGAGCACATATTTCCTCGATGTCCTTTCTGTAATAGAAATAATACAGGCATTTTTCATTTGCTTGGCTTTTTGGCGTGACGTGGGCGCGGACAGCAGAAAACGGACTCATAAAATGGGTTCATATGAAATCAGTGCTACTATTGATTACACATTATGTTTTATGAATTCGTTTTTCGTGTTCGTGCCAAAATGTTTTGACAGTGGTTCAAATATGAGAGGCCCAGTGCTTAGTTTTGAAACAAATATAATTTGTACAAGTACTGGTATCAAATATATTTCAATTAATCATAATTCTTGCATACCCGTTGGTAAGAACATCAATTTTTAATTTCTATAACACATACTAATAACACACATGCATGCGATATCAATTTAAAGACATATGACTGGTTGCTCCTAGGTTATGACCAGGTCGCCACTGCCATTTCATACAATGAAAAAATGTACGATCGATATCGATTACTGTGTGAGGTACAAGTTATCTTGAAATTGTTTGTCTGTGATGCATAAGTTAACTACAAGCACTGGGGCCTTAAATAGATTTTAATTCGACTGAGACAACAAAAAGTAAACAATCACAACAAAGAATACTTAATGACAATTCTGGGTTTTAAAGGTCTGTACTTACTTGTCCTTTACGTGAACAAGTCGCGGATATTCTGACAAAGGAAAAGCTTCTTTTCGCTTGGTCATTCTTTTCCATATTTCTTTGACTTTCGTAAACAGAGATTTAACTTTTTCAATACTGAAACATAAAGTCGAAAAGGGCAATCTGATTAAAATTAGCTCTACTGGTCAACCAGTAGATCTAACAGCATTGCGTGGACTCCCATGTCCAGGTAACATTTCATCTATAAATAACAATTTAAATGTCGACCAATTACACTTTGCCTTTTATAGCGTTATTCGGGAGCATACAAATTCTAAATATATCGGGCGAGACTATATATGCAATAGGCGAACTTGTTGGTCTGTTTCAACAATAAAAACAGGGGCAAAAGTGCAGTAATAAACTCTGGATTGTATACTAGTATAAATAGATTTTATGGCTATACCATCACGGGAAATTTTATATTGAAATTAGTTTCCGGTATACTTCGTTATTCACCCGAATCATTTCGTATACCCTCGGCATAATCCCGAATGTTTTCAAATTCTTTTCAAATCACTGGCATGATTTTGCAAGTAAGTTTGAATTGATCGAATGAAAGGTCAACTGGACATGAGCTCCAACGGGGTGCTGTTAGATCCACAGGTAATAGTAATTAACCAGTGGAGATAATTTTAATTAGATTGCAAAAAAGCATGCATAAACACATCAAAACTCAAAATACAATAAATAATTCTTAAGATTTCTACAACACTAGATGACTTTGGGGTGGGGGTATTTTTTAGTATATTATAAAGTTTGGACTTGACAGTTATGACGGGTGCCACCAAATGGAGCAGGATATGCTCAACTTTTGCTAACACTTGATATCATCATGTTTATGGCTGATTCATGAATGCATGTCGTCATAATTGTACTAGTCCGGTGCTATTTTTGATGTAGTAAACTAGTCTAGGAGTGGCAGTCCTCTTTGTGGCGATACAAGATGAATGAAATCCCTTGTAAAGGATCTCTTCCGGAGTGGCTGTCCTCCTATGGACAACGCACTAGATAAGAGATTCGTGGAATCAACCACTATTTTGCCATGTGTCCATGTGCAATGTCCAGAGATACGACCCTGATTATGTATTACAGTTTAGTCGTTCAGATTAGCGGAATTCAAGATGCCAGCAACTGGAAGGGCCAAAAGTATATTAGTTCACCTGTCATCACATTAGGTGAGGGCAATACATTAGTGGGTTTGGGGATGGGGGATTGTCCATACTTCTGACACACACACACACATATATATATATATATTACTGAATTATTCCTACGTAGCCATAAATCTTTAGCTAACGTTAGCAGTTTAATATGTGTGCAAAACGTCTTAAGATAAGCAGCGTTCGTTGAAGAGAAATGGGAAAAAAAAAACCACTTTATGGAAAGACAAAATTGCACGAATTTTATTTCCGTCATAAATCATCGAAAACGTGTTATTGTCAGACAAAACAGTATCATTGCCGTGTTAAATAACTCAAGTAATTATATGTTTTTCATTTACAATCCAGTGACAAACAAAAACGTTAAATAGCCATTAACTCAGCGTATCAAATATTAGAACGTTCAGAAACACATTTAATATACCGCCACTAATATTTTATGCAGAAAAATGTATTTGATATGAATTTAAAAGTGTCTGTTAGTCAATACTATCTTAAAAATTGCAGCAAACTCAGGAATGTCCCTTTAAAATGATATTCGAATTAAACTACTCTGTATATCTAGTATTTTTGATGCGAGATCTCAACTCTAACTTTCTTCAGGGGGCATATTTGAAGAAAAAACATACACATACACCTACACACACACACACACACACACACACACACATGCATACATAAATACATACATATTTTGCATACAAAATATTTGGAAGATGTGTTCACAGACGAATTAGCACAAAAATATCTAGACTTTGAAACGCAGTAGCTTACCAAACGGAGGTACATCTACGTGCAGTTTGCCCATCACAAAGCGAACAGTGTTGATCAGCTTTCACCTTCAACTCAGAAACTGATGACTTGGCTTTGAAAAGTTCTAATTGTAACTAAATATAAAATTAATAAACAGGCCTGCACAAATTGCACGAACGACTGTTTCATTCGTGCATCGGTTATGCCATTTTATTTGGCATAACCGATTTACCGTTCGTGTAAAATTTACTGAATGATTAATCCCGGCAACGTACCAACATATTTTTATCGCGAGTACAAACATTAGACTTGTTCCCGGCGCAGTACTTTTTCGTAGAGCGTAACGTAACCAGTCAAGTTTGTATAAATATCTTGCGAAGTAGGTGCATTCCCATTGGTTGTTAGAAGGCGTTATAGCCGAATTTAACCAATCAAAAATGGGGATATTGTTATGGTCATTACAATCTCGAACTGGATCAGCAACCAGGGTAAATCAGTCACAGTGACCCTATTATTAACTGTAATTCCGAATCGGATAGTGACAGTGGTGATGACGACAGTGTCGGTAATAATGACAGTGACAGTATCAGTATCCAGTGTTCCTCAAATGAGGAAGATCGCACCGAGTCTCCCACTCACGACTGAATGTCATGACATTATAAACACATAAAAGACTAATATTATAAAATTAATGGTAAGCAATTGCCTTGCAATGAATTCTTATTTATTCGCACGTAGTTATGCACACATGATGATGTGTTTTATATAATAGGTCAAGCCTGACATTCACTATGTTTTGGTAATTATTACAATAGTTATTATTATTTTTAAATCTCTTAAACATTTGTATACATATACTTTTTACTTACCATTGCCACTCTCTTGTTTCTCAAAATTAAGTATATATATATTTTTAAATTATAAAGAAAAAAACCAGATTATGCAAACCAAAATAGGTTATGCAAAATCTTTTGGCATAACCCCTTTTCCGGTTATGCAAATTTTTAATTTGCGCAGGCCTGATAAATATTAGTAACGTTAAAGTGATGATGTACAGTATGATAGACGATAATGCTACACTCACAAACCTGATTGGTGACATTATATGTATATATATATATATATTTAAATGTCAACGTGCGATTTTTGTCCCCTGCATGCAGTGGACGCAAACTGTAATGATCTGTAAGAAATAACAATTATTTTTTTATTGATTTTGTTTGTTTGTGGGGTTTTTTATATACTTCGATATGTTCAGACTTTACTATACTATACTAGACTTCTGAAAGTGGAAAAATGGCTTAAACTATTTTTAAGTTGTGCTACAAAATGTTTGTATAATCCATTTCATTTTGCATAACTAGTTACAACTATGTAAATAGTGTCCTAAACGTAATGTGTAGACGAAACAATTGGTCTTGCGCGACCAACTATCAAATGGAACTATTGTTCATGCAATTACCAGAGGACAGCTACGTGAAACCATTTCTACGTTTTATTGTTTTGGTCCACATACCTAGCACTTAGTGCGTGGGCGGTTTTAGACCTGTGCATCACTGACGTGTTTGGTACATGAGTACACCTGTTTCTCTGTTCCTCCATTTCGGCCAGTAATCTAAGTCTGGAAGCCATCTCATCACATTTCATTGTCAGTCTCCCGACAAATCTCTCCACTTTCTCCAGCACAGACTGTAAATGCGACCTAGCAATACATTTGGTACTTAGACAGGGCTCGAAATAGGAAGTAAAATATTGCCAGCTGCTTTTTTTTTTTTTTAAAGTAGGTCAATACAAATATGGCCTACTAAGAAAACAATATAGCCTGCTGGAAATAAGACCGCACTTAGTGAGTGGATGGTTTGAGACAGTGTGTGGAATATTTGGAGCTGAGATGTAATTTAATCGCATTATAATATTAAAATACAACAGAATCACGAGGTCAGACTCGGCTAAATAGAAGACAAAATGATCGTACATACATCTATCTCTTGATCAATGATGTGCGACCTTTTCTTGGTAATTTTAGCAGGTGATTTTTTATTTTACCTGCTAGGTCTAAAAAATGGACTGCTTTTTGCAGGCCGCTATTTCGAGTGCTGTAACTAAATAATAGTACTAAGACGAACCTGTCATCAGTTGGGTGGGAGGCAGGAAGAACAGTTGCACCCTCCGTAAAATACTAAATAATGTTCTTTTAGTTTGCGCCCTTTCTGACTTTATTGAAAAGATTCTATATTAATGTTGTGCTCTTAATTATTTTACGTTAGGTCCGGCCCTGTCAAGTGTGATACCGTATCACATATCAATTTGTTTAGCGAGTTTAAATTAGTCTATTCATTCTAAAAAAGAATAACCATTCGAATTATTTATGAATCAGTTACAACGTGCAGGGCATCAATAGCGAAACATTACTTTGAAAATAAAAACGAGTACAAGTATGCTCTTTTTAGATTTTGAAATTCATTTCGAAATGTGTTATTTGTACTATTTATAATAATTATTATAACAATATCTTTTCAGTGGTAAAGTTACCTTTATGTTCAACAGTCTGATACTAAATCCACGAGTATAGAACAATCCATATATACATACACTAAGTTCATAATCTCAAAATACAACCAAAATAGGTTTTTCGTCTTGGACTGTGATCCCCATTCCGTAACTACGTAACTCAGTGTGAGATAGATACCAAACGCATATAATGGCTGTTACCACGTTCTGTCAATTTGGCCTGTGCCATGCGAGAGATCAGACCTGAGACAGACGTGCCTGGAACGTCTGTGGTAAAGTGGAACGGAAATAGAGTTATGTGTTCCGTGCGTGTGACCTGTGCGACACTATGGGCTAACACAGGTAACCAAGGGCAAAGGGGCACATGGACCAATTCCCAGTAAAGTGCACTACAATGAAAATTGTAAAACAAAAAAAAGGTTCAGGAAAAGGGGAACTTTGTTTTTGTTTAGGGCGACACGTTCCCCTTGTCCCCTCACTTGTAGTTCAACTGCTGTGCACCTTTTCTTTTAACGAGCTAAGAGGTGACCACTATAGTTAAATCTCATCTTAAAAACATGGGATGCTTACTTCAAGAATGACGCTGCGTTCTTAAGTTGTCGCTGTATTAGAACTGAATCAGTAACGAGCTCACGTATTTTGAAGACCGTGGTACTGCACTTCAAAGCGACTTTTACATCTTCTTGTGGAGACGGTGCTTCCGGAAATCCCGGATATGGATCTGAAATGTTGAAAGACGCATTTTATATTTCCTTTGAGTATTTTTTTTGTATTTTTTTTGTATTTTGTATTTTTTTGGTTGTTGTTGTTGTTCTTGTAGCAAAACTATTTTCATGTGTAAAATAGTTTAAAAGATGTTACTTACAGTTTAGGTAATGCCTTGATTTAGTTCACCTAGAAAAAATATAACCAAAAAAAAGGGGGAAAGAGCATATATTTGCAATTCCAATTTTCAACTTCTTCAATTTGTAACTTTTGCGCTTTGATATAAATTATATTTTTGAAGTGATAATCGAAATGATAAAACTATAATGTTGTGAAAATTAAAACGAGCTTTGTTTCTCAAAGTGCCATGAACCCACATCATTATATTATAGGTGAAATTATTCACTCCTTTTCGTGCTGGGGTGTCGTTTAACATCTATTTTATTCTATTTATTCACTCTCACCACTTAAGGGGAGCTTTGACTCTCGCTCCACATCACTCCCCTGATACTGGTTCAAGGAGAGTAATTTACATGACTCCCAATAATCGAAGTTACGTGAGTAATTAATCACTCCCATCAATTTCTTTTCACGTTAAGGTCTGGTGTAATATTGAAAATATATTTTATTTGTTTAATAATTGAAATACCAAGATGCTCACACTCAGTTATGTATGTTACTAATCTGTACAAGAATAATGGCATGGATGAATATACGGATGAACAAACTAAGGTCAGGTCCGGTCATACGTTTTAACGTTCACGTTCAGAACAAGCTGTTGTAGCACACGCCTATCATGGGCGCAGTTTTCGACTTTCGCTGGCTCCTCTGTCCAGGACAGAACAAAACTAATATTTTCTTGCGAATTTATGCTGATAGAAAGACATAAAGGAAAACAAACTAGTAACAGTAAATATTGACCGTTACATGAACCCTCATCCATAGCATTAGGATGTTAACTGTTACTGACATTCAGTGTTACATTGGCCTACTGGTATTCCGGCCAACATTACATAATCCATAATTATCCCAATAGAGAATTAATCTGAACGACAAAACCGGTATCAGCGAGCTCTACAACGCAGGGTTGAATGGGCATTTAGAAATAAAAATATTCGTTGGTTGCATGAATCTCAATCCAGTGCCTTGTCTGTAGGACAACAGCCACTCACGAGGAGATCCTTTACTGGAAAATATTGGTCTTAAATGACCATGTGTTTCCTGATTTCTTATTTCTTTCAATCAGTATATTTTGTCACACAAAATGCATACATACACACCCTTCAGTTTTGTTAATTTTTAACATGAATATTTTAATGTTACATGCATCTACAAGTTGCAAATGTTAATGGCTACCACAAAAAAAATATTTTACAGTAGCAAATATCGGAGGCGTGGGCCAACATACCAATGCCATCGTGGGAATGAGCCATGGCGTCCACGTCTCGCAAAGACATGGCTATGATAACGTCTCCTGGTTCTATCACGGCACCAACGGTAGAATTATCTTTCATAAGGTGAGACAAAAGTTGACCTTTCACAAATGACAGCTGTGAGTGTGCTGAAACGTCCAAGATTGCAGCTAACTGGTCCATTAGTTCCTCATAGCTACAACGGACATGACAACTAATCATTTATAACAGAAATGTAATCAATACTTATCGTTATTATATACTTCGTATTACATACCGACGATAAAAAGAAAGTATACCGATAACTTTTTTAAAAATAAAAACGACACAAAACACAAGTTGATGCAAGTGTTGTATTTTGAAACTATTATATTTTGATGAGATACGAACACTGGTATACACAATAGTTACCATCAAATGTGAACACTACAGTTCACAAACCTCATTAGACGTAAACTGTGCAAATTCACATACCATCACTAATGACGAAGTGCGAATACACATGACCATAACTGTAGCGAAATGAATGTCAGTGTTCAGAAGCAAGTATGCTCACCACGTGCAAGTATGCAAGCGCGAACTCTAAGTCAGACAGAGTTCGTTAAGCATCTAACGATGGTAGCAGGTATTGCCTCCCATTCCTCCCTCAGTGCCTGTACCATCTGATCCCTATTCACTATTCATTGAAGGATTAGGACGGCGTCGAATTCTCTGATCAAGATGATCCCACAGATGTTCTATGGGTGACATGTCAGGTGAACGGGCTGGCCATGGCAAGACACTGGTGTTGTTTCTGGCTAAGAACTGTTGTACAAAACGAGCTGTGTGACGTCTGGCATTGTCAAGTTGAAACGAGATCCCGGGGAGCTGCTGCATGAACGGTAACATGATGGGGCGTAAGCCTGGTCAATGTAGCGCTGTGCTGTAAGGTTTCCTTCAATGACAACAAGGTTTGTTCACTGTTGACAACAGATATCACCCCAAACCATCACACTACCACCACCAAACAGTACGGTCTCCTGAACACAACAAGGAGTCGTTCTCTCTCCTGAACACAACAAGGAGCCGTTCTCTCTCCCGTATGTCGGTAGATACGTTCAACTTGATGTGCCCAATGCAAACGACGAAGTGGATGTTGCCTCGTCAACGTCATCCCTCTAAATGGTTGATATGCCCTGATGCCATGCTTATACGTTATGTGTAACGACTGATAATATGTCCAAGCGCAATCGCTGCAGATGGCGTCACAGTGAGGAATCTGTTATGTAGATGTAAGATGCGGAGATGGCGGTCCTCATTGGCTGTTGTGACGCGTGGTCTTCCACTTCGAGGTCTGTCTGCAGTCTTGCCAGTAACATTTGAAACACTGCATCAACCTGGTGATCGTCAGTTTCATACAATTCATAAAATTCTTGCGATGTGGGCGTAACTTGATCCCAACTGGAAAATACCAATGGCCCTCTTTCTTTCTTCAGTAGTTAGCCTTGCCATGTACTCGGGTATTTTACTATTAACTGATGCATATTCTTTGTCATGTTGCCCTTTTTGTGTCTTTATGTGCACGAGTATCATGTTTCACGTGCAGTGTACATGTCATCCATTAACACATTTCACACGTGCCGAATCACCCAAACGGAGCAGTGTGTGATGATTTCTAATTGGCTATGATACATCGAAAGACAAACATACACAGATAGATAGATAGATAGATAGATAGATAGATAGCTGTGTGTGTGTGCGTGTGTGCGTGTGTGTGTGTGTGTACATTGTGTACTCTATTCACTGCAATGTTAGTAACAGCTTCAATTCAAGGAGTATTAAGAAATTGAACGAAGAAAAATAAGTTTTCTGGCATGATTTACCGTTGACAATGTACTTATTAAATAAATGGGATCTCATACCTCAAACATGGAGGGATGTATAGTGAAATCTGTGTGGCCTCATCGGCATTGATGACAAAAACAAGTATCATCTGTAGAAGTTTGGAGCTGTTTATGAGGAAGCTTGTAATCCGGCTGGAGCATTGCAACAAATCATTAATCACTGGTTCAACTTTCTGTCTGAGGTTCCTAGTAATATCAAAATATAATACATAAGGTTTTAATATGTAATTTGTTTTAAATAATCTAATTCTCAGGTCGTTAGAGATAAACTCATAAGCCGATTCTTTTTTTATCACTAACCCCTATTATGCAAGTGCCACTCCCCAGATTGGCCGTGCTCACGTCCGTTTCGTTGGTCCTTTCTCATATTGCCATTAGTTCACCCTATGTAACTGCATTCATAATAATATACTGAACGTTTTGTCAACACTATTCTAGTAAAATTAAAAATATAGACTAAATTTTTAAAATGGTAGATCTAGGGACATGATTCTAGGAATTTTACCCCCATCCAAGTGCTTCAATCTAATCAAAAATTGTTACATACTGTTGGTGAGTCTTGTGTTTCTTTCGTTGATAAGTATATTATATACAAAAACAAAATCCATTGTGGTGATTTGCTATATATCATTCACTATATTCATTATAGGGTTTTTTTATTATTATTATAAATCAATATTGTCGTGAAACATGGTTGCGATCCATCTTTCTCTGACTAATCCTAAACTAAATGCACGTTATATTAGGAATATCCCATCTGCTGGTTCTAATACCATCATTAAGACATACAAGAATGTAGAATTCGATTACTCAACTAAATTATGTAATAATAATGTCTGTGTCTGTGTGAACAATTGAATGGCCGTTAAATGAATACAGCAGTCAATGTAACGATCTTGATTCGCAAACATCTACATATACTATATTAGAAAATATATATTTGTTCGTAGTTACAATTCCTAATATTGTAGTTTCCAGACAAAGTAGGAATGGGTAACGGTTGGGTTTCTTTTAAGACTACATTACTAAAACCACTAAAGTTAACGACATACTTGGTTATGTTGCATGTGTCGGGGAGAGTTTTTCTCCATGATATGGCGCCATGCTGTACGATCTGAACACCGGATATTGCTCCTGGAGGTTTGTGCTTTATCATTTGAAACCTGGTAAGAGAAAAATAAATGGGCATAGAAAACAGTTGGTATTTGGCCATTCATTACTAGTATTTTAAATGTTGTTAAACATTTGATAAAAGCTGATAAGCATGACCAAAGCTGTCGAGATTTGATAACCAACTCATGCTTGTTCTTCAAAGGTATTTGAATTAATGACATCAACTGAAGTATTGCAAAATTACTTTCAGTTTTGTAGGCGTCCCTAGTTTATTGTTTCACATTTACTACGAAGTTATTACTCTAGTTTTGGATACAAATCAAATTTCTTACTTGCAAACTCACTACGTTTTCAAAAAGAGGTGTAAAACTTCTTTCCTCCCTTCCTCCCATCGTACGATTTGTACCTTAGTGAAAATGTTAACTGTGACGACCCCTATAATTTCTCAATCGATATTAATTTTTCATGTAAGATTTATGGACGGCAGAATATTTTTTAACGAGTACCAGTGAGGTACCTGATACGCCCATCAGGAGTTTGATGGAAAATCATATCTATATTTTTAGTGAATATGTTACGGGTATGATTCGTCTAATTATGTGAATTTTTGCAATGGGATGGATAACAGTTTGTTTTGGACCAACCACCATCCCAAGTTGTTCCTACATGTGGTTTGATGGTCCTGTATGCATCTGTATGCAAGATATGATCTGGACAAGAATTTACTGTTATATGCAGTAGACTGTGAAAAGTAGATCACAGTGACCTAGTAATAGTACGCGACACACCACCATCCCAAGTTGTTCCTACATGTGAGGTTTGATGGTCCTGTATGCATGTGTATGCAAGATATGGTCCGGACAAGAAAACGTTAACAGACGGACGGACGGGCGGATGGAAGGACAACGCCATACCATAATACGTCCCATAGATGAGCGTATAAAAATCACTAGTTGCACAGAAAAAAACATCTTTCTTTTTTTTCTTCAAAATTACTCAAAATCAGGACGGCGGATCCGTAAACCAGAAAGTTAAAAAATATATATAAAAACAAACAAACAAACATCTGGCCTTACATAGTGTCTCTGTTATGTCGTGAACCACCAAAAGGTTTAAATGGCACGTCCCCGGTGCATGCGTGAATGAGAGTGCAGCCGAGGCTCCAGGCGTCGGCACTGCTGTTATAGCCCGCTGGTTTCTGCTTGTTTACGAACGCTCTCTCGTACATGTCAGGGTGCTGAAATTGAAAGGGAACGTAATGGGCCCGAAGATACAAAGCCTGTTTTATACTAACACACGTGAAACTATATGCAATTACAATGCTTAAACATCTGCGTTACACACGTGAAACTATATGCAATTACAATGCTTAAACATCTGCGTTACACACGTGAAACTATATGCAATTACAATGCTTAAACATCTGCGTTTGAGGAAAAACAGGCTTCGTAAATTCGGCCCATACTATGTGTAATATTATTGTTTAATGATACACCCACAATTAGAACTTTGACAGTAGTGTAGGTATTGCATTAATTTCATTTTCAATTTAAAATATGTTCGTGTTTATATCCAATTAAGGTTCAAGCACGCTGTCCTGGGCACACACGTCATTTATCTGGGCTGTCTGTCCAGGACAGTGGGTTAGTTGTTAGTGGTTAGTGAGAGAGAAGAGGATGTAGTGGTCTTACACCTACTCATTGAGCCGTTAAAACTCACTCTTGGTGGGAGCCGGTACCGGGTTGCGAACTCTAAACCTACAAGCCTGTAGTCCGATGGCTTAACCACGACACCACCGAGACCGGTGCATTAATATCTAGACTCGTACGGACCTCAAGATTTCAAATTTTTCTGGGAATCACTTTCAGTTCGGTGCCCTTTTTTCATCAGAACCCATCACAAACCTTTTTTCAGTAATGATGGTATTAGTGAATTAATATGTAATATGATCATGGGTAATGGACTTTTGTTTCGGTGATTTTGCCAATAGGCTATCGATACGCTACCATGAACAATAAGTTCCTTGAACTCCGTACACCTAACATACCAAGGGAAGACAGCCAGAACTGGCTATGGTCAAAGTCAAAGGTTTAAAAAAAATTATGAAAGTATTTTTTAAAATCTAATATAATAATTAATCTGATTTAATTATTCGAATTATGTAGCTTTGCATCACTCAAGACAGTTACGTGTATGCCCTTCACCCCAGATAAAAGACATTACATTATAAAAATAATACTTTCAATTTTGCAAAGAGTCCATATCGACCGTATCTGGTTGTCTGCTCTCGATATATATGTTCCACCAAAAAAAAGCACATCTTTTTGGGCACATCTTTTTATGTTTTCTTTAAAAATGTTCTCACCACAGAAACACCGCCGTTTGTAGACGCATGTACTAGTTTTCCATGAGAATCGATGCCTTTATTTACCAGAATGATACATTGACTTTTTTAATCAATATAACACAAACATGTTTAAATGTTTTAACATCTGCAATGCAGTTCACAAAGTGCGTACGTATATGTCAGTTGTCTTTACATCATCACATACTTAGTTGGTTATTCCAGCCGTTGTGTCTCAACCCAGGTCAAGCTGTTCTACGAGTATAAACGATATACACTCAACATAAACAGCTAAGCATGCTTGGGTCTGATAAGCTAGTCTTTGGAGTGGCAGTCCTCCAATAGGCGGCGCAGGAGAGAGATAAACCATCCTGTTACGGATCTCCTAGGGGAGGGGCGGTCCACTTAAACACGAGCACCTGGTAGATCATGGAAGCAATCATGACTTTGCCTAAAACATCTTTTCGGCTGTGCCTTGTGCAAAGATACAATTTTGATCATGGAATACGGTTTTGTCATTCAGATATGTAGAAAGATTTTCTGTCAGCACATACTACTCCACTTGGCACTTGTTGACAGACACACAATATCACTGTGTTTCAGGAAAGTACTCAAACTACAGAAACTGCCTTGTCGTGCAATTTGGATGTACGTGATTTCCAAAAATGTCCAGATGCTGTCAACACAAGGTCGATTCTAATACACATCAAACACAAAAACAATCCAAATCTCATAAACTCTATCTCTGTACATGACTGAGCACAATTGTCTATGCTATGGCAGTCTGCACTGGAGAAAATCACTTTCAATATGGTGATGACACTTGGCGTTGGAGAATAACCTTGTCCCACTACTGACACCAACAATTAAAATTATGTTCAATTTTCACAATGTTTTATCAAACAAATGTTTGAGAAAACATGATTTAATTTAGCTTACCGTACCTTCAGGTATGCTAAATGCTTAGATGTTTATTATTAGAATTCTGTAGTAGAATTAATAATGTCAACACAACAGAAGTTAATTTGTACAACAAACGTATTTAAACCTTGACTGTTGATAATATTGAGAGGTCTCACTTCCAAACAATGAAATGTTCCTTAGTTATTCCTTTAAAATCGCCATCAGACCTACAACAGAATTATACAATAACAGTAACACAGACTTCGTTTTCTCTTAAAACGTAAAAAGTTACAAAATGTTTAAATACTAACAGTTTATTTATATATACATGTGTGTGTGTGTATATATATATATATATATATATATATATATATATATATATGTATATATATGTGTGTGTGTGTGTGTGTGTGTGTGTGTGTGTGTGTGTGTGTGTGTGTGTGTAGAGAGAGAGAGAGAGAGAGAGAGAGAGAGAGAGAGAATTAATTGCAAATTAGTTCATATATGGACATATTATCACTTTTTAATATCATGTATGTATTGTGAATAAATGAAAATACATTGTGTTTCCATAAATGTATGTACTGCAATGAAAACAACCCCACAACTAGGGTAATATAACTAAGCTCTGTACATTGTGTGTGATACTATATATTATAATAAATTCATGTATTGTAGAAAGTGGTCAAATTAGAAATATTAAACTATTCAGTTTTTGTGTTTGTGTGTGTGTGTGTGTGTGTGTGTGTGTGTGTGTGTGTGTGTTATTTTTGTTGTTGCTTGTCTGTTGTTGTTTATTTATGTTTTTCTTGTTTTTTGTTGGGGTGTTGTTGTTTTTTTTTTGGGGTTTTTTTTTTTTGGGGGGGGGGGTTGTTGTTGGGGGTTTGGGTGTGTGTAGGGATTTGGGGTTTTATTTAAAGAAAAATATATATTGCTAAAGTCAGAAAGTAGTGAAATCAGTAACACCAAATCAAACTAGTCATTATAGGTTTAGTACCTTGATGGGTGTTTCTACTCTAGATGATTATTCAGACTTGGTTCTGTCCCAGTGCCAACAGCCATATGTACATCCACATAGTTTCCATCCATCGGCTATTCATTTGATTCTTTACGCGTAGACATGGTGCTAGTTATTCGTCCTCAGGAATATCCAAATGACAATGTGTTACTATTGGAATACCTTGAAAAGTTTATTCATCCCTGAATACCCAAAAACACGTGTATACCTTCTACTCTTTTAAAACAAAAATGTTAAAGACAAACGTTTTGTTAAACTCGGGTGAAAATAAAAATACGTCTTTTATTCTAGCTTGTCTGTTTCAAGAAAAAGAAACAGAAAAAAAATGAAAAAACATTAAAAACAAATAGAACAAGAAAGAAACCTACAAGGTACTCTTCAGTTCCAACAAGTGATAAAAATTCTTCGCCGTCTGCTATTTGGCGGCTAGTTCCGAAATCTGACAGTTTGAACGTAATCCTGAAAATGAAAACATTGTTGTGGCGTAGATGAATTAACTAATAATACGCATTGTTGCGAGAGCAGGAAGAACAATACATTGTGGGTTGTTTTATTGTTGTTGTTGTGGGGGTTTTCAATATACAAAAATAATGTTGCATGGATGTGGTATAAACACAAAACCACGAAAGAAAGAACTTAACTGGGTCATGCATGCTTTGAAACTCGTATTCACAACGGCATGGTTATTAATGTTTTTGTTATCAGCAAAATCAATGCTTTTTCGTTTTTAAAGATAATAAAATAATACCAGTTATTAAAGTGAAATACTTTAGATTTGTTAACAAAAAATCATTTCACACTTGACATAAACTTGATAATATACTGGTGGAAAAAAATTAAAAGAACACATAAATAATAACAGAAAATATTGACTGCAAGCGAAATCTCCATCCACAGTATCAGGAGTATCAGGAAGTCAGCTGTATTACTGATATTCAACCCCACATTACTGACATTCAACCCCACATTACTGATATTCAGTCTCATATTACATCTCTGTTGTAGACGTCTCTCTAGTAGTGACGTAAAATTTGGTCATAACTACCATGTGTTTCCTAATTTCTTTCATTCAGTACATATAACTTGTAACAGTTACTCGTTTATCATTCTTAATATACTATTACTTAGCGTTATTGTATTATCCATACATCAGTGAATGTGATGTAATGCTCTGTTGCATATGTCAGTGTAATGTTGATTTGTGATGCGACTTTAGCCTTTGTATTTAAATTCATGTTTAAAAATTAAATGTCTGTTACACAGAATAATTAGTAATTGGGTATGAGGAATTTTGAATGCATTTCGGGAGTGACAAATAAAATATGTGGTAACAATGCAGTGTTACATTTTCTACAAAGTATACCTTATATGATTATGTTCGTCAATTTACGAAGACTGAAACGGCAGATTTCGTTTATTACGCTTACCCATTAGTACTTGATGAAATTTTAAAATACACCTGTGAAGTCACAGTATTGTCTCAACGGGCCGAGTCCCATTATTTTTCAGGAATGGAGAGTTAGAGGATATTCCCCTATACGTATAAACAGCACAATCAAATAATTGTCCACATAAAAACAATGTATTGTTCACTTATAAACAATGTAAAATTCTAGATGGACATTTGTTTCTTTCCTTCGTCATTTCCCAAACCTGAAAAGGGAACCGAGATAAATGTTTCAAAAGAGCACGGCTGCCCATTGTCTTAAGTTAGCTGAAATGGTACAGGAATTTTTCAGAGATTGCCGCCAGATATTTCGAAGCTTGGTCTTACACAAGGGTGGGTGGTCATTTATAAAGTATTTGATAAAGGTTAATGCAGGATATTTCTTGTCGTGAGGTGCAACGTTTAAAAAGGGCGCATCTAGTATTCAGGAAGATCACCTACAATATTCAAGATAACATTAGCATCTGTTTTCTATATACATGCAGTAATTTTCAACAGAAATATCAAGCTGACACAGATACATACTTTCAAAGCTGAAAACCAATAAATGTGTTGTATTCATCTACTAAAACATGATACTGACTTTTATTGTAAATTTTAATTTTATCTATCTGTGATATTTGTATTTTTGCACACTTCTTTATTCTGTGTTTTTATCTGACTATTGAATTTTTATATTGATGTTCATCATCACTTCAAGTTTTTGCCTTCACCATAATTTGACTATCAATAGCCGATGTATTCTTCGTGCTGGGGTGTCGTTAAACATTCATTGATTCTACTAAACGCTGGATATTTCGGGGTATTGTGAACTTCAGAGGCGGGGTGCGTCCTCCCAGCACCCTCCATTTTGAGCGGCACCTGATTGGAATTACAAAAACAGTTAAGGCCTACATGTGCTGAAATTAATATTTTAAATTAATCCGATATTTATAATAACATAAAAGCCTATTTAAAATAACCAGTCACGGTTTTAAAACTTGCACTTTTAATGGTTACTTGCATAAATGAGTGGATTTGGGTGGGGGGATATGTTTTTTGGGGGGGATATGTTTTTGTTGTTGTTGTTGTTGTTGGGTTGTTGTTTGTTTTGTTTTGTTTTGGGGGTTTTGGGGGGTATACTGTAACCTGGGAATAGGAGTGGGGGGATGGAGCCGACACACAATATTTAGAAGACTATTTTTATACCACATTAAGACTTACGTTCCGTCTAATGCTACATCCAACAGCACGTTCCCTGGCTTTATGTCGCGATGTAGAAATCCCTCTCCATTTAGATATTGTATTCCGGCACCTGATAAAGATAGGTCAAGTAGTGAACCATGTTCGCTATATAGAGCACAGCTATGTAATATTACAATTATAATTTCAACTCTAACATTAATAACGTTAGTAAATGCACTACCAAAACCGAGCATCCACACATCACAGGCAAACGGACTACCACTATGACGTATATTTATTTTTAGTCATTTAAACTTGGAAATTTAATACAATTCTGGAATTTGATACATTTCATTATATTCTGTTATATTACAGTTTATTGGGCTGTATTCTTTTCATTGAAAGCATATGTTATCTATTTGCAAGGTATATACATTGAGAGATATATTACATTGCGGGGTCATAATATGGAATAGGAGTTAACAGGTTTATACTCTCTTAGAATCAAAGTTTGAAAGGTCGTTTGTTTGTTTGCCTTTTTGTCGACATCTAAAGCACATGATTTATTTATAATCGACTGTTGGATGTCAAACATTATGTAATTGTGATACGTAGCGAGAGAAAACCCGCTTCATTTTTCTAAAAGCAGGGAAAGATCTTTTATAAACACTTTTCCACAAAGAGGACAGCTGATACCACTGTATTTGATATAACAGTGTTGGGCTTTTAGAATTAGTGCATTGTGTTTATATTACTTTTATGAAGTCAATGTTAACGGTGGGCCATGCAAAGGTACTGGGTTCGTAGTTCGATAGTCTCCCACCCAGAGACCATTACATCGATTTCTCTCCCACTAATCACTAAGAACTAACCACTAACCCACTGTCCTGGACAGCCTAAATAGCTGAGGTGTGTACCCAGGACAGCGTGATTGAACCTTAATTGGATATAAGCACAAAAATAAGTTGAAATGAAAAGGAATTTCAACATGCTGTATATGAATGGGTGTATCGCGTTTTACTAATTAGAATACCATAAAATGATGTACAATTGAAAACAATATTATAATAATTATATTTTTAGGAATTTGTTTAACATTTTCTATAATTATTTGAAATGCTATTTATAGACATATGGTTGTTATTTTACATGAAGGTGTCCTGTGTAGCAGATTTTTGTCTGTATGTAACAATTATCCACATAAAATATCCACTTACGTCAGTTTTATAAACATCATTGATTTATTAATAATCGGCTATTATACTCGATCTCAAATATTTGGTTACTGTGACACGTAGTGAAAAGAAACCCCGATACATTTTTCCATTAACAACAATGGGTCTTTTATTTACTTATTGGACTCTGCACTGTTCTGAGATACGGCCTTGACCACCTTTCACGGTTTTGTCGTTCAGATTCTTATTTATATGCACTTCCCCAGAGACGTGACAAGTCATATACCACGGTATTTGATACACCCGACTTGGGGCTCTTAAAATCGTTGTGCTGTGTTTATATTACCTTTCTGAAGTCCATTGTAAATAGCAAATTCGACTGTATATAATAATCAGCCACATACAATATCCACTTAAATACCGTAGGATAAACTACTGGTTTAAATTACTGAACACAAAGAATTGTATATTGCACTCTGCATTATGTGGAATTTAGATACAAATGTGATATAGTTAACAACTGGGCAAGACAAGTAAGGCTAATCCTGTGTTCATTTGGGGGTTTTATGAACTGTGGTGCAATCGAGATGCATCAAATGGTCGTGTTTACCTGCCATTAATAACACAGAGAATTGTGCACCAGTGTAAGCACGACATTAGTCCGCTCCTAGATACGTCTATCAAATGTTCATATTTGTATAAATATTTAGCAAAAGACCTTATTTTACTAAATTATCTGATGAAACCTATCCCAAGTTTATACCAAACAAAATGCATCACAAAGATAAGATTATCATCACATAGCTTAGCCATTGAAGTTGGTGGCTATCATAGCACAAGTAGATCTAAAAGAGTGTGTCTTGTGTAACTTAGGTGAAACCGAGGACGAGTTTCATGCTATATTATATGTTGTCCTTTTTAGCGACTATAGAATTTTATATATCAAGAAATATTACAGAATCCATTCATCTATGTTTAAATTGACAGAATTACTATCAACTAACAATGTAAAAGAATTATGTAAATTAGGGAAATATTTATTCAAAATGTTTAAAAGACGAGAATCAACAGTTAAATAGTCTCTATTAATACAGAGTTCTATACACAAGCATTTATATTCTCCGTATCCTTTTTATATCAACACCTTCCATTATACCAGTTTTTGTATACGTACATGTATATGTATGTAAAACATATGAAATGTAAATGTTCAAAGTTAATAAATGAATTGAATCGAATTGAAGTCGGTTTTATAAATAACGCGCTTGTTATTTTATCTTCGTTGGCTATCACATGCAAGCTACATTTATATGTGAAGCCACGTCAGTTCCATAACACGTAAACACTGTTACGTGGATCTATTTTTATCAAAGTAATCTGGCTCAGACAGCTTTAACAGTACCGTAAATCGTACGCGAAATTACACACGGACGTAAAACAGGTATGGTATTTGTGAGATAAACGTGGAGATATGAAACGTGACGATCCGTTTTATTTTAACAGGTATACACTGAATATTGCCACTGCCACTCTCAAGACCAGTTCGACAAATTTTAAAACAAAAAGGAAAATTTGTTTCCAGGTACCTAACCCAACCTAGGAAAAAAGTACCCTATTTTTTTTTCTCGATAATATCTTCTTTTCTAGAATTTTGTTTAACATTTAGGTGAAAAGAGTACATGCATAACATTTATTTGGATCCTTAGGGATGAACGTAGTCTTTTTTATTTTTTAAAACGCCCATCTACAATTACTAAAAAAAAATTCAACACGTTCCCTAAAACACCATGCATTTTTGTTTTTGCCTAAATGTCGTTTAAGCGAAGCAATAACAATGTATTCAGATATAAACTACCCCATGACCAGTACCGATGATGATGATGATTATAATGATGATGATGATTATTATCATCATTTGTAGTATTGGTTCGAAACTACTAGTACTGAAAGGTCGCAAAAGAAATGTCAGGTGTGTAATCAGAATGATATAGAGGATGACTATCACTTTATTTTGAAATATCCATTTACATGCAATTAAGTTCAATATATATTAAAGGCATATTGTTACAGACCACTGACCTATTTAATGGTTTAACAGAGTATTACCTGAACAAAAACAATTGCATTTGTTCCTAAATGTACTATATCCAACCATCTTCATAACCACCATACTCCATTTATTAATGACATTTTGTAAACATAACTGAATTATGGCAATGGTCCATAATTCAAAAAATAAAATTGCCGAGAGGGATGACATAGATTTCCCTCCATCATGGTTCAGTTAAGGTGATGCGATAGCTAGATTTGGTTTCCAACAATTAATATAAATTTTATTTATTATCCATTTTTAGAGAAATAAGGTCCTTAAATCCGTGGCGAAATACTACTGGCGCAAACCATCTGTGTTTAGACTTATGCAATTATTGTCTGTTCAAAACAGAAACGAATTATGTAATATTGGTAAATAAAATGCATTATGTTTACGTTCTCAACATATTTAAATGTCCATCCTTTATATATGCACCACTTGTCAAATGTTATTGATTTGTATATAAAATGTGTGCCTATGAGTCGGAAAGCTTAAAGGTAATAACTATACTATACTCTTCAAAAAAAGTAGGTGAACCTGAAATATTAATGTTAATATCAACTATTTGACCGAACATACGTTTCGACCACAGACATCCTAGTAAAGAACGTTTAGGTCTGTTTATTAACACACCGAATCACATTCCATAGTTTGCACATACATCACAGCAGATGTCCCGTATACATGCGTGGGGTGTCATTCTCGATTTTGACTATTTCCAGGAAGGTCCATTAATCACTGAGGAACATTAGTTCTGTCAATCTTTTTCATTCTGTTGATCATACAGTTGTTATTGTTTTGTTTTTAGTCATTTTTATTGTTTGAATTTCAAATTTCCCTTCTGACTCCAATCGTCCTTCACGATCTTTGGTGGTCATAAAACCTACTGTAATACTGAACTACCGGTTGTAATGTTTGCCCAATTAATTCACTATTATCATATAACCATTCCCCACAGCTAATATACCTTACAATTTTGGCAATTGTAAATTCGTATTAGTTCCCCTACTTCTTTTTTTCGAAGAGTATATACTACTGCTGCTACTACTACTTTCATGTTCAAAGATATTAAAGGTCCTAACACGCATACGCATATAACTCAGCTGGCTAGACTGTCGTCTCACAACGGGTGTTAATGGGTTAATGTTTAAAAACACAAAGAGTCAGTTGGCAGGTTTCGAACCTACGGAACCGATTCGCATGGCATTTGACAGACCGCGACCGTAACCACTTGCGCAACAAAGCTGTTGAACATCGCTTACAAGTACGTTACAGAAGTGAAGTTTCCTACAAGATTTCTTTGGCCACCAACCGAGTCTCATGTCATGATTAGCGAAGAGGTTGGGGCTTTGGGGTGTTTTTTTGTTGTTTTTAAATCAATGCGTATATATCTACATGTCTACTCTGCTATAGCATTTTCCATTAATTTATCGTAAGTGTTTTCTTCAAAATATCTAAATATGATTGCCAGAATAATCCGGCTTGTTGCGCAAAAGTAGTGCGAGTCGGGGGGGGGGGGGGGGGGGGTAGTAGGCGTGGCTTATATTTTTTTCGGTTCATCGAGATATGAACGAAAAAAACAGTAAGCACCTCTTGACCCATCAGATTGCCGTAAAGTGTATAGACGAAAAGAAAATTTAATTATAATACAGTATAAATGATATTTTGGGGAATTTTTTAAATATTCTCTATAATTATTTGAAATGCTATTTATAGACATATGGTTGTTATTCTACATGAAGGTGTCCTGTGTAGCAGATTCGTATGTGTGTACTAATTAACGACATAAAATATCCAGTTACGTCGGTTTCATAAATGTCTATGATTTATTAATAATCGGCTATTATACTGGATCTCAAGTATTTGGTTACTGTGACACGTAGTGAAAAGAAAGCCCGATACATTTTTCCATTAACAATAAGGAATCTTTTATTTACCCATCGGACTCTGCATTGTTCAGAAATACGGCCTTGACCACGTATTACGGTTTTTTCATTGAGAGAGATTCTTATTTATATGCACTTCCCCAGAGACGTGACAACTCATATACCACGGTCTTACATTGTGCTGTGTTTGTATTACTTTTTTGAAGTCCCTCAATATCTGTGTGGTCCTTAACCATATGTCCGACGCCATATAACCGTAAATAAAATGTGTTGAGTGCGTCGTTAAACAAAACATTACCTTAATTCCTTCCATTGTAAATAGCAAATTTGACTGTGTGTAATAATCAGCCACATACAATATCCACTTACGTCGGTTTCATAAATAACACACTTGGTCTTTTGTCTTTGTTGGCTGTCACGTGCAATCTACATTTATATATGACGCCACGTCAGTAACACGTAACCAAACACTGTTACGTGGATCTATTTTTATCAAAGTAATCTGGCTCAGATAGTTTTTTCTGGGAAATCGCACGCGACATTACGCACGGACGAAAAACAGGTTTAGTATTTGAAGACTATAGTTCTGATCAGTTTTATTTTATCAGGTATATATTGAATATTTGTGCCATATAATATATCTCTCCCTGGCTTGTCTGCAGGACTGCTACTCTCAAGACTAGTTCGACAAATTTAAAAAGAAAAAGGAAAATGTCTTTCCAGGCACCTAATCCACCCTAGGAAAAATTACTCTGTTTTTTCTTTCTCAATAATGTCTTCTTCTTTTTTTAATTTTTTAATTATCGTTTAGGTAAAAAGATACATACATAACATTTTATTTGGATCCTTAGTGGTGAATGTAGTTTTTTCTTTTTAAAAAGCCCATCCACCCTTACTAATTTGTTTTTTAACACGTTCCCTAAAACACAAATTTGTTTGGGTGGGGTTTTTTTGTTGTTGTTTTTCCTAAACGTCATTTAAGCGAAGCAATAACAACATATTCAGTTATAAACTACCCCATGACCAGTACCGATGATGCTGATTATGCTGCTGTTGATGATGATGATGATTATTATTATTATTATTATTATTATCATCATTAGTAGTATTACTGCAACTGCTGCTACTACTACTACTTTTATGTTCAAAGCTATTAAAGGATTTCGCTCGCATACAACTCAGCTGTCTAGACCGTCTTCTCACAACGTGTGTGAATGGGTTAATGTTTAAAAACACAAAGAGTTAATTGGCAGGTTTCGAACCTACTGCACCGATTCGCATGATATTTGACAAACTGCGACCGTAACCACATGCGCAACCAAGTCTTCCACAAAAATGGAAGCCCAGTAAACTGTAGTTAAAAAAAAAAAAACGTGCTGGCAAAGACTTGGTTCGAAACTAATGTAACAGTTAGTATTAATATACAGAAATTTTCAAATTAGACGCAATCGGGGACTAATAGTTCACCAGCAGAAACGTCGACCCAGTAAATATAATATTTAAAAATACAAATTTTTAACTGGCATGATTCGAACCAACCTCATCGATTCGTATGTCATTTAACAATCCGCGAACTCAATTATCCGTAGTTAATGCGAGTGGAAAACCATTGCCGCCCCATGGGCTGTCACTACTAATTAACAACGATAAGTAGCAAGTGTTGTTGTAGTTGCATTATACCATATAGGATAGCTGATATAAGTCTGAGATATTCCAGTTATTCTAGAGTATTGCGTCGTGTTCAGGGTGGCGAGCACTCCCTGACGTTCGCGAACGATTCAATATCATGCATGAAGAATCGAACACGAGGACTCGTAAACAATAGCCATCAATCCCCATTCCCGAACACGTTACCGGCAATATCTACAGCGCTCCTTGTCCCCAGATTGTGTTCGATCTAAGTATATACAGTACTAAATCTCGAGATCAGCGATGCTTAAATTCAGTGGAAGGAGCACCAACAGTTCCATTTCATTTCAACTTATTTTCGTGCTTACATCCAATTAAGGTTCAAGCACGCTGTCCTGGGTACACACACGTCAGCTATCTGGGCTGTCTGTCCAGGACAGTGGGTTAGTTGTTAGTTGGTTAGTGGTTAGTGAGAGAGAAGAGGGTGTAGTGGCCTTACACCTACCCATTGAGTCGTTAAAACTCTCTGGGTGGCAGCTGGTACCGGGATGTGAACCCTGTACCTACTAGCCTGTAGTCCGATGGCTTAACCACTGTGCCACCGAGGCCAGTCAACAGTTTCATATGACGTAGTCTTAAAGCCATAAAATTATCTTGTAGGATCTTACCCAGGTGGTCTATCAACAGCAGGAAGTCTTTGTCTGGTAGACCGTGCACATGTTCTGGTTCCTGGAGACAACTGTGGAGGCTGCCTCCGCTACACAGTTCCAGGACGATTATCCTTCTTCCACTATTAATCTGTGAAAGGAAAAAGAAGAGATAATATCTGCTTTAACATTTAATTCATTTATACTTATTATTTTGCTTATATCCAGTTGAGGTTCAAGCACGAGAGAGAGAGAGAGAGAGAGAGAGAGAGAGAGAGAGAGAGAGAGAGAGAGAGAGAGAGCGAGAGAGAGACAGAGAGACAGAGACAGGGAGACAGACAGACATGCAGACAGAGAGACGATGTAGTAGCCTTACACCTACCGATTGAGTCGATACACTCGCTATGACTGAGAGCCGGTACCGGGATGCGAATCCAGTACCTACCAGCCTTAAATTTGAGGGCTTAACCATTACATCACAGAGGTCGGTATTTTAAGCTCATTGCATCCTCTTTTAATCAACGATCTTAAGATTTCAAACAAAAGTGTTATACATGTTCTAAGGCTTGAGAGAAGAAACAAGCTGCCTTCACACAGATTACTATGTTTGACTTTTATTAACATTTTGCCATAGCACGTACTACGGAATAAATTAGTTGTACCGCTCAGTATATCACACATTAATAATTTCATGTGAAAATGTAATCATCAAATTACACTGGTGTTAAACACAGCATTTGGTCATCCAAAAAGAGGTATCCCTCGTGATATTTTCATAGCCTTGTTGTTGTTAATAACACTAGGGACATAGTCTCGTCAAAACAGGGACAGACCCAAAACAAATTGCAATGTAAAAACAAAATGTCTTCAGAATTGATTTTAATATTGTTCTTTGAACAACACACAAAAACTTCACCAACTTCCTCCATGGGAAAATAAGTCTAATTTGCGTAAATCCAATATGGAGGATAATGTATTTAATTTTGCAATTGTGAGAGAATCTAGAAAAGATTTTTGAGCCGTTGAAACAATAAAAATAATTTTGGGTGGGTGAGGAAGCTGTTAATAATAAATCCCCAGTTTTATGACACTTCCTTCTTTTATATAATTCCATTAGGGTCGACAAAATACCTTTAAATAGACAATATTTTGTGCTTACATATATGATTTTCTGAGATCTTGAAGTTGTTAACATATAATTTGGAGATCAATAAGCTATTTCGTACGATAAATTAATTCCTGTTTTTATGGGACACTTCCTTCAGTTGTATAATTCCAATATGGTCCACAAAGTACATCCAAATAGGCAATTTACTATATATCGGCATCTACATCATATTTCAAAGATCTTGGATTTGTTTACATATATGACTTGGAGATAATGAAGCTAATTCACGTATGTACAATGATTTATTCATTATATTGTTATTTAATTCACATAAATCCAAAATGGTTGCCAAATGTAATGTTTCAAAATATTTCCAGCAACTGAATACAACAAATAAAACTTCACAAATTTCTACCAATCCTGACTGTGGTCTTATTAATCTTTTGAGACTGTAATGCAATTAATAACCCTTCAGGTTTCGCTGTCGATAGTAATCGCAACAGTGTGTGTTAACCAGCTTGAGATCCTGAAACCATTGGCAATCATGTAGATGTGAAGTGTTTAACAACACTGGGGTTCTAGTGTTATTAACACACGTGATGTTGTAGCGTTACTGGCCATACTAAGACTGATATCACTAACCGTCCTGGGACTGTGACGTCATTAACGATACGGAGATTGTGATGTCATAATCAGTTTTCAGACTGTGATGTCACTTACCATCTTCATATTTCGACGTTAATGACAATCCTGAGATTGTGATGTTACTAAAGATACTGAGGTCGTCACCGACCATCCAGAGTTTCTAATATGAAGAACGATTCTTTTATCCTAATGCTCTTAGCAATCCTGTGATTGTGACGAAGTTAACAATCCTGAGATTGTGATAACACTAATCTGATTGTGGTGTTGTTAACAGTCTTTAAGATTTAGGAGATACTAATCATCCTGACATAGATATGTCATTAAGTACTTTGAGACTGTAATGTCACTAACGATCCTTGAACTTTTGATGTAACTAACAATCCTGAGGTTGTGATGTCACTGAAAATCCTGAGATTGAGATGTAACTAACATCATGAGCCTGTGGTGTAATAATCATGCGATTACGATGTTGCAAATCTGAGACGTGATGTAACTAACAATCTTCAGATTGCGCTGTCATTGAACATCTTGAGACTGTGGTGTAACAATCGTGAGATTAGCCTATGATGTTACTGACGATCCTGAGACTGTGTTATAACTAACAAACCCGAGTCCTTGATGCCACTGGCAATCCTTAGATTGTGAGATCACTAACAATCCTAATAGTTTGATGCCATTACAGACGCCTATGATTGTGATGTGAGATTGTGACGTAATTAACAATCCTGAGATTGTGATGTCATAATCTGATTGTCGTGTTTCTAACAGTCTTTACGATTTTTGAGTTACCAACTATCCTGAGATCGAGATGTCATTAACTACTCTAAGACTGTGGTGTCACTAACAACCATTGAACTATGATATCAATAACTTTCAGACTGTGATGTCATTATTAATCCTGAGATTGTGATGTAACTAACATCTTGAGACTAATGATCCTGAGATTGTAATATCACTTAAAACCCCTATACTTGTGATGCCATTAATGATCCTGAGATTGTGATGTCACTTAAAACCCCTATATGATCCTGAGATTGAGATGTCACTTAAAACCCCTATACTTGTGATGTCATTAATGATCCTGAGATTGTGATGTCACTTAAAACCCCTATACTTGTGATGTCACTAATCATCCTGAGATTGATTTCACTTAAAAACCCTATACTTGTGATGTCACTAATGATCCTGAGATTGTGATGCCACTAACAATCCTGAGATTGTGATGCCATTAACGATCCCGAGATTGTGATGTCACTGGAAAACGGTAACCTCACTAATATGGTGTGTCATTAACCTCCAACAAATTGTGTCATTGTCTTTGCACCAATGATTCCTGATATTGATAAAGCCTCATGCATCTATTGGGATTCTTGATATTAAAATTATGATGTCATTGTTGATTTTGTGACTGTGCTATCAGTAATGATCCTCATCGCAAGCTTGTGGTAATGCTGATTCAAGTGATATCATACTGTTAATGCTTCTAACCTTTTGAAATATGATTCTCAAGCTGGTAGTAATATTAATGTCACCATTACTGTGGAAATTGTGACGTCACTAACAGTCATGAGAGACTGACTGTTAATGTCTAAATGATTTTGAGTTCGTGATGCTAATAACTATCCAGATGTTCTGATGTGGCTTATAATCTCCTGGTTGTCACGTCGCTATTATCCAAGTGACACCAGTAACGATCTAGACAGTGTTGTATCACTTACGATCGTGACATTGTGGAGTCATTAACAGATCTGAAATAGTGGTGTGGGTAACGATTCCAGATATTGATAGATGCTGTCTGGTTACCCGCGCGTCTCTGTAGTCTTTGATGTTCTTGGTATTTATTCCAGTTGATCCTAGAGTCTTCGTGACGTCATATCACTAGCACAAAAATTCTACAAATCTCTGCATAGAAATTTAGAATTGGAAAATACGATTTTGTTTTTTATTTACATGACATGAAAATAAAATGTCGGTATACACTCAAGCATGTTCCACAAAGAACATGAATAAAACCAAAACATTTAGGATGATTCATTATTATAGAGACATTTAGACACAGATAGCAGAGGCGGATCTAGGGGGGCAGGGGCCCAGCCCCCCCCCCCTACATTTTGCCATATTTATAATTTTATTATATATTAATTTTCATTTTTTTACGATCCGCCACTGGATAGACACACAGAAAAATATGTATAGATATATACATGTAAAGATATAGTGAGATATTCACTAAACAAATAACAGTCATAGAAATATTTAATAGTATGCTACCCTACCGGATTTTAACTTAAACTAAACTTTGAAACCACAAAACTATGTTTAAAAATGTTCTTTCTTTTTCTTTTCTTTCTTTTTCTTTTCTTTTTAGTAGATAAATCAAATACACACCTCTTCTTCTTGACCGTAATAGCCGACAATATTCTTATGCTTCAGCTTTTGTAGTGCGCTTATCTCTCTATGGAGTTCTAAGGAGCCAGCCCAAAATGATGTTATGAATACCTTCAAAGCACGGGTTCTGCATGTATCCTGAAACAAAACAAAACACAATGATGCCACTTTAACTGTATTTGTTCACATATTATACTTTTATCCGTGAAAACATTCAATAAAAATGATATCATAGTTGCACAGAGCAGGTGCTAAACGGAATTCTATTAAAGGACTGTGCCGAGTTTGCAGCCATTGTAAGATGTTTGCGATAACAGAGCCTTTTTGGCGACTACTATTTTATATTAAATATATTTTCTTGTTTAGAATATCAGTGTCTTTATATCGAATGTGTTTGCGGTCATATACTAATGTTTGTAGCACTCAGGTGTTTTTTTAATTTTAATTCGTGATATATATTTTTTCGTATGTACAAAATTATTGGGAGGTAAAATCCAGACTGGGCTACTACAAGCATTAGGACAACAACAAACACCTTGTAAATACACACTGATATTTTAAATAAGAAAATGTATTTAATTTGTATGTTACATTATCGAAAAGGCTCTATTGGGTCGGAAACATTTTACAACCATCAGGTCTATGATTGTCCAGATGCACGAAGTCGTTGCCTGTTCTACTCACCTTGTGTATGCCTTTGTAAACCTCGCATGATGCTCCAACCCCTATTCGCTCCGACTTGCGATATAAGTGATGTGTGGTAACAACAACGTCTTCGGAGCGTTCGTCCATACGGCAATATCAGCACACCTCAGTATGCTAGTAACTGAAAGTGAAAGTAGAATGACTAGTAGAAATTGGACCATAACATTGTTTCGATTTCCTTGTTATTTGGCTACGTGAAAAGTAATGTATTAGTTATTAATAGTGTATGTATAGAGGGCTTAGGAAATTGCAGAAAGAGTGGAGGAATCAGTATAATATATATAAAACACAATTATATAATGGCACTTTAATTTGGTGCCAAGAAAATGCAGCAGGTACAAACAAATGAGATTTGTCTCGACACATTGCAATGCTATCTAATGATGGTGTTCCTGGAATAATATTAAGAAGCGTATCAAAGTACGGTAGTTCACACGTACAGACGGGGCGACTTTGCATTTAATTTTCACATTGTAATGTAACGTGCCACTGTATAAGAAAGCAAATATTTAGTTTTTCTCCGTATCCTGGGAGTGTGTATCTTGCATAGTTCTGCTGCCGAGTACATAAAGCAAACGTATTTACGCAGACAGTCAATTCAATGACACGAAAAGCGTGACAGGACACGCCAACATGAAATCTAATTGATACATATCTTACTGGCCACTTCAATAGGATATCAGTCAGTAGATCTAGCTCAAACCAATGATATCTTTCATCCAACGTCATCTTTCATCCAATCAAAAGTCCGCTGACAAATATTTAAGAGTGATCAGCAAACGGCAACCCATTTGGAATGAGTATTCACGAAACGAATCGTGTTTGCTCGTGTCGGGTGTACTAGCGGAGACCAAGAATAAAGGGGGAAAAAGGTTTGTTTAACGACACCACAACACATTTAAAGTATGGCTAATATATGGGGGTGGGGGGGGGGGGGTCGACACTTGGTCAAGCGAAAGAGGAAACCCGTCGCTGCCGCCACACATTTTACTCCTACCGAAAAGCTGCAAGGGATATTTAAAATTATCTTTGCAATAGACAGGGCAGTACATCCCCAGCCTTCGATGTGGTTCTGCTTGTGTAGAGACAGGCGAGTAAATAGAGGATGATTGATCTTAAGATATATTGCCCCACAGGCGGACGCTCTACCGCTGAGCCATATCTCGCCCCGGGACGGAGGGGATGGAAGGTCTGAAGACTGACCAGCTGACCATTGAAGAAACGAAAAGATTGTATATTGCGAATAACTAATGTGGCTAACACACACACACACACACACACACACACACACACACACACACACACACACACACACACACACACACACAATTGAACAAGAAATATTTGCTGAGATTTTCAATGCCGGGACCGTGGATGGGGTAATACAATCACCTTTAGAACTATATTTAATATGTTGTAGTTTCCACACGACAGTCTTCCATTAAAGTCTATGGTTACAAGTACAGGCACGTGTGCGGGAATTTATGCAGGGGAAGTCTAGAGAGTGTTGAGCGAAGTTTCTAGCGGGTTCCGAGTCATGACCCCCTGGAAAATATATTGAAAAATCGCTCAGAGCAGGAGAAAGGGTGTTCGACCTACACACGCGCCTGAGGTATGTACTATCCTGTCTATGGGGAAAGTGTATATAAAACGCCCCTTGCTGCTGTTTGGAAAACGATTTTAGAAGTTTCTTTTGTTTAACGACACGACTAGAGCACATTGATTTAATAAACATCTGCTATTGGATGTCAAACATTTGTTAATTCTGCCAGTTTTTTGAGGAAATGGCTTCATTTTTCCATTAGCAGCAAGAGATTACATGCACTTTTCCAGGGACAGGACAGCACATGTCACGGCCTTTGATATACCCAGTCGTGGGGTAATGGTTGGATATGGGTAAAAAAAATGGTAATGGTTGGATATGGGTAAAAACAACAACCTCAATGATCCAACACATGATGAACACAAGACGAATGCTTTACCGACTGAGCCATATGCCAGAAGAAACACTTTGTAGAAGCAGCGAGTTTCTTCTCCCTAGACCAGTCGTAGTTCAGTGGTAGAGAGTTCGCCTGGCATGCAATATGTTGTAGGATTAAAGGAATTTTTTATTTAACGACGCACTCAACACATTTTATTTACGGTTATATGGCGTCGGACACATGGTTAAGGACCACACAGATATTGAGAGAGGGAACCCGCTGTCGCCACTTAATGGGCTACTCTTTTCGATTAGCAGCAAGGGATCTTTGATATGCACCATCCCACAGACAGGGTAACACATACCACGGCCTTTGATATACCAGTCGTGTTGTAGGACGGATACCCTTCGCTCGGTGGATGTCTAGTTAAAACCACAGAACAATATGTAAGGAGAGGGGGACAGTCATATATATTTCAACGGAGGGGGAGGGACAGTCATATGTCTTTCAACGGAAGGGGGGGGGGCAGTCATATGTCTTTAAAAGGACCTGGGGGGAGGTGAGTTTAAGCATGCTGTCAAGGGCGTACACACAGTGTGTCCATCATGTCAGAGGTTACTAATTAGTGATTAGTGAGAACGTGGGTGTAGCTGTTTTACACCTGAGGTGCGCTCTCATTACATTTTGTGCTCTATCGCTTGTAGCCAATACTGAAATAAAATCCCAGCACCTCACAGTTTTATAGTACATGCTAGGTTAACAACTGGATCACCGAAACTGGTTTCAATATGAGAAATATATATGAATGACCTTAGACTACAATAGATTCTGCTTACTATAATATTACTTGTGCACACTCACAACATCCATGAAGGTATATATATATATCGATACTTACGTGCACATTAAGACCTTGAAAAGTTAATGGCGAACAAGGAAGTTTTTTTCCCGCACAAGCTATCAACCTTTGTATTATAATCTCTAGCGGGTTTGGTTTACTATAAAGCCTAGTGACACGGTTACGATCTAGCCATTGTGTACTCTTCAAAAAAAGAAACGCAAAAGGGTACAAATGGGTTATAACTCCGATTTTATGTTTCCTACCGGTTCATGCTTTGTGAATATAAGGTCATTGCATGTCCCAAACACATTCCCACGGTTACATTCGATAAAACGCAGCTACTGTACAATAAAGTTCCAAAATGTGAATATTCGCAAAAACGCAGCCACGTGCAAACCATGTCACCACTGCACGTGCGTTGTCTGCACGTGCAACATGAACACCGACAGTATAAAAGTGCAGGGTGTTCGCTTGCCTGGCCTCTGTATCTGGCCGACAGTTGACAATCCAGGACATGCCACGTCTCAGTGAACCGCAGAGAAACAATGCCATCGGCCGACTAGACGCAGGCGAATCCAGAACGGCCGTTGCCAGGGCATTCCATGTGTCCCCAAGCACCATCTCCAGACTGTGGGACCGTTACCAGCAACATGGATCAACACGTGACCTCCCTAGATCCGGTCGACCACGGGTCACTACCCCCGGGCAGGACCGCTACATCCGGGTACGCCACCTTCGGGAACGATTGACTACTGCCACCTCCACAGCCGCAGCAATACCAGGTTTGCGCAGGATATCCGACCAGACCGTACGGAACCGCCTACGTGAGGTAGGAATTCGTGCCAGACGTCCAGTTCGAGGTGTCATCTTAACACCACAACACCGTCGACTCCGACTGCAGTGGTGCCAGATTCATCGACAATGGCCTCAACTGCGATGGAGACAGGTGTGGTTCAGTGACGAGTCCCGATTTCTGCTCCGACGTCATGATGGAAGATGTCGCGTGTATAGGCGTCGTGGTGAACGTTATGCGGCAAACTGCGTGCAGGAAGTGGACAGATTCGGCGGGGGTAGTGTCATGGTGTGGGCAGCCATCTCACACACTGGCAGAACTGACCTGGTCCACGTGCAGGGCAACCTGAATGCACAGGGCTACATTGACCAGATCCTCCGGCCACACATCGTTCCAGTTATGGCCAACGCCAACGCAGTGTTCCAACATGACAACGCCAGGCCTCACACAGCACGTCTCACAACGGCTTTCCTACAGAACAACAACATTAATGTCCTTCCTTGACCATCGATATCACCGGATTTGAACCCAATTGAGCATCTATGGGACGAGTTGGACCGACGCCTCCGACAGCGACAACCACAGCCCCAGACCCTGCCCGAGCTGGCAGCAGCCTTGCAGGCCGAGTGGGCCACCATCCCCCGGGACGTCATCCGTACTCTGGTTGCTTCAATGGGCAGGCGGTGCCAGGCAGTTGTCAACACACGCGGAGGCCACACCCGGTATTGACTCCAGATGACCTTGACCTTGGTGGTGTGTCCTATCACTTACTCACAATGGACTAGAGTGAATTGTGAACAATCCTGCAACATTTGGTAATTATCGGACTCACCATTCAATAATTAAATCAATTCTCCAAATGTTACGACAATGTGGTTTTGCGTTTCTTCTTTTGAAGAGTATATATATTATAGCGACATCAGGAAATAGTTCACCTAACGAGAGATCTGTGGAAGAGCCTTCACTATCACTTCTGTTTGATTTTAATTATTAAAGTATTGCTCGAATATTTATACTGTTATTTTGGTAGCTTGGTGAGGCGGAGCTAACCCTCACTTCAAGGTCACAGTACGTTTACGTCTACTATTAGCAGTTACACCTGTCATACGTTTAGATGTGTTTGGGCGAGACGTAGCCCAGTGGTAAAGCGCTCGCTTGATGCGCGGTCGGTTTGGGATCGATCCCCGTCAGTTGGCCCATTGAGCTATTTCTCGCTCCAGCCAGTGTACCACGACTGGTATATCAAAGGCCGTGGTATGTGATATCCTGTCTATGGGATGGTGCATATAAAAGATCCATTGCTGCTAATCGAAAAGAGTAGCCCATGAAGTGGTGACAGCGGGTTTTCTCCGTCAATATCTGTGTGGTCCTTAACCATTTGTCCGACGCCATATAACCGTAAATAAAATGTGTTGAGTGCGTCGTTAAATAAACCATTTCCTTTCTTCCTTCCTATTTAATGCAAAAAATTATATCATTACGGACCGGCCTCGGTGGCGTCGTGGCAGGCCATCGGTCTACAGGCTGGTAGGGACTGGGTTCGGATCCCAGTCGAGGCATGGGATTTTTAATCCAGATACCGACTCCAAACCCTGAGTGAGTGCTCCGCAAGGCTCAATGGGTAGGTGTAAACCACTTGCACCGATCAGTGATCCCATAACTGGTTCAACAAAGGCCATGGTTTGTGCTATCCTGCCTGTGGGAAGCGCAAATAAAAGATCCCTTGCTGCTAATCGGAAGAGTAGCCCATGTAGTGGCGACAGCGGGTTTCCTCTCAAAATCTGTGTGGTCCCTAACCATATGTCTGACGCCAGCCTGTAGACCGATGGCCTACCACGACGCCACCGAGGCCGGTCATTTCTACATGGATTACAACTAGTTTTACGGGTAGAATGATGATGAAAATGCATGGTAAAAAGGTGTCAGGCCAGCTAATTTTGTCAGAATATGGGGATTTTCTCCAGCACTGGGGGGGGGGGGGGGGGGGGGGGGGGGGGGGGGTGGGGGGGGGGGTGGGGGGGGGGTGGGGGGGGGGGTGGGGGGGGGGGGGGGGGGGGGGGGGGGGGGGGGGGGGGCAGCTTCCCCATGCATCACCTCCTTACCCGTCTTGTACGCTTATGCTTAGTCTAAGGTAGTCAAGGGGAGCGATTCATAGTTCCATTTTAATGGCGAGGTCTGTAAATGAATGAATGAATGAATGAATGTTTAAATCGACATATTGATTACTTAGTATAGCTGAACCCCATTTAGTCAGGGAGATTAGTGAAATTACCGTTACTGGGAGGATAAAAGCACCATATTTGGCACAAGGCTCCCTTAGGGCCTATTAATTAATGTTAGCCTAGGAGCCCTCCGGAGTTTAAAAAAAATTCAAGATGGCCGACATCTATGACACCTGGGAATCATAAGAAGTTCAGAGTGGTTGCAAAATATTGGTTTTTGAGGCCACTGAACAAACTGAATCCGATTTTGAATATTGTAATACTACCAGTAGACCTACAAGCAGTTCCAGCAAAGTAATTATGGAACTATAAACAGAAAATGGGTTCCAGTACCATGAGCAGGGTCTCTCAAAACAGAAGACCTTCCAGAGACAGGTTGCCAGCCTCTCCGATACGATCAGACGAATGGGCAATCCCTTCTTGGATGATTTCCCAGATCTAGTAACTCTCAACAGTCGCAACTGTGCGGATGAATCAGTGGTAGCCACATTGCGCACCTTAGAGGATACAGGCAAGAAACAGTACAAGGACTTCGTCAAGAATGTGCTTGATGTGCGCAGCCACTCTATCCATGACCCAATAAAGATAAATTCTCTAGCACTATTCAGGAAGCCTCAACGTCAGGCAAGATCTAAGCAGGGGAAGAAGATCAAAGTGCTTCAGAACAATGTGGCACTCTTTGGCCAGCTATACATATCTATGCAGAACCGGGATGGTGACTTGGCCGAGTTCTTTGCACATGAGATACAGTCCTTCCCTCCTTCCCTCTCAGACTTTGACAAGCTTCATTTGCCAAGCACGAAGTCTGACCTGCTGAAATGTCTTGAGCAGCCTGGTCAATCAGAGCCACCTTCAACCTATGACTGCAAAGTCCTGGATGGTGCCGTCATCATACACTGCCTGCTCACTACCAGTGTCAGCACCTTCCATGAGTATGCAGACAGGGTTTTCATCCCTTACCTGGAGAAGCAGCTGCAGGATGCCACGAGGTTGGATGTTGTGTGGGAGACATACATCCGAGACACTTTGAAGGAGTCTACCCGGAAAAAGAGAGGCAAGGGTGTGCGCAGGAAAGTGTCTGGTGAGACCAAGCTGCCAGGCAATTGGATGGACTTCCTCCGTGACCCAATCAACAAGAAGGAGCTGTTTGCCTTTTTGACTTCCAAGGTTGAAGAGTTCAACTGGCCACCAGCCAAAGCTGTATATGTCACATCAGGACAAGCTGTGGCATCCATTGGTGCCAGCATCCCCATGCAAAACTGCAATCATGAGGAGGCGGATACCAGGGTTGTGGTTCATGTGCTACATGCACTGAAACATGGGAGAAAGACTATCCATGTGCGTACTGTGGACACAGATGTTGTAGTCATCCTTGCTGGCACATTCCATGATCTGATTGCAACTCAGCCTTTGGCCGACATCTGGGTGGCCTTTGGCATGGGCAAGAATTACAGGTTTTACCACATCAATGCCATCTGCGCAAGCCACAATCACGAGCATTACCTGTGTTCCATGCATTTTCAGGTTGCGACACAAACTCTGCCTTCAACGGCAAGGGCAAGAAGTCAGTTTGGCAGGCATGTCAGGCCTATGGACATCACAGAGACATTTGTGTATCTGGCCGGTCATCCCTTCCAGATGCTGGATCTCGACGACGACCCTTTCCTAAAGCTCGAGAGACTGACTGTTATCCTGTATGATAAAACCAGTCCTTTGAGCTCTGTCAACGAGACAAGAAGGGAACTCTTCTGCCATAAAAATCGAGCAATGGACAAACTGCCACCCACCAAGGATGCGCTACTCCAGCATGTCCGACGGGCAGTGTATCAAGCAGGAATCTGGATGACCAGCACACAAACACAGCTAGTGGTTCCTTCTCCACAGGACTTTGCCTGGACCAAGGTATCAGAGTCATGGGTACCAGTTTGGATGACAATTCCAGAGATTTCCAGATCATGCAGTGAGCTTATCAAATGCTCCTGTAAAGGAGGCTGCTCCAACTGCAAATGCGGCAAAGCAAATCTGGACTACACACCACTTTGCAAGTGCAAATGTACTCTATAGAACATTGTAAACTGTATGTTACTTTAATAGACATCACAGAACAATGCCATATACTTTGTAAGAAACTGTGAGGTTTTTTTACACATTGTATTCCAACTCAACTCCATGCAATGGCCTAGTCTCCATGGTGTCAGATAGTAAGGAAAATTGAGAACTACTTGGTGGCCTACGAATAAAGCATTGATATTATTTGCTTGAAAATTGAGTTTTGTCTATACAATTCAAATGTAGTTATTCTAATAAATGCCCTGAACATTTTTAATTTCATCGTGACTAGTACAAGGCCAGTTATTAAAATACATGATTCACTATTATTCACTTTATTGGGTGATAACATTTTCCCTTCAACCAGAAGAGGGTGGATGTTATTGGAAATTTGCCATTTATTGGAATAAGGACGGTATTTATAATATTTTAAAAATGTATTGGTACTATTATAATGTCCAAGTAACATTCAACTACCTAAAAATCACAAATTTGGGAACCACCCTGGGCTTTTAATGACTCCCAAGACTCGAGAAAAGTGATATTTTGTCATAGATGTCGGCCATCTTGAATTTTGGTGTTTTACATGAACTTTTTTTAAACTCCGGAGGGCTCCTAGGCTAACATTAATTAATAGGCCCTAAGGAAGCCTCGTACCAAATATGGTGCTTTTATCCGCCCAGTAACGGTAATCATTAAATATACCCTGACTGGTGCATATAAAAGATCCCTTGTTATTAATGGGAATATGTAGCAGCGGGGGTGTTGGGGTTTTTTGTGTGTAAATAAACAGAAAACAAACCGGGGGGGGGGGGGGGGGGAATATGTAAGGAACGCGACTCTATATATGTAATGATGTACGAGTAATTTCCCCTTCATTTATCTCGTGTTTGAAGGTTCTAATAGACCAAATCAATTCCTATTGCCGATAATGTTAACGTTTACTAATAAAACTAATATTAGCAGCGTATCAACACACCCAGGAAGTACAGCAATAAAAAGTGTGGTACCTCACATCTAATCTACTTGCAAGAAAAAGGGGGGGGGGGGGGGGGGCGTCATATACCATTTTAGAGATTTAATTAATGTTTTTAATAGCAACCGTAATTTTTGCTGAAAATTGCAGTTCCATTTTTGAGGGTATCCCGCATTAGTTTCAACCTCTGGTATATACTGCATAACAACTGTATAACAAATAAAAGTGTATTTATTTATTGTCAATGGATAATAGTATTTGTACAAATAATCAATGTCACATATTACTACAAACCACACACACAGCTGCTTTTACTCCGTAAATATTTGCATCCTGAAGATCTTATATTCTCTCCCTCCCTCCTCTCTCTCTCTCTCTCTCTCTCTCTCTCTCTCTCTCTCTCTCTCTCTCTCTCTCTCTCTCTCTCTCTCTCTCTCTCTCTCTCTCTCTCTCTCTCTCTCTATGTTTAATTTGGGGAAAATCCCCCCACCCCAACAAAAATGGAAGCCCGTTCGCCTGTGGTATTTTGTGCGTTTACAAACGATAGAGGAATGTGGTATGATAGTAGATGACGACATCAGTCAAATTAATTGCCGAACCATTACCCGTTTATATGTGATGAATGAATGAATGTTTAATGACACCCCAGCACAAAAATACACCTCGGGTGTGATGAAGACATCTCGTTACAGTCTAAAAGATCCACGGCTGTTTTGGCATCTGGCATGGGCAATGTCGTTTTGACATCTGACACAGTGTGAACTCGCCGCTCTGGTCCAGGAAAACTGGCTATGCCAGAGGTCGGACCTGGGACGGGCGTGCCTGAAACCTTCGGGGTATGTGGGCACGTAAATAGAGTCCCGATAGAAGGAAGGAAATGTTTTATTTAACGACGCACTCAACACGTTTTATTTACGGATTATATGGCGTCGGACATATGGTTAAGGACCACACAGATATTGAGAGAGGAAACCCGCTGTCACTTCTTTATGGGCTACTCTTTTCGATTAACAGCAAGGGATCGTTTATATGCACCATCCGACAGACAGGATAACACATGCCACGGCCTTTGTTGCACCAATTGTGGAGCACTGGCTGGAACGAGAAATAGCCCAATGGGCCCACCAACACAGTTCCGATAGAGTCCGAGCCGCTGCTACATAGACTACTCTTACAGACTACTCTTACAGAAAGCTCTCTATTAAATGGGTCGTTTTTATGAGTTTTCCCAAACAGTGCAACACTTACCATGACTTTTAATACACCAGTCCTGTGGCACTGGATCGGACGGGTGAAAAACACCTTTTTGTCTATGGTTTGGGTTAGAGGGGTGAATCTATCCTATGACGAATAGTAAACCTGGGCTGAATTCTGACAGACCGAGCAGAAAAGAGTTCGCTAGAATGCTTTATGCGCTTCACATTAAACTGAAGTTATAATACGGTCATAGAGAGGAAACCCGTTACATTTTTCCATTAGTATCAACGGATATTTTATATGCATCATTCAACAGACAAGACATCACATACCACAGCTTTTGATATACCAGTCGTGGTACACTGGCTGGAATCAGAAATAGCCCAGTGAGCCCACCGACGGGGATTGACCCTACACCGACCGCGCACCAGGCGAGCGCTTTACCACTGGGCTACGTCCCGCTCCTCACATTAAACCATCTGATCACATCGGGGACCAGGGCCCCGTTCCACGAAGCGATCTTAGCGCTAAGATCATCTTAAGGGCATAAGGGCCCGTAATGCTATTTGAATGGAGTTGCCATGACGTTAAAGTCTGGACTTTATTCAAGTCTAGACTTTAAGGTTTATAAGCACGGGGCCAGGTAGTTATGCACATACGATGATCTTAGGGCTAAGATCGTTTCGTGGAACGGGCCCCCGTCAAATAGTTTGCGAACGTTAGCGTCGCTTGCTGTCGCTAAACACGGGGTGGGTTGATTTCTACCGGGAAAAGGGGGATTTTGTATGTGCACTTCCCTGGCGGTTCCAGTGGAAAAGCGCTCACATGATGCGCGGTCGGTTTGGGAACGATCCCCGTCACTGGGCCCATTGGGCTATTTCTCGCTCCAGCCAGTGCACCGCTACTGGCACATCAAAGGCAGTGGTATGTACTATCCTGTCTATGGGATGGTGCATATAAAAGATCCCTTGGTGCAAATCGAAAAGAGTAGCCCATGAAGTGGCGACAGCGGGTTTCCTCTCTCAATATCTGTGTGGTCCTTAATCATATGTTCGACGCCATATAACCGTAAATAAAATGTGTTGAGTGTGTCGTTAAATAAACCATGTCCTTCCTTCTCAGGCGGACACTCTACCACTGAACTGAATCCCGCCCCTCACAGAGTATTTTTTCATTCAGCTGAGTCATTCTGTCAGTCATTCAGTCAGTCATACGGTCATTTATCCATTAATCCATTCATTTATTCATTTATTCATTCATTCAATCATTTAATAATTTATCCATTCATTTAGAATTCTGGGGTGGTATTGTTTCTTTTTGTTGTTTTTTGTTTGTTTGATTGGGGGCAGTGGCGTAGGAAGGTGCCAAAAAAGTGGGAGGCACACTTTTATATTTACTCACTTTTACACTATTATAAAGCAAATATAAAGCAAAATATCTGAAAAGTGGGGACACATGCCCCTTAAACACACACACACACACACGCACACGCACACACACACACACACACACACACACACACACACACACACGCTTCCTACGCCAGTGGGGGAATGTGTTGTTTGTTTTGTTTTGTCTGTTTGTTTGTTTTTGTTGTTGTTTTTGTTGGGGGGGGGGGGGGTGGGTAGCTTGTTTTTTTAATGCGGTTCTTTTACTAACACTAAATAAATTAATAAAATCATGTTTTCTATATCAACATTTGCGGACTTGAGAGAGACGGGGTCACAGGCGTCGGAAGATGACAGTAATTGCCATGGGGGTGGGGAACTATATAATTATTAATTAGATTTTTAACTGCAGCCTAATGTATTATTTTCTGAGTTGTAGGGGGTGGCGGTGGAGTGGCTTTCAACGTCTACGGGGTAAAGAGGGAGGGGGACAAAGAGTGCTACAGTATGTAACATCATCTCGTGGAGAGACATTTATAAAGGCTTATCGGCTGTTTGCCAATCCACTTCATTTACTTGAATAAATATTGTTTAAAAACAAAACTGGGCAAGATCGAGTGGAGGGAAACAAATATACAGAAAAATCGCGGGAATGTTGTAATTGCAAGCGGTATGCTGCAAGCGCGATGAAGGAATTTTACAAACTCGTGCATCAATATACAATCTAGGTCAGTCCTGTGAAGGACAAACATTCCATACGTGAATATTTTATGTTTAGTGTATCGCAAAACATGGAAACAATTATAATTTATAACTGAATTTCAGCATTAACCGTATTCTGCTAACAGTTATGAAGAGACGTTTGTTGTTTTATATCAGTAGTGCTAGGCCCTACCCTCATTGCATATAAAACAGGATGGGGTTAGTAGAGCTATACATTAATTATGTTGTATGTGTTTTCCACAATATATCGAGGGCACATACACGTGTACGTATTTTTACAATTTACTATTTTTATTATACATTGTTTTTAATGTCTCAGTTGCTGAGGTGGGGGGGGGGGGGGGAGGTCTTCTTTCCATCAAAGAGCATACTGATTTTAAATGAAAGATCATCATCATCATCATTATATTATTATTATTATTATTATTATTATTATTATTATTATTATTATCTACATAATTCATGCACATTAAATACACAGGATAATTTAGTAATTTATCATGCATATCCTCGCATATTTAGGCTTAAATATATTATAATGAGGACATAATGAGTATAAGCACTACGCACCCCTCGCCCCCCCCCCCCCCCCCACCCCAATGACCAACAAAAAAAGCACTTACTCACAGACTTGGAATATGTTGATGTTAAAAACCGGTTTTTACGTGTGATTATAAATAGACTACACGTCGATAATAAATAAAAAATACCGTAAATCCCTGTTTAGAAGATGTATCAAATGTCATTAACTGATTGAATGAGTGAATGAATATTAAAAAACGTTTGTTAAAGTTTGTTTTGTTTAACGACACCACTAGAGCACATTGATTTATTAATCATCGGCCATTGGATGTCACACATTTGGTAATTTTTACATATAAGCTTAGAGAGAAAACCCGCTACATTTGTCTATTAGTAGCAAGGGATCTTTATGGATGTTTAAAGACACACCAGTACAAAGAATACATAGACTGTAGGGTGTCAAGTCCATGAGAAAGGTCATTATTAAAGATATATATAGCATTTAAAAAGTAAATTCAAACAGTGCACAGATCTCGAGCTGTGTAAAATAGCCCATAAATATCACCGGTAAGTAAATTAAAATTTGAACGTTATAACTGAATGAAAGTGAATAAATAGTAGTCTTGTTCGTGGGATGTGCATATAAAATATCTTTTGCTGCTTATGGAAAACTGAGGGTCCGGTTTAGAAAGGTTTATATAATAGAATGTAACAAAATGTGCCAAATGAATGTATAAGCTGGTCATTGTATAGTACCGGTATGTAATCAATCTAATTAAAATTAGCTCCACTGTTACATGTGGATCTAACAGCAGCCCGTTGGAGTTCATGTCCAGTTGAACTTTCATTCGACCAATCAAAAGCTTACTTGCAAAATCATGCCAGTGATTTGAAAAAAATTGAAAACATTCGGGACTATGCCGAGGGTATACGAAATGATTTAGGTGAATTACGAAGTATGCCGGAAACTAATTGCAATATAAAATTTTATATAAAATTCGTTTCAAGACGAAACAAAACCGTGATGGTATAGCCATAAAATCTCTTTATACTAGTATACAATCCAGAGTTTATTACTGCACTTTTCCCCCTGTTTTTTTCAATGTTGATTTAGATCAACAAGTTCGCCTATTGCATAAATAGTCTCGCCCGATATTTTTAGAATTTGCATGCTCCCGAATAACGCTATAAAAGGCGAAGTGTAATTGGTCGATATTTAAATTGTTATTTATAGATGAAATGTCACCTGGACATGGGAGTCCACGCAATGCTGTTAGCTCTTCTGGTAGATCCAGTAGAGCTAATTTTAATCAGATTGGGTATGTAATATTCCTGCAGGGTGTATATGGCCAAATCAAAGTTAAAGTTTGTTTTGTTTAGCCACACCACTAGAGTATTGTCTTATTAATCATCGGCTATTGGATATCTTAGAGAAAACAAACCGCTACATTTTCTCATTATTAGCAAGGGATGATCTTTTGTATACATTTTCTCATTATTAGCAAGGGATGATCTTTTATAACAATTTTCTCATTATTAGCAAGGGATGATCTTTTGTATACATTTTCTCATTATTAGCAAGGGATGATCTTTTATAACCATTTTCTCATTATTAGCAAGGGATGATCTTTTGTATACATTTTCTCATTATTAGCAAGGGATGATCTTTTATAACCATTTTCTCATTATTAGCAAGGGATGATCTTTTATATACATTTTCCCACAGACAGGATAGCACATATCACAGCCTTTGATATACCAGTCGTGGTTTACTGGCTGCAATGAGAAATAGCCCAATGGGCTGACCGATCGACCCTAGACCGACCGCGCATCAGCCGGGCGCTTTACCACTTGGTTACGTCCCGCCCCGACCAAATCAAAGACGACAGTAGTAACATATATGGCTGAAACTGCTACAAGCGATGTTTCAATCAACATGTATTATACACCATGGATATAATTACCTCCCCTCACCTGTAAAGTAGGACTTCGCACGTGTTTCAAGCACACTAGTCAGTAGCTGGTTCATTGACTCCAGTTCAAATTAAATTACAGGAATTTACCGGTCAGATAAAACAACATTTTATGACGACAAACATTGTCACGTGCCTCATCAATGACAGGACTGGTCATATTAACTGTGTTATCACGATTTGGAACTCGTTGATTAATTAATCATCGGCTATTGGATGTCAAACATTTGGCTTTGTGTTTTTTACGCCGATGCTACTCGGTATAGCAACCACTGTGGTAACAACGGGTTTTCTCTGTCACTCTATAGACCATGGTATTTTTTGCGGGGGTGTGGTGTATTTTAGCTAATTGGAGTGCTGTCATGGCGTGTGAGATTGTAAAGGTTTCAAAACCATGACACATTTTATAAGCAAAACCGAGATGTATATTATGCCAAAATATTTAAGCTACAAGAAAAATAATAATTTAAAAAAAACATTGTCAAATTAACATATGAAGCATAATTCAAAAATCATCCACAAAACGGCAATATTATGTGTGTCATTTTCTGACTTCCCTATAAGTCAACTTCCCACCCACCGCCAAATACATATGTATATAAAATAATATTTTGGTGTGGGGGGGAATCGATTTATAGGTGAAGATATACGGTAGATAAAGTATTGAACCTTGGTCAATCCAATTAAAATTAGCTCCACTATTACATGTGAATCTAACAGCAACCCGTTGCAGTTCATGTCCAGTTGACTTTTTATTCGACCAATCAAAACCTTACTTGCAAAAGCATGCCAGTGATTTGAAAAGAATTTGAAAACATTTGGGATTATGCCGAGGGTATACGAAATGATTCGGGTGAATTACGAAGTATGCCGGAAATTGCAATATAACAATTTATGTAAAATTCGTTTCAAGACGGAAAAAAAACCCGTGATAAAATCAGTTTATACTAGTATACAATCCAGAGTTTATTACTGCACGTTCCCCTCTGTTTTTTTCAATATTGAAATAGACCAACAAGTTCGCCTATTGCATAAATAGTCTCGCCCGATATTTTAAGAATGTGTATGTTCCCGAATAACGCTATAAAAGGCGAAGTGTAATTGGTCGATATTTAAATTGTTCTTTATAGATGAAATGTCAATCTAATTAAAATTAGCTCCACTATTACATGTGGATCTAAAGACAGCCAGTTGGAGCTCATGTCCACCAATCAAAACCTTACTTGCAGAATCCTGCCAGTGATTTAAAACTAACAACAATGCGTAGTCCCCAATGCCCAGGTAACATTTCGTCTGTAAATAATAATTTATGGGTATGGGTAACTATATTTACGTGCCCCTATCCACGAGGGTTCAGGCACGCCCACCCCGGATTCGGCCTCTGACATCGCCAGTTGTCGACTCCGGGGCGGGAGTAATAATTTAAATATTGACCAATCACACTTCGCCTTTTATAACGTTATTTGGGAGCATACAAATTCTAAAAATATCGGGCGAGTCTATTTTAGTGGCCGCAGTACAGCGAACCATACCAATACGTACGGGGTGGGTTATCAGTCTTCAATTTTACATTAAAAATTATTTATTTATTTATAAAAAAAGCCCAAATAAAACAGTCTTCAGTTTTACATTACAAATTATTTATTTTATAAAATAAAACATGTTTTAAGGCATTCGTAATTCACACGAGACATGTCGTATACCCTCAGGATAATTCGGAATGTTTTCAAATTAATTTTAAATCACTGGCAGGATTCTGCAAGTAAGGTTTTGATTGGTGGACATGAGCTCCAACTGGCTGTCTTTAGATCCACATGTAATAGTGGAGCTAATTTTAATTAGATTGATGAAATGTCACCTGGACATGGGAGTCCACGCAATGCTGTTAGATCTACTGGTAGACCTAGTAGAGCTAATTTTAATCAGATTGAACCTTGGTCGATATTTAAATTGATATTTATGGATGAAATGTCACCTGGACATGGGAGTTCACGCAATGCTGTTAGATCTACTGGTAGACCTAGTAGAGCTAATTTTAATCAGATTGAACCTTGGTTTCTTGAACATTTGCCACGAATCAGTCTGTTTGGTTTACCGGTACCACTAGAGCACATTGATTTATTAATTATCAGTTACTGGATGTCAAACATTTGGTAATTTTGACATACAGTCTTAGAGAGGAAATCCGCTACTGTGTTCCTCTAGTAGCATTGTAGCAAGGAATCTTTTATATCCACCATCCCATAGACAGGATAGCACATGCCACGGTCTTTGATATACCTATCGTAGTGCACTGGTTAGAATGAGAAATAGCCCAAGGGGCCCACCGGCGGGGATCGATCCCAGACCAACAGCGCATCAGGCGAGCGCTTTACCACTGGGTTACGGCTTGCACCCTTGTCACGAATCCCATTATTATATCTACTACATGTACTAGGTAATATACTAGTGACTGACAATATAATGGCTAAATAAATCCATTAAAAAAAAAATTAAATGCTCAAAGGTAACACAATGTCATATCCTTCAACAGGCCTGCAGGAACTGTATCTGTGTGGGGGGGGGGGGGGATTACATGGGTGGCAGAAGCTAAATGATACTTTTATTTATATAGAGGATTTAAAAAAGGTACATTTTCGTTCTCGTTAGGGGGGAGGGGGGGGGGGCAATGGCCTCCCCTCCCCTAGCTTCTACAGGCTGTGAAAACATATTTCGTAATGCATTTCATAATGCATGCGCAGTAGATAGTAGTATACTATACGGAATGGTACCTTGGCATGCGAAGATAGTGAAATATATATCATAAACATGTATAACCAGCTACATAATAAACCTAATAACCTAAATTTTAGTTTAGAGGTTGGCTGCCAGGAATTTAAAAAAGTAATAATAACAAAACAAACAAACAACAACAATAAATAAAATTAATAATCTGAGTAAAAAAAGCAATTTAATTTTCTTTTCATATTATGTAGCTTTGTATTACTCACATGTTTGTCTATCTCCGCCCCGCCTACAGTGGTAAAGCGCTCGCCTAATGCGCGGTCGGTCTAGGTTCGATCCCCATCGGTGGACACATTGGGCTATTTCTTTTTCCAGCCAATGCACCACGACTGGTATATCAAAACCCATGGTATGTGTTATCCTGTATGTGGGATTGTGCATAAAAAAGATCCCTTAATTGCTACTAATGGGAAAATGTGGCATGTTTCCTCTCTAAGACAGTGTCAAAATTACCAACATTTTGACATCCAATAGCCGATGATTAATAAATCAATGTAATCTAGTGGTGTTGTTAAATAAAACTAAATTTTAACACACACACACACACACACACACACACACACACACACACACACACACACCTCACACTGGCGTAGGAAACGGGGGGCAAGGGGACATGTCCCCCCCCCCACACACACACACACACACTTTTCTGCTATTTTGCTTTATATTTGCTTTATAATAGTGTAAAAGTGTGTAAATATAAAAGTGCCCCCCCCCCCCCACCACTTTTGGCACATTCCTACGCTCGTGCCTCATCCCCGTTAAATAAATAAATGAAAAATACACAACACACCCATCCACACAAAAAAAAAACCTACATTAAGAGAGAGAGAGAGAGAGAGAGAGAGAGAGAGAGAGAGAGAGAGAGAGAGAGAGAGAGAGAGAGAGAGAGAGAGAGAGAGAGAGAGAGGGGGGGGGAGAGGAGAGAGAGAGGGGGGGACGAAATAGTGGACTACCCAATATAATTAAATCGATATAATTTTCTTGTCTGGTGAAAGTTGGCTATCATTATTGTGAACTAATCTTTGTCGAATAGCCCGTCATCTTGTGAAGATGCCTATGGGCCTCAATATCTCACAGGTATGGTTTAAGTGTTGCAGTTGTAATATGGTGTTATTAATGTGATATTATTTTCGTATTTTATTGAACTATGAATAAAAAGTATTAATTCTTACCTCGTTGAGTAATGTTCATAAATACTTGCATTTTGTTGAGAAACTTGAAAGAAACGTTGTAGACCTCTCCATTGTATTAGACGTCATAGCATTGTTGACGTCATCGTTATGCATTTGGTCTTTGGCGGAAAATGTCGAACCGTGATTCACTGCGGGATGGGTTGTTTTTTGTTTGTTTTTGTTGGGGTTTTTTTTGTTTTTTTTTGGGGGGGGGTCTTTTGTTAGGAGGAGTGGGCGGTGGGTTTTTTTTGGGGGGATGTTGTGATTACATGTTCGACTGACCACAAAATATGCAACACATAAGTATCGGACGAGGGGGAGCCAAAGGAGCAGTTTCAACAGTTGCACCCGCTCCTTGAATACTAAAATCAGTCCCACAGGGAACGACTTTTTTCATGCTATGGAACTGACTACAAGTTATTTATTTCTGAGCCGATTGCTTTCTAAATTGGATAAAAAAAAAAAAAAAAGTACTTTTTTGTTATTTTCAAAACACCTTTACTTTTTTTTTACGCCAAACAAAACTGAAATTATTTTTAAAAAAAAAAAAAAAAAAAAAAAAAAAAAAACATTTTTGTAGGAGGATGGGACGGACTATAGTATACTATATAGATGTGCCTTTTTAAACCTTGCACCCCTCTCTAAAACAAATCCTACTTCCGCCCCTGATATATATTTATTGCATGAGAAATTATAAAATTTAATAGGCATTGTATTATTTATTTATTTGTTTGTTTGGTAACTATAATTAATTAATTAATTATTGTTGTTGTTTTTGTTATTGATGTTATTATAAAACTTATCTATGTTTGCTGTAGGGCCTTCACGAGTACTCAAGGGTCAAACTCGACCCATGCCCGAGTAATTCCAGCGCTGAACGTGAATGCCAAATCATGCAATTGTATTGCATTTTGAAACCGGTTGATACGTCCAGTATTGTGACGGACAGCCATATTAAACAGAGAAACTAGCGCATGATCATATAATTATTGTGTAACTTGTACTGTTGATTAGTTACTACTGAAATGAATGTTCTACATTGTCTCACATCTACGGGTACTGTAAATGGACTCCCGAGTCGTGCTGCACCAGGCCCGTGCCCGAGTAGGCCTACTCGTCGAGACCCTAGTTTGTTGACACCAGGGACGTAGGCTGGAGGGGGTACGGACCCCGCACCCCACCCACCCACCCACCCCCCCACTGAAGCAAATGGTCCGCTTTCAAAACTAAAACATACAGGTTTATACATATGGAGTTTCTGGTGGAGCAAAAACAAAATAGAAAAAGGGTCCACTTGGTTCATATTCTAACACACACACACACACACACACACACACCGATCCAGATCACGCTACGCCCCAGGACACCACATTGTTTGGTATTGGGCAATAAATTGAATTTAAATGAAATTGTTTTTTGTTTTTGTTGTTGTTTGGGATTATGTGCAATTCAAAACCATATACTGTTTTATTTGTACATCCAAATTTCGCATAGATGCTAGATTACATATGCTTGCCGATAACTGTTTTGTGCTGGGGTATTGTTAAGTTAGATCTTCGGGCGTCAATATTTTTTTTTTTTTTTTTTTTTTTTTTTTTTTTCACGCTGTATGGCGTTAATTTTTGCCGGGCTTTTCTTGCTATAACGTAAAACAGCATTTGGAAGGAACGGACATATGGTTAAGGACCACAAAGATATTGAGAGAGAAAACCCGCTGTCGCCACTTCATGGGTACTCTTTCCGATTAACAGCAATATGGATCTTGTATATGCACCATCCCACAGACAGGATAACACATACCACGTCCTTCTCTATACCAGTTGTGGTTCACTGGCTGTGACGAGAAATAGCCCAATGGGGCCACCGACGGGGATCGATCCCAGACCGACCGAGCGAGCGCTTCACCTACTGAGCTACGTCCCGTCCCCAAAACCGCATTTGGAGCCAAAAAGCCATCGCGCATAAACTAGGACGTGCATTCTGATATCAATTTAAATATGCCCCTTATTTCGGTATAAAATATACCCACCTTTTCTATGTAATCCATGCTTTAAAAAAAAAATGAAAAAAAAAAAGAAATGAAAAAAGTCGCATCACATCAATTCTGGTACTTTGGTCTGACTAGAGATAGACATTCTTTTCTTCTTCTTTTTTTGCCTTACATTCATTCATTGTTCCCTACATGTCGTTGACCTGGGCCCGTGCTTATAAAACTTAAAGTCTAGACTTAAATAAAGTCATGACGTTAAAGTCTGGACTTTATTAAAGTCTAGACTTTAAGGTTTATAAGCACGGGCCCTGGTACCGATATGAATCATGGCCAATAAATATGACTCTGTTTAGATCTAGTTTTCTACCTCCATTGTGTAAGAGCGGAACTGGAGTTCGTTGGGCAGAATATAGATCGTTAGATGTTTTCATCTGACAGCGATTACGAAGAGGAGCTAGAATTAGCGAGTTACAGTGCCAAAGACTCTTCTGAAAAAGCGATGCTGTCAAACGGGAATAACGATGAGCGGCGTCACATCGTGGCGTCGTTGTCAGGGTCTGAAAACGTTAGCGACGATGCGGGTAGCGTTTCGGAAGAACCCGGAAGCTCCCATCTGAATGTCGTTCATACCCCCAAATTTGTGTGGATTCTGGCCTTTTTTTCTGCCATTGGCGGCTTTTTGTTCGGCTACGATACAGGCGTTGTGTCTGGAGCCTTAATTTTGCTCAAAGACCGATTTGGTTTGACCACAACGCAAGAAGAACTCTTTGTTAGTGTGACTATTGGGACAGCCTGTGTTGGAGCCTTCAGTGGAGGTTTTATAAATGATCACTTTGGTCGAAAGTTCTCAACGATATTGGCCAGTGTTATATTTACCATTGGTGCTCTAGTGTTAGGTGTAGCCCAGAATTTTGCAATGCTAATAGCAGGCCGTCTTATATTGGGTCTTGGAATAGGTAAGTAACTAAGTTCAATGACCATGGCATAATGTAGCCTGAGTACTTAGTAGTTATGGTCGATGACAGTCACTTTTCGCACCCTTGTTTTGGCTTCATACACAGTATATAAAACATATCCAACGGTAAGATATGCTATATTTATTGTGTACGAACCCAAAACAAGGGTGCGAAAAGTGACTGTCGTCAACCTTAGTACATGATCAAGATAAACTTCGAGTGCAAACTCAGCATTTATCAAGTTAATGCAAACTGCCATTAGCAGTCATATGGCCAAATTACTTGGAAAGAAATTGCCGTCAAAATGGCAAATACCATCAAATGTTTTCACCCTAATCTGTATTGTCATTCATTTGTAGCTTATGGAGATCAAGAAATACTTACTTTGTGCCTGTCTTCACTTTGCATTGCAGGAAAGAAATCCAACAGCGATGGGTTTTTTTTCAAATGTGTGCTGTCACTATTATCTGCCCATAATGGTGGGAAATAAAACTTGGAAGAGTCTTGTGCTCGGCATTTAGGGGCTGTTCAAATATTACGTAACGCTATTTTTGTCAAAATTAGACACCCACCCACCCCCTTGTAGCGCTAGACCATGCACCCCCCAAAATATGACGTAAGACTCGGAGATACCCCCCCCCCCCCCCCAACACACAGACAAAGCAACGTGGCAGTGTTTATTTATACCCATGTGTACTATGATGACGTCATTAAAGTGACGTATTGCTGTACGATGGAAAAAAATGCAGGTTTTCACTTGCGCCATTTTAATTGATCACCAACATATAAATACAATATTAAAATGTCTGGTGTATTAAAGCATTTCAGCTTGACTTACAATTGTTTTGGGATTACATTTACCTCTAAAAACCTACATTATATATATAAATATATTGTTGGGGTGGCATGTTTAAGAGAAAACAAAATTGTGTTACGTAATGCTGTTCAATACACCACCACCACCCCCCACCCCTTGTAACGCCACATAACGCTTGGACTTACACCACCCACCCCTTTGTGTTATGTAATATTTGAATGGCCACTTATCTAGATGAACTACAGTAACACAAGCCTGCTTTATAGAGGATATGTACTCTCACACCCAGTTGAATCGCGGTCCCTGTTAAGTCATGCTATTGGGATTTCCCTCCTTTTTAAAGTAATACATCGCTTTTAAAGTAATACATCGATTGCCGTTAGTGTACGTTCCCAGTTTCACAGTTAGAAGTGTAGTCGACAGGGCTTTAGATTGCACCAAAGCTGAGGCAATAAAAGGTATGCCCAAAATAAATTAACCCAAATCAGGGATTCTAGAATGTTTATAAAATCCACTAGCCATGGGATCAGTGATTTAAAAAAGTTACTAGCCACGATTAAAAAATCATTAGCCCTACTTTACTTTAAGTTAATACAATTTACTAAATAATAGTAATAATCAGATATGTCACCTAAAGAGGGGGATAGAGCTTAAAATCACTAACGTTTGGGGTGGGGGCAGGATATTCATATTTATAAAATACTTAACTGCAACATTTGACATCAAAATTTCACTAGCCATCGGGCATGGCAGTAGTAGTTATTTACTAGCCCATCATTGAAAATCACTAGCCATGGGAGTGGGGCTACCATAATCTAGAAGCCCTGCGCTAATTAAGTACAAACATGCTAACCTCAAAATATTGCACCCTCAAAATCAATGGAATGTTAAGCTTTAATTAGAATAAAATAACTTGAAATACATATCTGAATACATCAACTCTTTATCAGCTGTTATTAACATTACTGCTTAAAAAAGAAAGAAAAACCTGTTGTGCCCAAATTGGTGTGATTTAAAGCCCTGGACGAGCAGGCAAGACATTTTTAGAATATAATATTTTTTTGTTACATTTTACCATCAAAATTAATTTTTCTATAAATGCAGGGCTTCTAGATTATAGTAGCCCCACTCCATGGCTAGTGATATTCATTGTTGGGCTAGTAAATAACTACTATTGCCATGCCCAACGGCTAGTGAAAACAAAAGTCAAATGTTGCAGTAAAGTCAATTTTGTAAATATGAATATCCTGCCCCAACACCAACCCCTCAATGTTTGTGTTTTTAAGCTCTATCTCCCTCTTTAGGTGACATATCTGATTATTACTATTATTTAGTAAAATTTTATTGACTTAAAGTAAAGTAGGGCTAGTGAATTTTTAGTTGTGGCTAGTAAATGTTTTAAATCACTGATCCCATGGCTAGTGGATTTTATAAAAATTCTAGAAGCCCTAATAAATTAACCACAAATAGGGAAATAACACATGACCCATATATATACATTAAAACACTTTTTTTTCTGAAATATATGGCAAAATTGACATGTATGTATAATCAGTATTCCATTTGAATAAATGTTAAATGTGTATTTAGATTTTTTTTAAATAACAATCACCAAAGCTATTTAAAAAACACAAAATAAGTTTGTTCTACCTATCTTGCAGACAATATTTTAAATACCATGCAACAATCTACTGTCAAATGTATATTAAAAAAATGTTGGAACAGTTACTTTTTATTGATTACTTCACGAAATGCATTCAATCATGCAAATTTCAGCTATATAAATACTCTGTTCTTTGTGCTTCTATACTAAATAACATGACTCATGGGTAGGCCAATTGTTACTATTGTAACCATGTGTGCACTTTCGATTGCATCAATTCTGTAGAGTTCATTTCATTTTTGGTTCAAGTAACAATGAAAAAGTTTCTTCAACTAATAATTATAATTCAATTACAAAGCAGTTTTAAAATGTACTAAGTAATAATTAAAATTATTAAGTACCATGAATCAACAGGGACCCATGCATGCTATATATTAGACCTGTCTACTTTTCACGAGGGTGTTACATAAAATGTAACTTTTTTTCTTGTAATAATGTGTTTTCTCCTGGTTGTAATGAATACAGTTAAAATTCATATAAAACTTCATATAAAACTATACCACCCCCCAAAAAAAGAAAAAAAGAAGAAGTTTTTTCAGTGCAAATGAAAAAGGTTCTTAACAAATTACCATCATGATGAAAATATACAAATCACATTTTTAATACAGGGTGAAGACCAATGCTAGAACAGCCAGGCATGCAGCTTCACTTGCATTGTCATTGAAGTAATCAATAATGCAATACACAGAGATAAAAGTAGAACCTGTAGCATGTTTTACCTTGGCAGTTCAATCAGTTGCCTTCATACCTGTATCAAAAATGATTTAACCTATGTAATTTGATTGTAATTTGTAAAGAAACCTTTTTATTATGGGTTTAAAACTTGATGATAATATGTTTTTATATCAATGTTAAAGTTACATCCTCTGGTTACCATATTATAACATCATGTACAACAATTTAATATGAAATACAAGCTCAAGTGCACTTTTAAAAAACTTGTGTGTGTTCGCTATGAACGGATATCATCAAACGTATATGCTTGATTCGTCGGCTGTGCCACCATAGCTCAGCAAAGCACAAACGACAGCCTGTTGTCAGTTTTAGTTAACACGTGCGTTTGCCGATTTCAAATTGTAGGGTTCGTCTCAAAAAATTAAAAGAGAAATCTTGTGCTGTACGAAGAACGTTCGGTTGAGGATACAGTACTAGAGTCTTTAGTTAAAAGCGGTTTGATCTTGACAACATATTATCGACAGTCGTACCTTCCTATTTCAGAATTGATATTTTATAAAGTGTTAGTAGAACTTTCAAAGTTTAGTTTGTATACTAGTAACAAATTAATCAATGAACGTTTTCACTTCTTAATTTTACGTGTTAAAATTGACAAATTCAAATAAATATTATTTCGTTTGGAAAGGGTAAAGTTTGGGGGGGGGGTGTTGTTTAACGACATCAAAGATAAAGCATATTGATTTAATAATCATGTGTTGAGTGTGTCGTTAAATAAAATATATCCTATCCTTCCTTCCATCTGCTGTTGGATGTCTAACATTTGGTAATTTTGACATATAATCTTAGAGAGGAATCGGGTGCATGTGCAGGGGGAGGGTATTGGAGGTCGAAACCCTTACTTGCCCAAGCTTAAAAAAAATTGAAATGTATTTTTTGGGAGAGCATATATGGCCCCATAAAAACTTTGCTTAACACAGTCTATAACCTCAACCCCACTGAAATCCCTGCACACACGCCTTGGAAACCCGCTACATTTTTTTTTAGTAAGGGATTGTTTATATGTACCATCCCACAGACAGGATATCACATACCATGGTCTTTTTGTATACCCGCCGATGGGGATTGATTCTAGACTGACCGCGCATTTCCAAAAAACACCTTTTTAGGTCTAAGTAATGAATAAAAATAACATAGTCTTGAAAAATGTTAAGTAAATCGAACACCGTACCCTCTTCCTCTACCCCTAGAGCGTTACCTAATTAGTAACACCCCCCTACATGTAACGCGTATGCCAACAGCTGGCCACTGTCAAAATTTCAAGGCAAATCCCCCACTCACCGACCCCTGGAAAGGCGTTGTACCATACCTCTATGGATATAAATATGTTTTGGCGATATGAGACGACCCCTCAATCAAGACAGTTAAATTTGTTCAAAAATTGCGAAATCTCACATGATCTCTTGTTGGGGAATTCCACACTTGTGATAAGCCAATGAAAACCGAGATTGGTACGAGCCCGTCAAAAGTGTTCCACTTTCAAAATCATGGCTTTGTTTTTGACCTGGATAAGCCAGCGTAGTGAAACCAATGCGGAGTGCGGCATTATATATGCACCAAACGTAATTGGATTTTCTGTTCTATATGCTTAAATAATAAAAATATTCCAGGGAATGTAGTTTTAACTTTATTCATTATGGAGTTACATGCCAATTCATTGGTTCCCTTTCAATACAAACATATTACATGTATACAGTGATGTGATTAAACTAAACATTTTCGCTTTATAGGTCTCGCATCGATGACAGTGCCTGTGTATATAGCTGAATGTGCTCCACCACACTTGCGAGGTCGCATGGTCACCTTAAATACTCTGTTTATCACTGGTGGTCAGACCATAGCCAGTTTTATGGATGGTGCCTTTAGCTATATAAAGCCAGATGGATGGAGGTAAGCTATATATCGGCTATTCAACAATTATGGACATCTCTAGGAGGGAGTGTGTCATGAGATTCATTACAAAATGATGTTGGGGATGGAGGGAGTTACTCCTCTACCAATGACAAATATACCCTTTTATTTCACTAAATCATATCTTGCAATCGTCATATGTGGGTCAGACTAAGGAAGACATTAATACTGTTACAGAAACTTCTGGCAGCAGAGCATGTACATGAAAAGTGGAATTTCAGACACCGATAAATTAATTAAGTGTCTTGTTGATAGCGGAGTAACAGGATGTGCCACAACAAAAATCTAGTAGCCCTGCATACAACCAGGTTTAGACATCTGGTAGCCAGAGCAAAAAATCGGTAGCAACACACACACTCACACACACACCCAGGCTACTGCTGAGGTTGAGCTCTAGGGGTAGTCTGTTAAGAGTTGCATAATGTTTTCAAAACAGTTTTCTCATTTTTATTAGCTCACCTGGCCTGAAGGGCCATTCAAGATTAGGTGATGATGCATTGTCTGGTGTCTGGTAACATTTCACATTTTCAACTTCTCCAGTTCCATCAGGCAGGTTTCAACCAAACTTGGGCCAAATGATCCACAGTTCTTAACATTGTGTTTTATGTATTCATGTACTTATACCTTTGTTTGACACTCAATGGCCAATGTGTATTTGCGCGCTGTGATGTCATTAAACATTCATTCATGCATTCTCATTCTCATTCTCATTCAGATATATGCTGGGTCTTGCTGCCATTCCGTCTGTCATTCAAATGACAGGATTCATGTTTCTGCCAGAATCTCCCCGCTGGCTAATGAAGAAAAACCGCGAGGCAAAGGCTCGAAGTGTTCTTGTTACCATTCGTGGTACACCCAATGTGGACGGTGAAATGCAGATCATGCATACTGTGTGTGAAGAGGAACGTAGACTGAAAGAGCAAAACAGTAAGATTTGTATTTTGTCGGGGCATACCAAGCCCAAAATAATAAGGGAGCAGTAAAAACTGAATTGGGGAACGTAATTGTAGGATCTTCTCATGATAGGCACAAAAAGCAGCCACCTTTAAAGTTAAAAAGACCACTTTTGTCACCCCCACCCTCCACATGCTCCTTCCCTACTATAAAAAAGAAAAGTTTTATTTAACTAAGTACTCAATATGTATGGTATGAGCACTCAGATAATGAGAAAGGAAACCCACTGCCACGACGACATGTGCTACGCTTCTTAATTGGCAGCAATTGTAATCTTTTATATGCACTATCCCACAATCAGGATAGTACATACAACGGTCTTTGTAACACCAGTTGTGGAGTTGGCTCAAACAAGATATAGTCCAATGCCCCCACCGACGGAGATCCGATCCTAGATTGACCACGTATCAGGCAAGCACTTTATCACTTGGCTATGTCCCACTCATCTCCATTACTACAAGTACATGTAGATGTAACCCTTTTTTATATACAAATGATATACATGTATAAGGAACTTTGAATTTGGCCTTGGTGAGAAAGCAGTCCTTGTCTATGTTAAACAAATGTGTACCAGTGCTTGACTTCATTATACTGAATATAATTCAAATAACCAAGTGATTGGTGACCTAGCATCCGGTTACAGAGTGTTACATTATACTGAGGATGTGACAGACATGTAACAAATATATTAACTCATACAACCGAACAATTAGTTACCTACAGTCCGTCAAACCTCCTACAATTTTTTTTTTTTTAAATAATTTCAGTTTTGTTTGACGTAAGAAGAAAAGTGAAAGTGTTGTGGAAATAACAAAAAATACTATTTTTGTGCCCAATTTAGAAAACAATTGGCTCAGAAATAACTAACTTGTAGTAAATTCCATAGCATGAAACAAGGCGTTCCCCACAGGACGGACCATAGGTAAAAATCATAACATTTTGAAACATTGTCTTTTGTACTATGTGTTTACAAAGAATGAGTTTCACTTTGTTTTACAGAGGGTTTTGTTTTACTGAGGATGTTACGGACATGTTACATAAATATAATTCATGTAACAAAACACTTTGTTACTTATAGGTAAAGATCACGTGAACTATTAACATCTGGTTTAACAATCACTTTGAAATATTGATTTTTGTAAAAAGAAAAGTATAGTTATTACGAAGACTGAGAGTTACTTTGTTTTGCAGGCGGTTTCGTTTTACTGAGGATGTTACGGACACCATACACAAGACGAGCTCTGACTGTTGGATGTGGTCTTCAACTTTTCCAACAGCTCAGCGGAATCAACACTGTAATGTAAATATATTTATCATTACTATATTAGCTAGCATATCCAGTGTAATCAAAGTATGTGATGTTTTTCAAATCACATACTTTCAGAATTTGATAATGTTGCAAATTAGATCTCAATTTATCGAGGTCACAGCACTATGTTTATTGACATTTAAGCAAACGTACTACAGTGACACTCGATAATTGACTTGTACATTCATAGTCATCAAACAAAAACATTTCAATAGCAATTTTACACTGAAAGCTGTCTAGCATTCAGAAAACAAAAAACTTTGGGCACTTGTTTATTTTTATATAAGAACATCTAAAATGACATCAGTCAAGTTTGACGTTATTTCCATTCAAAAAGATACTGTGTCACATATTCTTACGTCATTTAAATATCGCGTAATTGCTGACTGGACATAATGGCTGACTAAAATTGAAGTTGCGTATACAGTTTACAAAAACATGTTGTATTAAGCTTGAGATTGTATGATAAAGAGATTATTACCCTTATGTGTCCCAGTAATGTCAATATCATATATTAGGAATATAAATAATGTATTATGCTCACCAGAGGCTTGCATAATACAATATTTATTCCTAATATATGATATTGACTGAAAAACACTCTGGTAATAACCTCTATATATACCAGGACGCAATATTTTACACAAACCGTAGATCTGTCCATCCATCGGTTACCCTCTTTAGGGTTTCCGCCAGAGATTTATTTATTAGCCCTCAATGGGCCGCGAAGCCTATATGTACCAGCGCTCATACCGAAGTTATGTTAATTTAAAAAATAATTTCAGCAATGTCATAATATATATACATGTATAAAGTATAATAAAACATCACTGACACTAAAAGTCATACAGGAACATTTAAAGGAGACTGGACACCAAACCATATATACGGTGTAATGAATTGTTTGCCGTCATAAACCACAACACGCAACTACCGCGCTCCCCTTATTGACCAAGTTAAGCGTGCCAGTCTTGGTTGGGGTTTTTTTTTCGCCGATGTTTGCCGGAAACTGTCGACAATTGATGAGCTAGACCCATGACGTCATCGATGAGAGGAAAACTGAAGAAACTGCCAAGCAGCATGGACGAACTTAGCGATTCAGTGATGAAAAATTGTGTCCAGCTTGTGCTAATGGCATCAAACCATATCAGTTTGAACCACTTATCATAGACTTTGTCCCTAATCCTGGAAATGTTGTCTTAGACGAAAATTCGGATGAATCAACTGCCGACGAAGACGAGGAAGCCACACGGTCATAGACTAGCATACAAGCATTTTTTAAAACATAATTTTTTTATGACATTTTTAATATAAACTGAAGCAAATGGACCTAATTAGAAGAAAAGCACACAGAATGTAATAATATTTCATCATAAATTTTGTTCAGCATAGATGTAAATGTGACACATCAGTGGATATTCCAGAGGCCGATTTCGCAAATTTGCAAAAAGCGTCCCCTCCTCACCAAAGCAAGATATAATAATTTAACAAAAAACTTTGTTCTCTTAACTAGTTACCCTCCAAGTTTTAATGTGTTTGGTTAAACCGTGTACTTTTAATTATTAAGAAAATGTGTTACCAGTCTGCCGAAACTGTCCACAGCTGGGTACAGAAATACAGAAATGTTGGAAAATATTATACTGTTGCCACATACTGACAATCACTTTACAACTAATATGTCTTATCGACAATATTATTATGTAGTCTTTGCATTTATTAATATAAAATACAATAGGCCCATAGGAACTGGAGAGGGGTGGGCCTAGGGGCTTGTTCTCCATCACACACTAGGATGAAAATGTATGTTTTAAATTTTCACTACTTTGCATAAATAAAGATGATATAAAGATAAAAATCTAGTTTGTATCCCTTAAAATACAATAGGCCCATAGGAACTGGAGAGGGGTGGGCCTAGGGGCTTGTTCTCCATCACACACTAGGATGAAAATGTATGTTTTAAATTTTCACTACTTTGCATAAATAAAGATGATATAAAGATAAAAATCTAGTTTGTATCCCTCACTAGAGACTGTATCTCTCCCCCCCCCCCCCCCCCCCCCCCACACACACACTTCAAATATCGTTCCTACAGGCCTATACAAATGTAGATAATATGTAGAGGGTGAAGTTAGGAACCAGTTCCTTTTATCTTTAGGATTTTGTAATCATGATTTCAAACCAACTGTTTCAGGTAGTTTGCTCCACATACTGACATAAAACACATTTGTTATATATTGGAATAAAATAAAAAATAATTACAATATATCCAGTGTTATTTTCTTTAATCATTCATGGAGGAAGAAGGAAGTCCTGATGAAAATATATTACAGGTAAAATATATTACAGGTAAAACAAAATAATATATGATGCTTATTCCATGTGGTAACTATTGTTAATTTTGCTTTAAATTTCTAGATGCCAAAAGTGATTAATTATATTATTTTATGGTAACAGTCGAAAATTAGACGACCAATTGTTTCAACCTCTGCCAAAAGTACGAGATTTTCTGCCAGAAAATAATTTGAGGGTACGTAATATAACAGGCCCGTAGGAACTGGGGGGGGGGGGGGGTGCCCCCCACTTGTGAGCTTTTCGCCATTGTAACCAAAATCTGATGTAGAGTTTATACCCGGTCCGTCAGTCGTTCCTACGGGCCTGTAAAAACTAAATATATTCAAAGGAGTATATTGGGTGGTTATAGGTTTGAAATGTTTTTTTATTGAACATTTTATTTCATGCACTTTTACAAATTGTAAACAGTAATTATGTTACTATAATCTATCGAAAAAATAAAACATATATATATACATTAATTTCTGAGATTTAATGTAAGTTTACCCACCGCACCCTCTGGCAGAAACCCAGGGTAGGTATTAAAATAATTATTTGGTGTAGAATATTTTTAATATGGCATACAGAAAGCATTGAAAAGTACAATTTTATTATGCTTTAATAATCGACATTAGCTTTAAAATTATTTAACCATCATTCCTTCTGGCCAGAGTACATGTACATATGTTGTTCCTGCCAAAGTGTTAGCATTTTAATTTTAATGACAATATACTGAACTGACGATAAACATTGTTAACTAACGTAATAATTCACGTTTTGAAGGTGTTTTGTTATGAGGTTAACAAACCAACTAGATCAAGAGACGTTAGTATGGAGTCGTTATGGGCTGTCAGTGAAAATTAATTTGGTAATTATAGGTAAATAAATGTGAAGTTTAAATATTCGTTTGTGAACAAATTGCAATAACTTTATTTAATGTATATCTTAAGTACATACTTGTTTTAATTTTCACATTGTAAATGTACCATAACCTGCTGTATTTAGTTGGTGTAAAGCCCATTCGACGACAATAATGCGTCCATGTTTTAAAACAACTTTCGGGGTTTTTTGGAAATCGAAACCATGATGTTGGCCATTTCTTGGGATGCATTGCTGTTACTGTTGCAATTAAACACTGCACAGTTAACCATCATATAATTACGTCGACAGTATTTAATAACACTAATTATCTTGTAAATTAAATTTCCGATAAACCTGGAGACAAAAAAAAAAAAGACGATTAAAAGGCACAACCAAAGAATCAACACGTGTACCGGTATTGCTTGGTAACTCTCACCGATGACGTATTGCCTCGCTTTCGTTCAGATCTATGCATAATCCCGCCCACTTCTGTTTTTACCCCAAACCTAAGACGCGCAGCTGACCGGTGCCTCGCAGCGAGCCGGGCGTTAGAGTAATGCGGTATTTGACGCTAACTTAATCCATTACACACTACATGTCTTTTGGTGTCCGGTCTCCTTTAAAAAAAATTTTAACATTAAAAAACAAATTCTATTTGAAAACTTTCTTGTATATATCAGTACCGGTAACATATTTTAGGGTATGCATTTTTACCCTCTGGCAAAATCCCTGCTCTAACATTGACACAAACTGCCAGTCGGTTTAAATGTGCTATTAAACATTCTGAAAGTCACATGATCAAGTACATGTATTAACGAAACTGTTTGTTAATGATTTGAAATAAACTACTTTTATTTCATTATTTTATTTTACTTAAAGGGATTTTCCTGAGTTGGCATTCATTGTAAGATTTTTTTGACTAACGGAGCCTTTTGGTGACTAAATTTACATAATAAATATATTTTCTTCTTTAGAAGATCAGTGTCTGTACATCCAATGTGTTTGCAGCCATGTGGTAATGTTTGCAGCCATGTGGTAATGTTTGTAGCCATGTGGTAATGTTTGTAGCTATGTGGTAATGTTTGTAGCAACCATTCTTCATTTTATTATGTAATACAGTGAAACCTCTTAAAACTGGACCCTCAGTAAACTGGAATTCCCTCAAAACCGGATGTTTTACAGAGTCCCTTTCTAAAAACCAAGACAGAACTTAACCTCTCTAAACTGGATCCCTCTTAAAATGGGACATTTGTCTTGATCCCAAGGGTGTCCGGTTTAGAGGGGTTTCACTGTATATATTTTTTCGTACATAACAAATTATTGGGAGGAAATATCAGGTTTGGGCTACAACAAACACCTTGTTTATACAGTCACTGGTATTCTTAACAAGGAAATATCTTAAATATGTTATTTAAGTCGTAAAAAAGGCTCTGTTAGCCGTAAACATGTTACAATGGAGCAAACTCAGTACAGTTCTTTAAATACTGTTATTAAAAGGTAAACTTGTTTACTGCAAGTTTGAGGTCAATGGTTACATGTACGTTTAAGAAATAATATCACTGTGTTTCATAGTTAACTGTAAAGATGTATCACAAAATTTGGATTTCGGGACGAGGCGAAGTCGAGTCCCTAAATCCAAACATTTTGTGATAAATCCTTATAGTTAACTACGAAACACAGTGATATTATCCCTATTTTAATACTACACCTATTAGGAGTACCTGTATATGTAAGACATTTTATTGTGTTTTTATTAAAGAAATCCCACAAATATTAAAACCTAATTATCTATTCTCCTTACCGATATTCAGTGAAAACACTTGTAGTAAGTAAAAGTATGACGTAATACTTTTTTTTTGAGCAAACCAAATGGCAAATTTATCAGCACTGTAGTCTGTCTTTTGAACATGATTTATTGTAATACAGGATACACTAAAATAAATAGTTTTGTTGGCTGTTAATTTCTGTTGCATGACATATGGATACGATTGGACTTTACATTTGTGAAACAGTGTTTCAACCTTATATTCAGTTATTTTGAGGAATTCGTCTGGTTTAATTTTGTACAAAAACCACGTTGATGAGGTAGGTCTACAAGTTTATAACTGTTACTAACATATTTTCACATAAAGTTTTTATAAATACATAAAATAATATGCATTTACTAAAGGGTAAGTATTATTTTCAAAAGTTTTTCAAAATTGTGCAATATTTTAAAGCAGTTAATGTTGTTTCAAATAGTGCACAGGCATAGGAAGGGAGGAGGGGGGGGGGGGGGGCATGTGTCCCACTTTTCATATATTTTGCTTTGCTTTATAATAGTGTAAAAGTGTGTCAGCATAAAAGTGTGCCCCCCCACTCACACTTTTTGGCACCTTCCTATGCCAATGTTGTGTTTAAAAAATCAAGTCATTTCCATCTTGTCGTCTTTATCAATTTTATTGTCCCCAAAAGTATGTTCTAAATAAAAAGAAGGTACTTCAGATTGTGATATAATTATTTCTGATGAATCTGCTTGCACCCATTTGAGAACACAAACAAGAAGAGCAGACCACAAAACACATGATGGTGACTGCTGCGATCGATCAGTGACCGGACCTTACTTGGGGTGGGTGGGTGCAAGTTCATTGCTGCTAACGAAGTGTTAAAAGTTACAATTGCATGGAATGATAATAAAATAGTAACAATAACATCATTATCATCTGAAGTTGGTACATTTTTTTAAATTATTTATATCAACGTTTAAATATAATGGAAGACATGGAATTAATATACTAAAGAAAACACCACACATGAGGCTAATTGATAGCATATCGGACGAGTTCTCGGAATTTTGTCGTGATAAATCCTAGTTGCCCATGATAGCATACATCTATCCTCTGATTTATCACAAAGATTAACCAATGGAACACTTTTCACACAATATGAGTGGTGTAGTGCATGACTGGAGCTCTTTTCATACAATATGAGTGGTGTAGTGCATGACTGGAGCACTTTTCATGCAATATGAATGGTGTAGTGCATGACTGGAGCAAGGAAAACCCTACAGCTGTTGTTTTCACTGAGGGAATTCAATTCTACAACTCAATTATAACATTTTAGATGAGAGCTTTGCCACTGAGCTACATAGCTGATTGGCCACTTGTATTACCATAGCTAAAAAAAATATAAAATCTTTGTGCACACACTAAAAAACCCAACAACCACCAGCATCTATGGTGTAGTGGTTACGCCATCAGACTTAAGGCTGGTAGGTAGTGGGTTCACCTCCCAGTACCGGCTCCTACTCGGAGCAAATTTCAATGACTCAATGGGTTGTAGGTGTAAGGCCACTACACCAACTTCTCTGTGTCTCTCTCACTAGCCACTAACAATTAACTAACGTCTAACCCAGATAGCTGAGATGTGTGTGTGTACCTTTGTAAATGCTAATTGTTATTGTTACTTTGACAGGTACTACAGTGCATCCATTATCAAGATGGCAGGTGTCTCTGATCAACATTTAGCAATATGGCTGGCTGCAGTCACGGCTACCATCAATTTCCTGTTTACCATTGTTGGTGTTTGGCTGGTCGAAAAACTAGGACGGAGGCGTCTACTACTTGGAAGTCTTAGTGGTAAAATTACATATTACAATTATTTATTATATTAATTTGCAGTCATTATAACATGTTTCAGGGGGCAGAACGTAGCCCAGTGGTAAAGCCCTCACCTGATTCTCAGTCAATCTAAGATCGATTCTCGTCAGTGGGCCAATTGGGCTATTTCTCATTTCAACCAGTGTACCATGACTGGTATATCAAAGACTGTGGTATCTGCTATCCTGTCTGTGCGATGATGCATATAAAATATTTGTTTCTATTAATGGATTTTTTTTTTTAATATGGTCCATAGCAAAAAAAAATGCCATGGAGAATTAAAAACTCCATGGCATCATTGCCAGTTGTCATGGGCAGTTGCAGGAGTTGATGGAGAATATGTCCTTATACACCTCTAACCATGTGTTCTGGAAGAAGATGATCCATTTATAATATATAGAGGATTTGTCACAAGCGTTTTTCAATATGGGAAATATCAACCAAGTTTACCTTAATCAGTATTTGTCGAAGCTCTGCCGATTAACTAGACGAGGTTGAAATTTTACATATTAACAAACATGATCAGTGAATTCTATTTATCCTACAACACTTCTAAAATAGCATTTTAATTTGATATTTAGTAAATATCACAGTGCAAAAATCGCCTCCATCAGTAATATGACATCGTCACAATTAGCTTAAATGTAGTCTGACATCACACACTTCAACTAAATCTTATTGAAACGTTACTCTCAGGTACATGTATGCACTGCAGGTCTTGTTATCTTGACCAGTTGATAGCAAGCATACATGTATGAACCGTGTTAATAATAGTAAATATGAAATAGGTTTATCACATGGATATTATGGGTACATTATAGGATAGATAAATCATGCTATTTAGTGTTTAAAGTACATGTACATGTGATATTGTGTTGAAACATTTGTTGTGTTAATATATTTTTTTAATTGCTGATTGAATTTCTTTCTTTTTTTCCACCAGGTGTTGTTGTCAGTCTTATATTTCTTGCTGTAAGTTTCCAGTTAGCAGCTTTCCATTCACCTCCCATTACAGTTCATGAAGCAGAAGGAAGTAACTCTTCATGCAATAATTTTATGTAAGTTGGGGCTATGCATATAATAAATCACATGATAGAAAGTGTGGTATAGTTCTTACTCCCATTGTATACCTCAAATTAAGGGTACTATATCACCGTATATATGGAAATTAAAATATAATCAATTATGATGGCAAGATAAAATATTTGTGTTTATTGACATAAATAGTAATTCTTAAAACAAATGTATAAATGTGTTTAATGAATCATAGTGGCAAGATAAGACATTGACTTGCACTGGAATTAGCCTTTAATAACAATTTGTTTGTCAAGCAGACTATTTCAGCCAGTATGTGAAAGGTCTTTTTGATAAATTTTTCAGGATTTTTTGCTTTGGACACGTGCAATGGGAATTTTTGTTTGTGTTAAAATCAGTATAAATTACAATAGATCTGCATTAGATCCACTGGCAAAAAGAAGTTTTGAATATAACACAATGAATAATCACTGTATCAGTATAATAATGATATTCAAACAAAGGGGCTGACTGAGGTTAAAGTAGCTTGTTATTAAAAAAAAACCCGGCAAGTGGTTATCACATTTTTAGGTGGGGAAAATGCCACTTTTGACATGAAATCAATGTGCACTGTAGTGCTGTCGCGCGCCTCAGATGTTAAGGACTGCAGATATTCATTGCAGGTACCAATAGTTGTTTATGCACTTAGAGAATTTTTCTTTTTAAATAAATAATAAATGAAAAAAAGAAGAAGAAAAACTTGTCACAATATTAATCCAGTTTACAGTAGTTTAGGCTAGGTATGATCCTACCATCCATGAAACTACTTCCAAACTAGTGGAATGCATTATTCATAGCAAGCTGGGGGGTGGGATGTAGCCCAGTGGTAAATCGCTTGCTTGATGCGCGGTCGGTCGGGTATATCAAAGGTTGTGGTATGTGCTTTCCTGTCTGTGGGAAATTTCATATAAAAGATCCCTTGCTACATTAGGAAAAATGTAGCGGGTTTCCTCTGTTGATTACGAGTTTGACATCCAATAGCCAATGATTAATTAATCAATGTGTTCTAGTGGTGTCATTAAACAAAACAAACTTCTTCTTCACTACAAGCTAACATTTAACAAAAAATGTAAAACTGATTTACTGATTCATTAAACTTACTTAACTTCGAGTCTAGGAACGCGGAAGGATGTAGCCCAGTGGTAAAGTGTTCGCTTGATGCACAGTTAGTCTAGGATCTATACCCACTGGTGGACCCATTGGCTAATTTCTCATTCCAGCCAGTGCTCTACAACTGGTGTAACAAAGGCTGTGGTATGTACTATCCTGTCTGTGTGATGGTGAATATAAAATAACCCTTACTGCTAATCGAAAAGAATAGCCCATGAAGTGGCGACAGTGGGTTTCCTCTTTCAGTATCTGTGTGGTCCTTAATCATAAATAAAATATGTTGAGTGTGTCATTAAATAAAAAAAAATCCTTAATTTCGAGTCTAGCACTTACAGATTTTGTTTTACAGCTGGTGTGAAAATTGTATCGAAAGATCCAACTGTGGTTACTGCTTCATCAAAGATGGCAGTGGGGCAGCCAATGGATCCTGTTTGGCTATGACAAGCAAGGATACGACCCATTCTCTTTATGGCCGGTGTAATTCCACGAGTCTTTCTAACGGTCTTGTATGGGCAGACAACTACTGCCCCACTTCCTACTCGTGGATGGCAATAATGGGTCTGGTTGTGTATCTGATGTTCTTTGCACCAGGTAAATCTTCAAATGATTTAAAGGAGCTATCCTGAATTTTCAGCCCTAGCAATTTCCATTTGTTCCCCCCACACCCATAGCTACTCCCCAATAATGCACACAGATTCTTCTTTTTCATTTTCCTGTAAAACTGTCTTACTGTAACATGTTTTAGAATAACCTTTGGCAGAATTGTTTTAAATTTTCTGTGGCCATTGTAAGAAATAATAAATTGGTACATACAAAATTATTTTTGAAAAAAATCGACAGTGAGATACTACAAAATATTACGATGTCAAGAAATCCATTGATTTTCTAAGCTCAAGAAAATGTAAGTAAATTGGAATTTTAATAATGTAAAAATATTTTATTTGCCGTAAATGAACGCATAAACCTAAATACACAAATCCACCAATTGTATGCATACACACGCTATACACATATGGATACCAATTATACACTCATGCTTACTGCAGACATGATTGTTTTCCGTTATAAAACAGATTTCCGCTTTTTAAACATTCTGTTGCCAATTTCTATTTTACGCTTATTATAATTTTTAATGAGTGGGCATCTCTCGGTCCGCATTAACATCGCTATGTTCGAGTAAAATCAGTTTTTTTGGTAGGGTGCACAATCATGTCTGCTACTGTGTACATACATACATAAACACGCAGACATACATAAACCCATAAACCCACCAAGTATGGATCCAATGCTATGGACTATTACAGTGTTCAACAAATCAACTAACCCTTGGTCCTGGTTAGTGAAATTTTAGTCATTCCGAGATCTATCCTAGTTTGATATTGAATATATTCCATTTCTGGTATGGCAGGCCATAGGATTTCAAATTTGATGGGAAACACTTTTTCAGTTCCTTACCTTGTGATCATGAGAACTCATGGGAAACTGTTTTTAGGCTCCACTGAATAGTCGTACTCGATATAATAATCATATTGTTTCCATGAAATCTGAAGGCCTGTATGGGTCCAATACCGTGGACTATTAATTCGTAGATCTATCCTAGTTTGATATTGAATATATTCCATTTCAGGTATGGGTGCAATGCCGTGGACTATTAATTCGGAGATCTATCCTAGTTTGATATTGAATATATTCCATTTCAGGTATGGGTGCAATGCCGTGGACTATTAATTCGTAGATCTATCCTAGTTTGATATGGAATATATTCCATTTCAGGTATGGGTGCAATACCGTGGACTATTAATTCGGAGATCTATCCTAGTTTGATATTGAATATATTCCATTTCAGGTATGGGTGCAATGCCGTGGACTATTAATTCGTAGATCTATCCTAGTTTGATATTGAATATATTCCATTTCAGGTATGGGTGCAATGCCGTGGACTATTAATTCGTAGATCTATCCTAATTTGATATGGAATATATTCCATTTCAGGTATGGGTGCAATGCCGTGGACTATTAATTCGTAGATCTATCCTAGTTTGATATTGAATATATTCCATTTCAGGTATGGGTGCAATGCCGTGGACTATTAATTCGTAGATCTATCCTAATTTGATATGGAATATATTCCATTTCAGGTATGGGTGCAATGCCGTGGACTATTAATTCGGAGATCTATCCTAGTTTGATATGGAATATATTCCATTTCAGGTATGGGTGCAATGCCGTGGACTATTAATTCTGAGATCTATCCTAGTTTGATATGGAATATATTCCATTTCAGGTATGGGTCCAATGCCATGGACTATTAATTCTGAGATCTATCCACTGTGGGCACGAAGCACGGGTAACTCTGTTACCGCAGCAACCAACTGGATTTCTAACCTCCTGGTGTCAATGTCCTTTCTCACACTTTCTGAAACTCTAACAAAATATGGTAGGTACTGTGTGGATTGAGTCTTCTTTTTTTTCTTCTTTACGTTTCCTATTTTTAGTCCTCTACTGGTCCAAACGGAGGGGACATTGATTTTAACTCCATCCTTCTGTCTGTCTGTTCGTCTCTCTGTCTATCTGAAATTTTGTATATAGCTTTATCATATACTGTTACCAGATCAGGTTTGAATTTTATGGCAATTTACCCATTTTTGACAGAGTTGTGGCCCGTGAAATTAGGAGATATAAAAATTTGTTAGACCTGGTAGGGGACATGTATTGCTTTAGTAGTACTCTCAGAATGCTTGTTCAGAATACTGGTACTGCTGAGATGTTAAACAAATATATTCCTTTCCTATCCTTACATATATTTAAGTAAATATATTGAGATGTAATACTACAGATAATGGTAATCAATTGTGACCTCAGTGTCTGATAATTAATTCATTTATTTTCTAGACTAAATTAAATATTTCCTCTTTTTGTTATGAAAATAAATTCATACATTAATAATGATCTACCAAATGGTGAGAAATTTCAACTTGGGTAGCAGCAGCCACTATCTGGTCATTAAGTTAGAATTTTATTTAACAGAGTGGGTTCACTGATGAGATTCGATCCTACAACCCAAGCATCACAGGCAAGCACTACCTACTAAGCTGAATCCCATGTCTTACAAATTTACTGTACCAATAGATAACAAAATGTTTGTAGAATGATTTTAATATATTTAAATGATGGACGTAATTAAATGCTGTTTACCAATTATTTTTGTTTTTTCTGCAGGTACTTACTGGTTGTTTACAGGAATAGCATTGATTGCCTTGGTATTTTTTTCCTTCTTCTTGCCAGAAACTAAAGGAAAACGCTTAGAAGAAGTCGAGGAGCTATTTTCCAAACCTTGGTGTCAGTGCAAAAAAGACAATGATTATTTAAGTTTGGATTCAACAAATTAATAACTTCATAGTGATAATAATTATTTGCAATAACAGACTTGTATACTCTAGAAAATGTGTGTATTTTGGTCTCATGAAATAATCCATTCGTTGGTAAAAATGGAATATTGTAATAATGTATAGGTTATAAATATTTTGTATTTCTTACCATTTTAGTAACTTAATGCAAAAAATATCATTTCTGAATGAATAATTTTTGGTCTTACACCACCTAATATCAACAGCGATTTATGGGGGAACTGATCTTCTCCTCACCCCCACAACTATGAAACTGGGCATTCTTAGGTGCAAGGATCCTTGAGGGGCCATGTATACTGCATATGAAGAGTCATTGCAAAACGCGATAAATGCCACTATACACATCCAATCCTAAAAATGTTTTATTCCAAACCACCATAAACACTACGCCAGTTTCTCTGCAATCTGCGATATATCCTCAGACAATCGTATCACATTTTGCTGAAAACTGAATTTGAACTTGTGTTTGTCTACGTGTGAACAGTGAGTAGTGTTCACACACTGTTTTTTAAAATGGCATTTATCACGCTTTGCGATGAAACTCTTCATATACAGAAATCTGAGCATATTAAACCACTTGAGGACAAATTCCTTCCAAACTCCTTTCCCTGTCAGTAAAGTACATGTACCATCACCCAATTTGCAAGTGGTATGGTGAAGCTTGAAAAACATAACTTGCTACACACATGTACTTCTGGTTTCCAAACCCTGATGTGCCAAGGGCTGTCTCACAGTTGGTACATTAAAGGCCATGGTATGTACTGTCCTGTTCATGGGAAAGTGCATGTTAATGGTATCTTTCTGCTTTATTCATTGGTGTAGCTGGGGTTTTTTTTTTTTCTTTCTGTTGACCAAGTGTCAAAATGACCACATGTTAGGCACCACATAGCCATAGGTTGGGTGGAGGTTTTTTTTGTTTTGTTTTTGGGTGTGTTTTTGGAGGGTTAATGTTCTGAGGTGTCATTAGATAAATATTCCTTTCCTTTCCTATGATTTGTCAATCGGGTTGGGAAGTTTAATCAGACTATCTGATTCCATGACTTCCACAATGAGACTAAATAATACTTTTTTTTTGTTTTAAAACATTAGCCAGTGAAGTGATTGTTACTATTTTAATTGCAACTGTGGTCTTTATACAGCACATTTAATTGTTGAAATCAATTTGAGTCATTGTGTTCACTAGTTGTTTTAGACAATTAAATTAGCTTTAGTTAATAGATGATTATTATGTGTGTTAAAATGCAATTTGTTTAAGAAATCCATTTTCAGTTAGTTCTATGTCTGATTATTTTATGTAAATACATTCACCTTGGGTGTTTGTGTGCCTTCAACCCATCACCATTAGATCAGCTCTGCTACAAATATACAGATACAGCAGACATAAGATTTTGGTATTTCAGCTGTTGGCAGCTATATGTATGCTACTGGAGTCAGGTGTATTTGTGCGTACACGTTTGTGTGCAAGTATGCACATGTGTGCTTGTGTGTATTTGTGAGTGTATGTGTACAAGCATGTGTAGCTTGTGTGTGCATGTCTGGCATTTGATTTACATGACGACAATGTCTTAAAATAAAAATCATGGATACAAAATATGTACAGTTTATTTTCATGCATTTACAGTAAAACTGAACTTACGAACGATAAGAATGAATAAAATTCATTTTAGAGTCAATTTGAGAAATATTGACTTTGTTAATACTGAAAATACACATTTGAACTGTAGGAATGTAACAAAAGTTGAAATTCAGTTCCATTGCCTTTTTTTTTTCATTTAACCTTCATGTAAAGGATACTTGGTATTGCTTTTCAAGGTCAAAAGTTCTATGTCGTTTTATTCCACACAATATTTAAACTAAATGTGAACTCCTGCACAGATGATGTGTTATTAACAATACACGATTGTTTATATTTAATAATACCCTTAAAATTGTATCACTCATCTGGGGCAGTTCAACAATTAGTTAAATTAGGTAATGTTTTAGTGGGAGGGGTTACCATGGGATGTGTTATAAGATGTTTTAGGGGAGGGAGAGGACGTTTTGTCAAGTGTTGCATAATATTTTCAAAACACTTGTCTGATTTTTATTTATGAAGTAAAATGTGGCCAGTTAATACCATTTTATTCTTAAACAAATGATTTTCTATCAAATATTTATTAACAAATCAAACATAATATTCAATTTGGTAAAAATTAGGTCATAATGACAGAGAAAATGGAAAGGTGTAATGATGGGCATTATGTAATTTTAAAGGGGATGGTGTCATCTTAGTATTACAAAACACTACAATGGGAAATGGGGATTATAAAAAAAAAGAGCCACATTTAGCATTACATAATTGTTGAACAATCGCTGCACATTGTGCACCTAATATACTTAATTCCTATGTGTGGACCATAAATGATAAACCTAAATATAAATTTATACTGTGGTGCAAGATGTATAACTTTTTTATTGATTCCTAGCTGTTGCATGTAATTATATGTTCTCTTTCAGTGGAAATGCATATACATGTATCATTAGATATCTTTTTTATTGATCTCAATATTGTCGGTTCATATTGTTAATGAAAACCTTTTGCTCATTTACATAATAATGTTATGCATTTTATATTAGCAGGTCTTCTATGTTTGTGATGTACATTTGTATTTGAAACATTTGTATACGATGTAAAATATTCGGTAAAGAACCATCAAATATTGGTGACCACAAAAATGTAATTCAGGGTTCCCATAGGCTTTAGAAAACAAAAATCATTTGATAAAGACCCTGTTAAGGAATAGGAAATATGGAATTAGGGGAAAGGTGCTGGAATGTAGTTGGGGAATTATATGTGACTGTATCTGCGAAAATTAGTAGGCTTTAGATGAAGCACAATGTCATTCATTGAAACATCAATTACAATGACATCAATTATAATGTCAATGTGAGTATCCATTTTTTATATATACTCTTAAAAAAAAGTAGGGGAACTCTAATAAGAATTTACAATTGCCAAAATTGTAAGGTATATTAAAATGTAGCTGTGGGGAATGGTTAAATGATAATAGTTAATTAATTGGGCAAACATTGCAATTGATAGTTCAGTATTACAGTAGGGTTTATGACCACCAAAGATCTTGAAGGACGATTGGGGTCAGAAGTGAAATTTGAAACTCAACGTTTTTTTATCAGTAAATCACAAATTCAAACAAAAATGACTAAAACAAAACAATAACAACTGTATGATCAACAGAATGAAAAAGATTGACAGAAATAATGTTCCACAGTGATTAATGGACCTTCCTGGAAATTGTCAAAATCGAGAAGACATCCCACGCACGTGTACAGGGTAACTGCGTGATGCATGTGCGAATTATGGAATGTGTTTCTATGTGTTGATAAACAGATCTGAATGTTCTTTACTAGAATGTCTGTGGTCAAAACGTATGTTCTGTCTAATAGTTGATATTAACATTAATATTTCAGGTTCCCATACGTTTTTTTTGAAGAGTATATAACATGAAAAGTATGGCATGTTTTTGTTAGTTGTTGTCTGGTGGTTTTTGATGATGTAATGATAGTTTATCTTTATAGTTGTAAATGCCTAAAACAGTCATAACCCTCTTTACACTCTGATCTTTTTTAGTAGGGTGGGGGATGGGATTTAGCTCAGCCAGTTGAGTGCTCGCTTGGGGTGCTTGCAATGCAGGATTGAATCACCTTGGTGGATCCATTCAACTGATTGGGTTTTTTTATCATTCCAACCAGTAGTGCATCACAACTGGTCAAGGGCTGTGGTATGTGCTGTCCCCTCAGTGGAAAAGTGCATATAAAAGATCCCATGTTGCTAATGGAAAAATGAAGCAGGTTTCTTCTAAAACTATTATGTATAGATGTATTTCTGTAAGCTAAAGGGGCGGGATGTAGCCCAGTGGTAAAGCGCTCGCTTCATGTGCAGTCGGCTAGTATGGATCCACATCGGTGGACCCACTGGACTATTTCTTGTTCCAGCCAGTGCACCACGACTGGTATATCAAAGGCTGTGGTATGTGCTATCCTGTCTATGGGATGGTGCATATAAAAGATCCCTTGCTACTAATGGAAAAATGTAGTGGGTTTTCTCTCTAAGACATATGTCAAAATTACCAAATATTTGATATCCAATAGCCGATGATTAATAAATCAATGTGCTCTAGTTATGTTGTTAATCAAAAACAAACTCTTTTTTCTTCCTTTTTCTGTAATCTAGATACTTATCTCAGTATCAAAATGTGTTACAGATGGTAATAATAGAGATTTGTAATGACTAGTTGTTTAATTAGTACAATGAACACCATTCCTGTCTTTGTTCTATATGTTGAAAGGCTCTTGGTAACCCCTTACGTTTTCAAGACCCTGCAAACTGTTGTGGATTTTTTTTCATTTTCATCCCTAATTTGCCTAGTATATTGACATTTTTGTCCTATGTTTTACATTTTAATCAGTTTACAAAATGCTCATACAATGTAGGTCTTCTGCTGAACAATGAATACAGTACTGGTATATTAAAAGATACTATCTATTACTCAAGTGAGTTCTCATAACTGGGAAAATAAAAATCATAATTGTGAAGTTACTCTTGGATTGACCGGTCTCGGTGGCTTAGTGGTTAGGCCATCGGTCTACAGGCTGGTAGGTACTGGGTTCGGATCCCAGTCGAGGCATGGGATTTTTAATCCAGATACTGACTCCAAACCCTGAGTGAGTGCTCTGCAAGGCTCAATGAGTAGGTGTAAACCACTTGCACCAACCAGTGATCCATAACTGGTTCAACAAAGGCCATGGTTTGTGCTATCCTGCCTGTGGGAAGCGCAAATAAAAGATCCCTTGCTGCTAATCAGAAAGAGTAGCCCATGTAGTGGCGACAGCGGGTTTTCTCTCAAAATCTGTGTGGTCCTTAACCATATGTCTGACACCATATAACCGTAAATAAAATGTGTTGAGTGCGTCATTAAATAAAACATTTCTTTCTTTACTCTCGGATTGGTGTAACGTACAATATTATTAGACAATTTGGCACTTAGAAATCAATGACTTTGTCAGTACTACATACGACATCATACAAAATGATGTCACATAGTTTAAAAAGCTTTTGTTGTTAAATATGTAATAAAATGTTATTTTTAGACAACTCATTACAGTTTTTTTTAACAAAATAAACTTTTTTTAGTTTTTGTAAATTATCTGTGATCGTGAATAAAATACAAAGTTATAGCAATACTCAGAATAGTGTGTATAAAGTCGTTTACATCCTTTTTGTATATATAATAATGTACATGTACATATACATGTATGGGTATCAAAAATAGATTTTTTTAAATATCCGAGGCAATGAATAGAACAAGTTAGGTACCAGTTATTATCAAATTCATGCTTTTCATAAACACAGGTATCCCCAAACAATAATGTCAAATATGTTATAGTTACATTATATAATACTCTTTATATATGTAATTATAGTATTTGTATTAGGGGTTTCTGTTTGGGGGTACCTGTGCTCATGAAATAGTTTTCATTTGTCATTGAACCTGAAGTGATTTATTATCCTCTGTTTAATAGTACTGGGTGCACTAAATGATTATGAATTTGTCCAGTTTATAATTAAACACAAATTCAGAGGCATAAGCATAGTTGGCCGCTATGCCTTTGGGATGTAAGCTAAGCGTTTTTAGTGTAATCATATACAGTGAAATCCTTCTAAACCGGACACCCTCGGGACCAAGTAAAATGTCCAGTTTATAAGAGGTATCCGATTTAGAGAAGTTAATTTCTGTACTGAATTTTAAAAAAGGACCATGAAAAATGTCCGGTTTTGGGGAAATTCTGGTTTAGAGGGTTGAGTTTTCACTGTATTACCATTTTAGAATTTTAAGAACATTTTGGCAGTTTGTTGATAATTTGTGATTAACTGTGGTCTAACAGCCTGTGGTGTGTGAACCTCAGTGATTGTTATATATTTTGATACTGCTGTCTGTTTACCATGTGCCTTTTAGGTTAATCATGGTGTGCCCATTCATTATTCTCACATTTACATACAATATGTATATTTACATAAATTGATAGAAATGTTGTATAACTCTGCTGGTACAAATGTTTGCCTTAAATGTTCATTGCTGAATTTATTATGTTATTCTCCATAGTCTTTATACAGCTGTGGACCGTTTTAAAATGTTGCTCTTATGGAAATTGTTTTACGTCTTTGAAATATACTGATCAAAAATAGAACCCTCACTATCAGAATTGTCATTACAGATAATACCATTGTTTATATTAAAAAATACAGAACTTGCCAATTAGAATTTACCAGTACGTGTTACATCACAAGCAGAAGACCATCGATTCAATTTACTTCAGATAATACCATTGTCTATATTAAAATAAATAGAACTTACCAATTAGAATTTACCCGTGTGTGTGTGACATCACAAGCAGAAGACCATCATTTCTACTTACTTCATCTGCATGATCATTTTGTGACAACAACTTCAACTAGGAATGAATGTTTTAGAGATCCGATACCTGCCCAAACTAGTAGGTTCCAATAGTGTTGGGAATCAGTTGGAATTTCATCATCGATCATCAGTTATAATCGGTTTACACCAACCGATCATCTTTTGATTACGATAGTCGGTCATGATGATATATGAACATAAAGAGGATTTAAATTAATAATCATCTTGCACCTATTGTCCCCATAAATCCCACAAACCCCACAAATCCTTAAATTTACATAGGACCAATTTTTGAGGCCTTTACACCATAAGCAACGCCTTATTTGGGCACTGTAAAGTGTGGCTTACACATCCAACTCTTTATATTATACACTTCTTTTGCAGTATATACTGATGGAAAGAAATAAGGGTATGCATGGTATTAATTTTGAGACCAAATGTAATTCACTACTAGAGTAGTAATGTGTGTATAAAATACAGAGATGTATTGTGGCACTGCATGTCAGTACTGTGGGGTTGACATCCAGTAACACGGTTAATTTCCTGATACTTGTGGACGAGGATTTTGGTTGTAGTCAACCTTTGATGTTACTACTCGCGTGTTCCTTTATTTCTTTCCATCAGTATATATGTCTAACATATTTTCATGTTCTTCCTGTTTTTGTCTCTACATATCAGGCCCTATTCACATGTGAAGTTTTTACTATGGTTCAGTATATGTTAATATTTATTACAGTTTTGTTGCAGATGTGCTCAAGAAATAGGTTGAATGTGTTTTTACTTTATCATTCCAAAAACCATTATTCATGTATTCGTTTTATATTTAAAGTTTATTTGTATATATATTGTGAGCATTTTCTGAATATAAAGTAGCATAATATTCACATATCATCCATAAGCAGCAGACACTGTTTCCAAAATGTTATGATTGATTTTAGAATTTCCCCTTGGTTTCTTTATAAACGTGGTTTCAGGACCATCATTATGATCATAATATCTACATTTCTTTCACTCCTGTTTGTTTTTCATCAATTCTAATCTTGCCATTTTCACAAAATATATTGTCTCGCCATTACAAAGTTAAAATGTGAGATATACGTACTTATAGACTCCATCATTTGTGGTCATGTGGGATAGAAAAAGTACACCTGAGGTGGTGGAAATTTTAATAAATAAACCATTATTTTGCACGAACAAAGATGGCTGAAAACGTAACTTCTTTATTTGACCATTTTATCATAAATAAACCACACTGTCATATTTGCTGTGTCTGTTTTATGTGTTAAATAAAATTTAAAGTTTGTGGAGGTTTTTTTTTCTTATAATATAGTACCTTCTTGGTTAATTTAATTAGATTTTTCATATAAAATAGAAATAGCATTTTGAATCAGTTGAACATTTTGCTGTTCAATATACATGTTCTTTTGTGTGTTTGTTTTATTAATGATTTTGTCTGATGCTAAAATAATTTAGAATAAACAGACCACTATTTAAATTTGATATCACTAAAATAAATCGGTGGACTTCAAAATAGTGTATGGTAAAATGGTAAAGGATGATGTGATGCATCACTAATATGATATTTGATGTGCTATCTTATTTTGACTCTATAAATATAGAGATCGGCCCATTGGGCTGTTTCTCCTTCCAGGCAGACTGGTATGTCAAAGGTTGTGGTATGTGCCATCCTGTCTATGGGATGGTGCATATAAACGATCCCTTGCTACTAATGGAAAAATGTAGCAGATTTCCTCTCTAAGACTATACCGGTATGTTAAAATTACCAAATGTTTCACATCCAATAGCTGATGATTAAAAAATCAATGAGCTCTAGTGTTGTCGTTTAACAATTTTTTTTAAAACTTTTTGCTACTAACGGAAAAATGTAGCAGGTTTCCTGTCTAAGACTATGCCAGAATTACTAAATGTATGACATCCAAAAGCCGATGATTTCATTCATTCATTTCAGCTTATTTTCTTGCTTATATCCGATTAAGGTTCAAGCACGCTGTCCTGGGCACATACCTCAGCTATCTGGGCTGTCTGTCCACGACAGTGGGTTAGTTATCGTTAAACAAAACAAACAAACTTTTTTGTAAATATATATTTTTAACTTTGGTTAAAATTACTCTGATAATGACTATGATCATAACAGGAACCACCAGTGGAATGGAATTATACCTGGGGCAGGCAAACCTTGCAGTTGCTTGCAAAACTGGATTTTGTGCCTAACGCTAAACGAATGTGATAGGCATACTTCCTCTACAGAACATAACACTGGTAGTTGTTTTGTTGACAGTCTGGGGAGTAGCCAGAGAGGAAAAAATGCTGAGGCAAACCCAGACCTGTACAATAAATATCAGTGTCATGGGAAAAATAAAATAAATCAGGTAAAATTCCAGACGAGGCAATCGCCTCATCTGCATTCATGCTGGCTAGGACATTGACAGTGGTTCATTAGCTTGTATGGTTCCCCACCACCACCACCACCACCACCCCCCCCCCCCCACCCCCCAGTGTTGGAACAAATCTTCACATCAGGGCAAAAACAATGGGGGGGGGGGGGGGGGTTGGGGTTTTTTTTGGAGAGGGGACTGGGCAGAGCAGCCATCTACCATCCACCCAGTGCTTGTTATGGCCCAGCAACTGGTATATGTAAGCGATGTTATGTTCCAGGCATAAACTGTTCTGGATGCAATATATTTTCATTGCAGCTAAATTACTGGATCCCGATTATTTGTGCAATATATTCGAGCATTTGGTTAGGATTATAGGTTAGGGTTAGTTTTGTTTTATTCCAGAGTACCTTATTATTATTATTATTATTTTAGTTTTTTTGTTATACTACTTGCTTTAGACTACTTTCTCCCAAACACCGCCATCCCCACCACCACCACCACCACCACCCCCACCACCCCCCCCCCCCCCCCCCACCCCCCAGTGTTGGAACAAATCTTCACATCAGGGCAAAAACAACGGAGGCTTTCGTGCAAAATGAGCTGGCCTGAAAATGTTTTACCATGTATTTCCATCATTGTATTCACACTATTAGTTGTAATGTGTAATGATTTGTTTGGAACCCTATATAGCTGGGGGCAGGATTTAGCTGAGTTGGTTGAGTGCTTGCTTGAGGTGCTGGCATTGCAGGATCAAACCACCTTGGTGGATCCATTCAGCTGATTGGGTTCTTTCTCGTACCAACCAATGCACCACAACTGGTCAAAGGATGTGGTATGTGTTTTCCTGTCTGTGAAAAAGTACATATAAAAGATCCCTTGCTGCATTAGAAAAAATGTAGTGGGTTTCTTCTGCTGACTACGTGTCAAAATTAAGTAATCAATGTGCTCTAGTGGTGTCATTAAACAAAAACAAACTTTATTCATCTAATTACATTTGTACCTGTGTTTTGCACCCAACAGCAAGTATATGTTTGTGCTGGTGTGTCATTATATATCCATTAATTCTTTTTTGGGTTGTTTTGGGGGTTTTTTTGTTGTGTTTGTGTGTTTTCTTTTATGTAGGGGGGTTGGGGTTTTTTTTTTTAAAGAAACTATCATTCCAAATACATTCTAAATGAAATTATATACAGGTATGTGACATAAATATGTTTGTGTTTGGCAGCATCTCCATTCCATACCATGTTTTATACAATGTTCAGTTGTAACTCTACGATTGGTTGCTTTGTACACGTGTGCATGTCATGAGCAATACTTGAGGTGATAAAATTCATTAAAACCATTAAGTTATATGTGTCAAAGAGTCTGAATTCAACAGGTTTACATTTATAAAAGTTTTCAAAACAGTTTGGTTTCAGAACATTTAACGTGGTATTGTATATCTAATACAGTGAAACCCCTCTAAACCGGACACCATCGGGACCAAGTAAAAATGTTCGGTATTTAGAGGTATCCGGTTTGGAGGTTAAGTATCAACAAATTTTTTAAAGGATCGTGAAAAAAATTCCGGTTTACAGAGGGTCTGGTTTTGAGAAGTTTCACTGTATAGTGTAGTACCTTAATTGTGTATTTTCGTGCTGGGGTGTCGTTAAACATTCATTCATTCATTGTTATAGGCCTAGGCAAGAATAAAATTATTTATGTGTCTAATATATACTCATAAAGAATATTTCTCGTGCATGTATTGTACAAGGTAGATGGTTTAACAGTAATGAAGGAAAATCAATCGTTTTTAAGAAATTACATATTGGTAATTCGTAAACATGGGTCGAATTTATAAAGCCTGTTTATACGCGCACATTGCATACCTTTACAATGCTTAAACACCTGCGTTCAAGAAAAACAGGCTTCGTAAATTCTGCCGTATGAGACGATTTGTACAATTATGATGTGTCATAATGATGTGTTAGAGAGAGAGAGAGAGACAGAGAGACATAGAGACATAGAGACATACGCATTGTCAAATTTCAGCGATTCATAAACAAGACCACTTTATTTGGTGCTTAGGAATTGTTTTCTTTGAGTATACATGTGTATTATATGAATGGTCCATGACGCTGAAAGGACAGAGCTGCATTGCCTAGAGGTGCCTGGATTGATGATTCCATGAACCCAATATTGCACGCATTTTAACTGAAACCTTTACACCTATGTAACTACTGTTGCACCAAACTTAAGTGATGTATAAACTTCTTCTTTTTTTAAAGTGCTGCAATTGTCGAAAATATTTTGCATTTCCGGTCAGGGTCTTTACATTTATTGATTTCTGAAATAAAATATTGTCATTCTGAACTTAGATTGTTGAGTGGTTACTATGATACACGGAACCTGTAGTGTATACTGGGTAATCATCCCCCATGTGAGGTCATACACTCGGAAGACGCCCATAATCGCACGTATGAAGTGGGTCAAACTCGGCGTGTGTGGCCTTCCATCTCCCCATTGAGCCTAGCTGTGTACTCACTCTGATTTGGAGCCGGTACTGGCATGACACCCCCCACCCCCACCCCCCGGCATCAGGTGGGATACGATCCCAGTACCTACCTGCATCAAGACCGATGATATAACCACTACACCACCGGCGAGGCCAGTAAGCCTGCCATACTTCATCTCTTTCCTCATGGACCTCTGTGGATCTGCTGGATAATGAATGTAGTGTCCCAATCTTCTAAGATGAATAGCGCAAAGAGTTAAACGTTTGTTTTGTTTAACGACATCACTAGAGCATATTAATCATCGGCTATTGTATGTTAAACATTTGGTAATTCTCACATATAGTCTTAGAGAGGAAACCTACATTTTTCCAGTCGTAGCAAGGGATCTTTTATATGCACTTTACTACAGACAAGATAGAACATCCCACGACCTTTGATCAGTTATGGTATACTGGTTGGAACGAGAAAACCCAATCAGTTGAATGGATCCACCAAGATGATTTGATCCTGCGACGTAAACACCTCAGGCGAGCACTTAACCGACTGAGATAAATCCCGCCCCAGCGCTAAGAGTATGCTAGACAGAACTTTGAACACTGGCATAATACCAGTTTATTGATGGTATACTTTCAATTTGATATATAATTTATTGTTTAAATGTTGCTCATAATAGTAACCATGCATAATGTTGAAAAAAACATATATCATTAAGAACTGAAGATATTTACTGTGTGTAACACAAACGGTGGTCGACCTGCCAACCATCTTCCACCTCGGCCCAAAAGCTTTTCTTTCATTTCTAGTTTCTTCCCAACCTTTCGCACCTTTTAAGACTGCCCTTACAGGTTTTATACAGGCCCGTAGGAACGATATCTGGAGTAGGTGGGGAGAGGGGGTAATCTTCTCTAGTGAGGGGGTACACGCAACATTTTAATGTTGATATAGAATAGGGGAAAAAGTACATTTTTGTCCTCAGGCGCCCCCTGCCCATTCTTTTCCCACCCCACTCCCATGCACACGGCACGCACCCACCCTGGTTCCTTCGAGCTTGTTGTACCGTGAATTTGTCCGCACATCCGCCTGTTGATTTTCTTAACCCTAGGTTGCAGTCGTGGAACTCAAATATTAAAGAAAAAAAATGAAGAATGTTATAAAGTTACTTTGCATTGTTTAAAGACACCACTAGAGCATATTGATTTATTAATCATTGGCTACTGGCTGTCGGACATTTGGTAATTTTGACATATAGTCTTAGAGGGGAAACCCGCAACATTTTTCCATTAATACTTGGTAAGGGATCTTTTATACACACCATCCCACAGACAGTATAGCAGATATCACGGTCTTTGATATACCAGTCGCGGTGCACTGACTGGAACGAGAAGTGACTCGATGGGTCAATCGTTAATATTGTAAGATCCATGTTTGACGGCTAATTACCGGCCTCTGTGGCGCAGTGGTTAAGACATCGGACTACAGGCTGGTAGGTACAGGGTTCGTAGCCCGGTACCTTCTCCAACCCAGAGCGAGTTCTTAAGGGCTCAGTGGGTAGGTGTAAGACCACTACACCCTCTTCTCTCTCACTAACAACTACCCACTGTCCTAGACAGATAGCTGAGGTGTGTGCCCAGGACAGCGTGCTTGAATCTTAATTGGATATAAGCGCGAAAATAAGTTGAAATGAAATGACGGCTATTTAGTTGTAATTTGTAAGTACATTCTTAAGCTTAGTAATAGGCAAGGAGTTATGTTTTAAAATTACATTAATTTTGGGTTTTCGCCAACTGTTTGGCTGTAATGAGGCATTGGGTTTCACTTGTGACAAACGACCGGCCTCGGTGGCGTCGTGGCAGGCCATCGGTCTACAGGCTGGTAGGTACTGGGTTCGGATCCCAGTCGAGGCATGGGATTTTTAATCCAGATACCGACTCCAAACCCTGAGTGAGTGCTCCGCAAGGCTCAATGGGTAGGTGTAAACCACTTGCACCGACCAGTGATCCATAACTGGTTCAACAAAGGCCATGGTTTGTGATATCCTGCCTGTGGGAAGCGCAAATAAAAGATCCCTTGCTGCCAATTGGAAGAGTAGCCCATATAATGGCGACAGCGGGTTTCCTCTCAAAATCTGTGTGGTCCTTGACCATATGTCTGACGCCATATAACCGTAAATAAAATGTGTTGAGTGCGTCGTTAAATAAAACATTTCTTTCTTTTGTGACAAACGTTGTGCGCGACCAGCTTGGGTAATTTTCAAACAAGCTGATTTTTTGGAAAACTGAATAGCTGAACCTTTATTCTAATTAGTATTTTTGCAAGGTTTGATGAGCAAAGTTTCCATAACTGTATGCATCATATCCGCCAGGATGGTGCATATAAAAGATCCCTTGCTGCTACTCGAAAAAGAGTAGCCCATGACGTGGCGACAGCGGGTTTCTCCTCTATATCTGTGTGGTCCTTAATCATATGTCTGACGACATATAACCGGTAATAAAATGTGTTGAGTGCGTCGTTAAATAAAGCATTTCCTTCCTTCCATATCCTCCAACTCTCGCTTGGGTGTGGTTTGTATGGGTGTGAACATTGTCATATATGCACCCAAAATCATACAGTCTTGGAACATTTTGAAACGTAACACAACAATTTAACTCAAAATATTTTAAATTAGTCCTCTTTATAATTGTGACCATTTTGGTAATTTCATTGAGACTAAAAATACCTGTGTCTTTCTTTACGTTTAAACCATAGGTGGTCATTTAGGATGTCCGGGGGGTGGGGGTGGGGGTTGCTGGCATGCATAAATATCAGCTGAAGATTTACAAATAACTGTCTTCTACCTAAAGACGTGCATGCTGCGGTAGAATGTGGGGGTTCGTAGAGTGTGCGGTCAGTGTTGAGTAGCTTTAACCATCATATACTCAAAGGCAAAAGTTATTGTGACATGGATTGTTTGGAATAATAAATTTGTGAATGGATTTATGGATGTAAACCAGAAAAAAATGTGCATGAAACAGCTAAAAGAAATGCAACCAAGCAGTTGTTGCAATGATTGCATGCTTTGTGCAAGACACGTGGAATATTCGGGAGAAATGCTGTCCAGTGTTCACCATAAAAGGCCAGACATTCTGTCGTAAATCATTGCCACTCTGTGCAGCCTTCAGAAGTCCCGAAGTCAGAAAAACACCATTAGTGAATAGCAATTTTGTCATGCCACGCCTCGGTGAAAATTACAAATAGGGAGTCATACTATGATATCCCTATGATAGGGATGCTTGAATCTGGGACCTCGCAGCGTGACGTCGCACGTCAATTCGACGCCAGCAAAACTCACAGCCTGTACCATCCCTTTCTCCAGTGTTTAGTGGCCTTGATGATACGACGGTGCCAGGCCTGTATCAGTGCTCAAGGTGGACACACTCGCTACTGACTGTGTGAACTTCGCTCTGGACCCCCTCTAGCGATGTGGCTCATTTGTATATGGCAGGTGCGCCCTTTTCATGGACTATTGCTCGTTTCCATACCTTCGAACATTTCTCTGTTATAACGTTTCATACACGGCAGTAAAAACTTATCAATTATCTTTGTCTTTTATGTGTCACAATAACTTTTGCCTTTTAGAATACAAAAAAAAACGCGCTCACACACACGCACATAAATGTTAGGGTGGGTTAGGCCTCCTAGACCCTGTTAAATGCACCTTTGGATTCGACCGTAAGACAAAGGGTATCAAAATCATAATATAATATGTAGGCCTATGCATACGCTTGCGGAGCCATTTTATATTTTGGGCCACCAGCATTGGGGAAATACTCATTCTGGGTATCGTTTCTGTTCATATGAAATGCATTGTGAGTTACTTCAAACACACGAGAACGACCATAAACGTTCGAGGCAGGGAGTGGAAGGGGGAGGAGGGTAACTGGAGGAAATCCTCAAATTCGGGGAAAAAAACGATATTGTGGTATTTGAACAAAATGAGCTGGCCTGAAACCTGAATAAATGTTATATCTAGATTTGGGCATTTTCTTTTAATTCGGGCAAAAACCAAAAACGACTATAGACACTGGATTGGCAACAATTTATAATTTAGCCCAAAGTCGTAGCCTAAGTCGTGTGATGGTTTTAACGGTAGGCTAAAAAAATAAAAAATACAATTGATGAAAATAGTTTGCCCCCCTCCCTCCGTCCCTTGCTACGTCAGTGTCATTTTAATACATAATTAAAGAAACTGTTTCGCCAACAGTGACGTAGGGAGGGGAGGGAGAGCACGGGGACATCAACCTCAATCAAAAAAATATATAGAATATATACATAATGTGCCCCCACCCCCACCCCAATATAAAATCCTGGCTACGCCAGTATACGCCAACAACTCCTTTCCGAGCATTAACCCGGGCGGCGTGAGTTTGATAAAAGAAATCCGTCGACCCATACTCGACAAAGGAGTGGATCTATAACAGTACAATACAAAGAAAAAGTTCCAACAGGTGGAACAGTACGGATGGAAAATCTTCCACCGCTGTCACACGTGATCATTCTGCAATGTGACCTAATTCATTGTAAGAGTTCAATCTCAAGTTGTACTGTTCAATAAACGCACAGAACTGTACAAGACCATTTATAAATGTATGTATCAACTTCACCTATGTTCTATAAATTAAACGTATATAGTACGTATCAACTTCACCTACGTAATTCATCAGGTACATTAAATTTAATTAAATCGTGTTTATATATTATTCACTATTTATAGTACGATACTCCAGTTGATCAGCTGTTCTCTCTTTCACGCTACATATCAATCAGTCGTGGGACGGCTGTTCGTGTATTTGTGTCGCGGTAAGTTTGCCTTTTGTACGATCATATATATATAATAGGGACCGTTCAACAATTACGTAATGTTATATGGGGCGGGAAAAAACAATGTGTGTCGAGTTAAGTAACGTTTTTTAAAAAGTATGCACTGGTGTAGGTTGCGTTGGGGGGAGGGGTGGGGGGGGGGGCAAGGGGCATGTACACACCCCAACGTAGCAGCAGCGATGGTTTATATGTGTGTGTGTGTGTGTGTGTGTGTGTGTGTGTGTACACTTCTATTATCTTTAATATTCGTAAATTGAATTATAAGTACATACAGTCATAGCTTTTCCAATTAAACACACAAATTAAAAATATATGTACTAACAAAATCAAATAATGTTGGTAAAAATATATATCATATAACAGCGATAACGGTGTGACTAACGTTACATAATTTTAGAACAGTTTAGCGTTACAAACGTATGTTGTATGGAGGTGGTACAGAAATAATCCACTTTTGCGTAATTATTGAACGGCTTTTTATATGTTGTCTTTATATCTCAAGCTAGCCAAACAAAAGGTAATGACGAAACAGGCCCGCATGAACGATATCTGAAATGTGGAGGGGGGGGGGGGGGGGGGGGGGGCGGGCGGGGTACAGTCTATAGTGACTGGGTGATAGCCGCTAGTGGATGGCACACGCCATATTTTTATCTTTATGTGCCAAAGGTTCCTACGGACCTGCGAGAAAAGAAAAAAAAATTGGACGGATTATAACATTGGCAGTTAACGGTGCATTATTGATGTTGCAGGTGCCATGTTTATCTAGCATTTATGCATGATAAATAACTAGAAATTAATCAATCTCATGTATATATTATCTTTGCTTCTTACTCACCCGTTGGTGAGATCACCATGTATTATTTTTGGTAACACATGGGTTGTTAACACACGTACATGTGTGTTAGCAATTTCAAGACATACGACTGGCTGGTCCTAGGTGACGACCAGGTCACCAGTGCCATGCAGCCAATGAAAAACAACACGGTGGAAATAGATTACACTGTGACTATAGTTAACCTGACAATTATGTGTCTGTGACGCGTAAGTTAGCTACAAGTGCAACGGCTGTAAATAACTTTTAGTCAAAAAAGATGTTAAAATTTGCTTAAAACCTGGTTATGTTAAGATATGTAAGAAATAGAATAATACATTCGTGTGCGTTAGATACCATTTATCTCACTACTTGTTTAAAAACGTTTCAAACTCGCTTTCGCTCGTTAGATACATTTTAAAACAATTATTATCTATTTGTTTTAAAAAAACATGGCACATTCTAAAACATAAGTAAGAATATTTAAATAAAAACATATATAGTCATGTATGGATTTTGAGTGAATAATGGCACACAATGTATATAATTTAGATGGTTTAATAATAATTAATAAAATTATACTGCTTATACTGAGGTAGAGGATCTGGACAGTTCTGTTTGTGTAAAAACATTTCGTAACATGCCTGCCAAACTGTTGGCGATATGTGAGCTGGGCAGTCTAGGAGGAAGAAACATTTTCCCAGGTCAGTTAAGATGGTAAAATCTGTACAATGTATTTCTATTTTTGTGTATGATATATTCCTACGGGTTAAATTTGAGGGACATTTTGTCAAGAAACGTAATTCGTCCTCTACACCCTGATTACACAGACAACATTAACTGATTACGAGTATGCATATTTTATACAGTTTTTATGATAAATCGGGATGCAGTTCAGTGACTACAGAGCTCACTGGACTTGCGAGATCTAAAAAGAAAAAAATTCAAATTTAGATAACGTTATGTAAACGTTTTTGGTTTTGTTCCCCATTGATTCACCCCCACCCCACCCCACCCCAACCCTCTTAAAAATACTATGTACGGGCCTGATAGCGTTTACAGTAAAATAAATGTTAAATAATTTGACAATATCCCGTGCTTGTATGAATTATTTCGTGGGGTGGGGGTGGGGGGGGGCAGTTTATTTTTTTTTTTTTTTAATCAATTTTGCTGATAATTGGCATGCGCTACGTGACAACAGCTGGGTTCTTTTTCATAACCTTGTTAACGGACCAGGCAGCTACGTTGTTTGCGTATGGACTGCATGCTGTAACTTTGGCAGGACTAAAGTATAAACAAAATTTAATATTGCCATCTTTACGCTATGTTGGGACAGTGAAGTGGCAAGCGGAAGGAGTAAAGTACGCTATAAATCAAGAAGAAGAAATACTTCCTGTTACACGATTGACAGAACCGAAGCATCGGCCCGGGACGTTGTTGATGACAAAATCTTTATTGACCGGTTTCCTGCTGTAATTTATGTATCGAACTGGTAACAGGTGTTTAGAATTCCGCTTAGTACTGGAGGTGTTGTTGCATCTGTGTAAGGACATTTGTCAATATAAATGTCCCTCCCCAACTTTTCCTTTTTTTATTTCTCCCCCCCCCCCCCCCCCCCCCATGTCGACGTGGTGGGAATAATTGATGCAGGCAGGATAAAATGATGTAATCAAGAGTTCCACGCGTAGGCCTACTGGTTAACATCATATTCTCGGAACCGAACATACAGGTACTTCGACCCCTGGCCGCCATTGTTTATCACGTGACGCGGTGAAGCTTCTCCTTAGTTACGTATAGTTTGATAGTGAAATGAGGCAACTTTGGTCGATCATTTACAACAGTTAACAGTCACGATGCCTAAGATATGTTGTGCAGTTGGCTGCATAAACCATAACATGGTGTTAAAAAAAATATCGTTTTACAAATTTTCAAAAGAAGAGATTAGGCGCCGCTTGTGGGTAGGGTCTAGTCTAGTACGCCGATTTTGTCAAACATTATAACGACAAACCTGATAGAATTCCATGGCTTCCCTCACAGAATGGTGACTACGTATGACTTTTAATGTTGTTGCTTGTTGACAGAGATTAATTTAGCAAACAAAAATGGTTAAAAGCATGTGCAGTGATAAAAATCCCAAAATCACAGAAATTATACTGTAAATAAAATACACAATTCCATCGTCTTCCATGAAAACCCCAACAAAAAAAAAAATAAAAAGAAAAGAAAAAAAAAAAAAAAAAAATAGATGCATCCAGTTATTGAATAAAGAGTATATTCCTTTATCATTAAATTTGTGTGGTCTTTATTTTTCATTTAATCTTAGTTGCTTGGATATTATCTATACTTGTATTTATTTTGCTACTACATCTTATTTATTTTTTAATTTTAAAATAGAAGTTTATACTGCTAAATTACACGCATATAATAATTATAATATTGGCCTAAATTCTTGTTTAAACTTTAATTTTTTTTTTTTTTTTGCAAATGTGTCTGTAGCAGGCCTGCGGTAAGAAAATATAGGTCGTCTTCCCCCCCCCCCCCCCCCCACGTGTTTAGTATTTACTTTGGTGCAGAGGGTAAATAATGTGTGCCTTTGTTTCAGTGTATATATATATATATATAGATATATATATGCCAAATTTCTAGGGAAATCACTAATGTGTGTGTGTGTGTGTGTGTGTGTGTGTGTGTATATATATATGTATGTACTGGGTATATGTGTGTGTGTATATATATCTATATATGTATGTGTATACATATACATACATAATATATATATACAATATATATATATATATATATATATATATATATATATATATATATATATATATATATACATATATATATATACATACATACATACATACATACATACATACATACATATATATATATACACACACACCCACACACATTAGTAATTTCCCTAGAAATTTGTCACAGCATGGTAGACCAAACACTTTTGGGGCATTTTCACCATTTTCGGGGAACTTTTTTTCCTTAAAAATACACAAAAATTAATTGAAATAAACATTAATGTAATTTATGTGCTTGCTTTAATAAATGAATGGCAAAAGATGTAAACGGCATATTTTATTAATTAATAATACCTTTTTGGGTGTTTTATAAAGGCAATTTTAGAATTAATTAGTGAAAATGGCTTATTTAATCTCAGGGCAGCATGGTGCTGATTAAGGCAAGATGGTGCTAGACTATTGAGGCATGGTGCTGCACCGTGCTAAAACAAGCTAGGGAAAACACTACACATACATATACATAAATCTAAAAATACATAAAAACCTATTCTATTGTGGATCAATGTAATTTGGTGGTTGTGGTACATTTGTAAATTTTACTTGTTCAAGTTTGAGGACTTACCTTTTTACATATATATGTAGTTTCACGGTATTCTACAGTTCAGTGTGTGTGTTTGTGTGTGTAATCTGCTTTAGAAATTACCTGCAATAAAATGAATGGTCAACTGCCATATCTGATATTTGTTTTCCATTTTGAAAACACTGTTTGACATGGAGAATATAGCATTTAACTATCTCATTCATATATTTTCCTTGAATATGCTACATAAGTGCATCTACATGAGGTAATTTAACCCGGGTTAAAAGCAACTTAGGTTAAATATGTGTAGTCTAGTAGAAGGCATACCGATGTAAATCAGTTTATTAACAACCATATTTGCTTCCTTTCTCCAGCTGTATACTATTACTTAAATTGAACTGCAATAACAATTCTAATACAGCACAAGAGTGAACAAAACCATATCTGCAATATCCATTGTGACTAGATATAAAACAAACCAATATTATACATATATATATTAACCATTATTTACTCAGGTAAGTTTTTGTGTTTTATTACTAAATATACCAGGTTAAACCCTATTATTAAAACATTTGCATGTTTGTTCGATGAGGTAACACTTATGTTTCATTAGGTTGTAGACCTCGACATGAAAATAACTGAGGGAACTGATTATTTGCTCCCTAATGTAGTTTATGGGGGGCAATTTAAAATAATACCATATTGATACTACATAAATAAATTCACATGCCAAAGGAAACTATATATTATTCTCCTTAACTAATCTCAAGTAGAGAGAGATATTGCTCCCCCTAGATGTCAAGGTCTGAGGATGGCTATATTTTATTATTGCTGTTTTTTGTTGCCTGCATTCAACCGGTAAGGAAGGGCAACATCATGTGGTAATTTTGCAATCTGTAAAAACAAAAGCATTTCATTATTTCAAGAAACTGTATTTTGTTTTAAGAATAAAAGAATGTATTCAGTGGAACATTATACTGTTGCCAATACATCTATATAATAAGATATGACAATAATACTATTGTCATTTTGAAGTTGTAAAGTAACAACTTTGCCATTGTTTAATTATTACATATTATTTGGAAATAAAATAATTATTAAATCATAAAAATAATTAATTTAATCATGCATACAAATTTTATTATAAATACAAATTATATATTTTGTAGCCCACGTCATAATTATTATATTAATAATTATCTTATCATTTCAAAATTGTTAAAATTACCTGAAAATTGCATCAACAAAAATTATATTCTGCCCAACCTGCTCTGTCCCCTCGACATTGAAAGTACACGGAAACACATCGGTACTAAATATAGATTATACTAATTCACATTCCCGTTGTTCTTTTCTCTTATATGGCAACCCAAGCTGTTATAATACACATAAGACGTATTGCAACTATGTGTTAGCTACAGAAAATAAATGACAATATGTAAGACATGTAAAAAGTTAATACGATAACTTCATTCTATGTAAAACAGTAATCACTAAGGCTTTGCTTCACCCCCAAAGACCCGGATGATCGGTAACTAGGCCGTGTGATGTCACGCCGGTTCCGAGAATAAGTTTAATATAATGGCTGGACTTCAGACTAATCAAACTAAAGTTCTGTGACATCAGATTTAGTAGTGTCATAGATGATAGATGGTAGCTGGCTGTCATTGACATTTGGTTGTCGATGATTGCTTTATTCTTTGATAGACTCATAGAGTTCTTAATTTTGAGCCATTTGTTACACTGAATCAGTTTGTAACAAACATTTTAAAAAAATAAAAAAATTAATCTCCAGAAAAACATTTAAAAGGCCGATAAAATGTTTAACCTTGAGGACATTGATTAGGCCTACTGCTTGTGTGACTGAAAATCATTAAGCATATGGTGCAGGCAGGGTTGTAAATTAGCAGTCGCCACGGGCGACCTTTATTGGCTAAGGGTGACTAAGAATTTTAAAAACGTAGTCCGTTGGGCGACCATCAATTTTAGGGTAGGGCGAGTATGGTACTAGTTAATAAAAAGCACTGAAATGAATCGAATGTGACTAAACACACCACGACTGTGCTGGAGCAAACTACAGCAGAAGAAGACATAGAACATGCTCTATATTTTGACAGCTTCAGACTCAGCTTCACTGCTTTTGGGCCAGGTCTTTGTAAAAAATAGTGCTCAAAACGTATTGCAGACACTGCACATATTTTTAAAATCTGGAAGTCGTCGGCTTAATGGAATGAACTGGATATGCCATATAATTATCTAGTAAGCCTATTTTTTGACAATTGTGATTCAATATTATGGCGTCGTGGCAGGCCATCGGTCTACAGGCTGGTAGATACTGGGTTTGGATCCCAGTCGAGGCATGGGATTTTTAATCCAGATACCGATTCCAAACCCTGAGTGAGTGCTCCGCAAGGCTCAATGTGTAGGTGTAAACCACTTGCACCGACCAGTGATCCATAACTGGTTCAACAAAGGCCATGGTTTGTGCTATCCTGCCTGTGGGAAGTGCAAATAAAAGATCCCTTGCTGCTAATCGGAAAGAGTAGCCCATGTAGTGGCGACAGCGGGTTTCCTCTCAAAATCTGTGTGGTCCTTAACCATATGTCTGACACCATATAACCGTAAATAAAATGTGTTGAGTGTGTCGTTAAATAAAACATTTCTTTATTTCAATATTATGGTAAAAAATTAATAATATTTACTTTGTTTATATTATTCTGGGACAAAATCCAAATCTATCTTGAAGTTTTAACTCACACTAACATGAGCGTATACGCACATATAAAAATAACAATGGAATTTTTCATTACTACAGGGATTATTCCAACGGTCCGTTAATAGATTGGCATTATCGGTATTGTTTTAAGTTTAAGTGATTTGCATAAAATAAAAATGGATTAGATCTAAAGTATTGACACCAAGTATTGACGGGGTGGGACGTAGCCCAGTGGTAAAGCGCTCGCTCGATGCACAGTCAGTCTGCGATCGATCCCCGTCGGTGGGCCCATTGGGCTATTTCTCGTTCTAGCCATTGAACCACGACTGGTATATCAAAGGTTGTGGTATATACTACCCTGTCTGTGGGATGGTGCATATAAAATATTCCTTGCTGCTAAGCGAAAAGAGTAGCTCATGAAGTGGCGACAGCGGGTTTCCTCTCTCAATATCTGTATGGTCCTTAACCATATTTCTGATGCCATATAACTGTAAATAAAATGTGTTGAGTGTGTCATTAAATAAAACATTTCTTTCCAAGTATTGATAGGATGACCTAACCATCCAAATATTACTGTAATAAACGGTAACTATGTTTTATGCTCTGTATATGATAACAAAGTACCTGTACATCATGTTTTGGTAAAATGTTTTTGTGTTTTTTTACTCAGATTTATTATTCTTTCCATGTTTATTTTATTAGTAGCCTACTACTATAGCATTTACAATATCCAAATTAAACGCACACATGTGCATACACAAACACATTATTACATTTTACTGAGCAAAAAAAAAATAAAACATTGAGGCTATATTGTCCATTTGTGTCAAAAGGGAACCGATGAATTGGCATGTATCTTTATAATGAATAAATATAAAAGTCATATAATACATATTAATTTATTAAGTTTTAAACCCATGCTATCACAAATAACATTGTTTTTTTTGTGTGGGGTTTTTTTTTTTTGGGGTGGGGGGGTGTTATTATTAATTTTTATTTTTTTAAAATTTGGGGGGGGGTGTTCAGGGTAAACAATAAAAGAAATTATTTACAAATTATGATTCAAACTGCATAGGTTAAATCTTCTTTTGTAATACAGGTTTTAAGGCAATCTGAACGACAAAACCGTGATCCATGATCAGGCCGTATCTCTGCACAATGCAGAGTCGAATGGGCATTTGGCAAAATAGTGCCTCGTTTATAGGACAGCCATTCACGAGAAAATTCTTCACTGGAGATTTCATCCCTCTTTCATTGCCACAAAGTTTATTTCATCCCTCTTGCATCATCATAAAGAGGACTGCCACTTCCAGACTAGTTAAACCACGCGCAGTTCTACTTTTAGTTTCTTTGTACTGCATCATATTTTATTTCTGAGACAATACAAGTCAAGCTGCATACTTTGGCTGTTGTAGCATTTTGTCTTCACCTCTTTATTATAAATGTGATTTAAACTGTATAATTTAATAGTAATTTGTAAAGAAACATTTTTATTTATACTGAATTTTTTAACTGGCCCTGCTGGCAACCATGGTATTCAAGTTAATTTTCAACCCTGATGGTGTATTTTGAGAGGCATTTGCTGTCTGCCTCCTATCAATTTCTAGCCTTGGTTATAGATGTTTTTATTATTTTAGCAATTATTTCCACAGATTAATAAGACTGCTGTACGATATGTCACAGAAAGACGTCAGAGCAGTGTGGCGGAGAGCGGATGCTGTCTGTTTTGATGTCGACTCGACAGTGTGCAAGGATGAAGGCATTGATGAGCTGGCCAAGTTCTGCAATGTCGGTCTTGAGGTGTCAGAACTGTGAGATGTATTGCATATTTTAGCATATATTACTGACGTTATAATATCACCCCTAACACTTCAGCATAAATTTGTTTCTGGGGTTAATAAACAATATTTAAAAAAATCTTAGTCATGCCTAGCACTTCAGCATAAATAGGTTTCTGGGGATAATAAACTTTATTTTAAAAATCTTAATCAAAATAGTAATTTAAAAAAGCAATTATCATGTCACTTTACAGGATGTGTTACAACTTACAATGTCATCCCTAGCTCTTCGGCATTTGTTTCTGGGGATAATAAACTTCTTTTTTTAAATTGTAATCTTAGGCTTTCCTACGTTTAGATTGCACCAAAGTTAAGACCATAAACTCTGTGCCAAAATGTCCAAAATAATCATACCCAAATTAATAAAAACTATGCTGACCTAAAAATATGTCATCTCAAATTCACCGACATGTTAAGCTTTCAAGACGAGACAATTTTTATTCAGTATAAAGGCCATAGGCCCATAATACAGTCAGAAACTGTTATACATATTTGCGCATGTGTAGTATTTGCACAGTATACTATAGGTATATATTTAAATATTTAAGTATTTCTAAGTTTTTGTGCATTGTTACGCTTTCATTAGATTAAGATAACCTGAAATGTATTTTTGAATTAGTCACAACTCTTCAGCAGCTGTTAATAACATTACTGCACCAATAAGATCTTGCAGTGTGCTCAGAACAGACAAAAAGCATGGTGCATCTACATTAGTGAGATCTAAAGTCTTGTATGAGACAATCGTACATATCTGTCTCTTGATAAATTAGGGGCGAGACGTAGCCCAGTGGTAAAGCTCTCATTTAATGCACAGTCAGTTTGGAATCAATCCCCGTTAGTGGGCCCATTGCGCTATTTCTCGCTCTAGCCAGTGCACCACTACTGGCACATCAAAGGCCGTGGTATGTGCTTCCTCATTCAATATCTGTGTGGTCTTTAACCATATATCTGATGCCATATAACCGTAAATAAAATGTGTTGAGTGCGTCGTTAAATAAAACATTTCCTTCCTTTCTTCCATGACAAATTACCTGCAGTTTTTTCAGTGGTTTTAGCAGGTGCTTTATAGCTTGCTACCTTTTGATTATCAATAACGGAAACAAATTAATTAAATATAAAGTATAATGTAATAATATTACTTATATGTACATGAATAAGGGCACATATTTCAGGTTTAAATATTTATTATGTCATAAATTAACACAGGTAAATTGTCTGTAGACATGTATATATAGAAAGTTATAGACATTTTTTTTTCCCAGCGAGCTGCAAATAATAAAAGTTTGTAAAATCTGGAATTTGTTTATTGAATTTACTTACATACAATATATATCAGGATGTGGGAAAATACGTCTAACTTGCAACATATTGTTTTTCCATAGTTTTAGTATTTTTTGAAGATATTTTATGGGAATTGGGTTCATTTTCAAACTGTGTTTGTTATTTTACATTGCAGAACAAAGAAGGCAATGGGTGGCAACATGTCTTTCAGGGAAGCACTTTCGCAGAGATTGGATATCATTAAACCATCTCGGCAACAAATGGTTGACTTTATTGGTCACAGAAAGCCACGGCTTAGTGATGGAATAGTGTAGGTGCTATATTTATATCTTTATATATTAGTAAAATGATTGTTATGTCAAAATAAATTTAAAAATTAAAGACTTATTTTATTTGAGAGCTGTTGAACATATTCTGTGGAGAGCTGAATATCATTAAACCATCTCGACAACAGATGGTTAACTTTACTGGCCACAGAAAGCAGTGCTTAGTGATGGAATAGTGTAGGTGCTATATTTATATCTTTTTTATATTAGTAAAATGTTTGTTATGTGAAAAACAACGTTGAAGACTTATTTTATTTGAGAGCTGTTGAACGTATTCTGTGGAGAGGGAGATAATTGTGTTTACTGTTCATCATTAGGTCAGCCATATAAAATTGTCTGCATAATATTCCTATGCATGTACCTCAGTAAACTTACCTTTCCAATTTGAAATTTGTTACTCAGCATATGCACGGTAGATAACTGTTCCAAGCAAATTTATTTCCGATGTGTTACATCATGTTAACCTTTCGCATGGTCATGGTGCCAGATGTAGCACCAGAATGATTATTGGTTAGTCACTTTTAGGATTACCCAATCAAGTGACATGTTACAGATTTCATGATATACTAAACACCATTGAAAACGCACCATGGTATTTTTGTCAATATTATATGTTTCTTATTGCCAATGGGTTGTAACAAATCAAATTCAATTTTCGCAGCTCAGTTTGCCAGTAATGTCTTGGCGACACTTGTTTTATTAGTCATTATCAAATTTCATGAGGGTGCTCAACTTTTTTCCAGGTGTATATTTGTATATTATCTCTGGTGCTATTTCAGTGGTGTTCAGTATAGATTGTCTGCTCCAATTTAGGTCTTTCACCTCATAGCCTCATAGATGGAACGTTGTTTTCTGCATGCACCATCAAATGAAGAGACCTAACTTAAAGCCCAAGTGCTTGTGTATCATACTGTATAATCTCTTTAAAAATCCATCCTATAAATCTAGGTGAAAGTGCCACTATTGAGCTATTTCAAATCTCACAGAGTGTTCATGGGCGTGCAATACATTATCAGTATTAATAACTGGACACTGGGGGGCTCTCGAAACCAAAACATTTATATATTTGCCTTAATTCTTTCAGTACAAGGTCCGTAACACCTTTATTTTCCAAACGTGTCGATGGTTAGTTTGAGTAAGTTTTCAGATGTATAGAATACAGTTGAATCCCGTTGGCTCGAACCCCATCGGTGCTCAAGAAAGTGTTCGGCCCATCAACCTAGTTCAACCTAATAATTCGGTCAACAATGTGTAATTGTAACTCTGGACTTCATTTTTGGTTTGAGTGCTACAGCGTGTTTGACCCTTCCGAGTTCGATCCAACAAGATTCTACTGTATTTGTTTGAAAAGTGGCTAATTTAAACAAAATTTTAGTGGTGATACACTAAAATGTTGTAGCCACTTTGTATAAAATTTAGAAATTGGCAAATTTGGCAATGGGCAGAGTTGGTCTTGATAAACCTGTTAAATATTTATTAGTATTACTATTAGTAGTGCCAGTGGTTTGTATTGCCAATACGTCTTACGCAAAAAATTCTTATGCACAATCAGGTGATAAAATAAAATATATTTATAATGGTGATGCAGGGTTTCTATAATTTCTATAAAATCCACTAGCCATGGGATCAGTGATTTACTAGCCATGATTAAAAATTCACTAGCCCTGCTTTACTTTAAGTTAATACAATTTTACTGTAATATGTCACTAAAAGAGGGAGATAGAGCTTAAAAACACTAACATTGGGGGGGTTGGGGTGGGGGCAGGATATTCATATTTACAAAATAGACTTAACTGCAATATTTGACCCAAAAAAAATTCAATAACCGTCGGGCATGGTAATAGTAGTTATTTATTAGCTCAACATTGAATATCACTAATGATAAAGAGTAATTAATTTTGTCAAAAGGTTAATTTAACCAAAAGTATCTTTAAAAAAATTGGGTATGACGCCATACCCATTTTACCCTCAGGTAGAAACCCTCGCATGGGAGTGGGGCTACCATAACCTAGAAACCCTTGGTGATGGCATGAAATTAATATTTTATATTACATTTCAGAGAGTTGGTGTCACTATTGAAGGAGCGAGGCTGTGCAGTTTATCTCGTGTCTGGAGGGTTTATTTCAGTTATTACTGAAGCAGCCAAATTGCTGTCCATACCACCAGGAAACATATTTTGCAATAGACTGAAGTTTTATTACTCAGGTACATATAAAAATATTTCACATGCATATTGTTCATTTTTAAAATTATATAATAATGGGTGTGATTAATTAACATAACAGTGGATAATTTTATTGTGGAACACCAAGGTTATTTGAAAATGTAATGCTTAAATATTGTCTAAAATATATAGGTTTTGGTATATAGGGGTTATTACCCTCGTTTGTTTTGGTATTGTCAATACCACACATTAGAAATATAAATTGTATTATGCGAGCGTCTAGTAAGCATAATACATTAATTTGTTGATAGATAAATAAGTTAATTAATTTTTTATTGATTGAAACATAATTGATGAATTAATCTGTAATTAACTTGCTGAAAGCAGCATTTACAATAAGCGCTTGTTTGTTTTTCTGTCAAGTTAAAATCTGTTCGGACAAACAAATTGTACCTTAGTGGTTATCGTGTGAACAAGTAAAAATTTATAATTCAGTTTTATTTTGAGGAAGCAAAAACATGTTGAATGCACTTATTTGGATAAAATGAACATAATTGCATACAAGTAGATTTTTAGATGTACTTCTCATGTGGACTAATGAAAACATTGCTGGAAAGAAAGAAAGAAAGAAAGAAAGAAATGTTTTATTTAACGACGCACTCAACACATTTTTATTTACGGTTATATGGCGTCGGACATAAAAACCAAACAGATATTGAGAGAGGAAACCCACTATCGCCACTTCATGGGCTACTCTTTACTATTAGCAGCAAGGGATCTTTTGTATGCACCATCCCACAGACAGGGTAGTACATACCACAGCCTTTGATATACCAGTCATGGTGCACTGGCTGGAACGAGAAATAGCGCAATGGGGTCACCGAGGAGGATCGATCTCACACCAACCGTACATCGAGCGAGCCCTGTACCACTGGGCTACGTCCAGCCCCTGCTGGAAACAAGTTAATTTAACTAATAATGGAATTGTTACAAATATGCAGGGCTAGCTCTGGGTGAGCAAATCAATTCGCCACATTTTCTATTAAACTTTAAAAATTGCAGAAATTGTCAGTTATTTTCTAAACAAAATTCAATTATTACATGAAATTATTTCGCCAAGCTAAAATAAAATTTGCCAACTGCTTTCAAAATTTGCAATTGGCGAATTTGGCAAGTGCCAGAGCTAGCCCTGAATATGTGGGTTTTGTGTTTCTTTTCATAGGTATGTAAAGAAAACCAATACTGAACAGAGAAAATGAGTGATTTGTATCATGTATCCCAGTTAACATGACAATATGTGTAAGGTGCATGATTCTAATTATTCAAATCTTTCTTGAGATCATGTAATTCATGTAATCGAAAGTAAATCGCAGGGCCATAGCTGGTTATTGATACTGACGTTTTAAGTATGAAACCTCCCTGAAACGGCTTCAAAATAATTGCATTTCAGAGCCTCTAGATTTCAAATTTTCCTGGGGCTGGGGTGCATGCCCCTTGACCACCTGGTGTCTTGCACCTTCCATGCTCTTTTGTTAAAAAAATTCATCTGCCCCCCCCCCCCCCCCCCCCCCCCAAAACCCCAAAACAATCCTAGCTACGGCCCTTAATCGATTGGTGTAAAACTGATTATAACCAATGATCGATGATGAAATTCCAACCAATTCCCAACACTAATTATTACCACCTATTTTAACAGGGGAATATGCTGGCTTTGATGTTGACCAACCGACCTCTGATTCCGGAGGGAAGACTAAAGTGGTGAAGATGATCAAGGAGAAGTTTGGTCACAAGCAGCTGGTCATGGTGGGAGACGGTGCCACAGATATGGAAACCTGTCCGCCGGCGGTTAGTACATACAAATGTCAAGGCCACTGTACTATTGTTTATTAGAGTTTGGCAGTTTTGAAATTTCAGGTTCGGTATCGGTATTTTGGGAGTGATTTACATGTATCTCAATGTCAGTACGGTATTCGGGATATTAATAACCTTATCGCATACTGCACATGGTATCATTCTTATTTGTTTTCTCTTAAGACTCTTTTTGGTATTCCCTTCAGCTGTGTTAATGTTTTGGTTTACGCTTGCTTGTGTTTGCGTTGAATGTTTCTTTAGATTTGTAGCTGTGCCATGATCGATCAATACTTTCTGGCGACACAAAGTGCATGTACATGTATTCTGTCAATTCTGAGAAAGAACTATGTTCATCCGCTCCTCTTTTCAGCCAGTTTGCGTCAGTCAGGTATATTGGTAGTGCTTTACTAAATGACAGGAAACATTTTTTAAAACCGAAATTTCAGTGTTTTGAAAGTTGCTTGGTACAGTAAATCGGTATCGACATGATACTGATACCAAACAGTGTATATGGTAGACTGCCCAGCTCTGTTGTTCCTTGCTAGATACAGTTCATTTTCCCTCAAAGAAGCCGATTAAAAGAGAAATACAAATTATTTCCAATTTCATTTTATTAGTTGATGAAAAGATTTTTCACAAAACGATTCAGGGAAGAGTAGAGTAGCTGGTGTGTTTTGTTGTGGTTGTTTTTAGATTATCGTCCATGGGAAAATGTCTTTAAATTATAGGTGCATGTTTATTTTGTTTTTGTTTTAAAAACCCAATTTTGGATTTGTTCGTTGATTTTTTTCTTAGAAATTGTGTAATATGTCAAATTTGAAGCTGGATGGACAAACTTATAACTTTGTTATTTATTGTAATAAATTGAGATATTTATCAGGCCTCCGAGAATTGAAAATCTGCATGACCCATTTATCGGTGACGCAGAAATAGATCCAGGTAACCCATATCATTTTTGCGTAACCCGTTATATCCAAGTAAATGGTGTAACAAATTTTGTGAACAAAAAAATTAGTTATGCAAAATGAGATTCGCCAGGGGGCAATGTGCGAACAAAACGATCATTCTCACAATTTTCAGAGGCCTGTTTATGATATATATTTCTTAATAGTTTTATATTAAAGGGACATTCCTGAGTTTGCTGCAATTTTTAACATGTTATCAACTAATAAAATGTTTCTACGATTAAACTTACATATTAAATATATTATCTTGTTTAGAATATTAGTGGCTGTAAATTAAACATGTTTCTGATCATTCTAATATTTGTATTAGGTTAATTTTCATTTTATTTCCGATTTTTTTTTTTTTTTTCATACATACAAAATTATTTGAAGACAAAATCCAGTCTGGGCTTCTTACAAATATTAAGACGACCAGAAACGCATTGAATATACAGACACTGATATTCTAAACAAGAAAATATATTTAATATGTAAGCTTAATTCTAAAAATATTTTATTGGACAGAAACATGCAGCAAACTCAGATATGTCCCCTTAAATGATGATCAGTTCAATTATTTAGCAACTCACTTTATTAAAATATTTTTGTAATATATATATATATATTTCTTAATAGTTTTATATTATTTTATGCTTAATTCGATTATTAAATGACTCACTTCACAGTTTAAATATCCGTTTTTCAGGATGCATTTATTGGATATGGTGGAAATGTGGTCAGGGAAAGTGTGAAAGAAAAGGCATCTTGGTTCATCACAGACTTCCAAGAACTTATTGGTGAATTAAAAAGTGCAACAAATGTCAATACGGACAATTTGTTAAACGGAGTACATTAATGATGTGGCATTTAGGATTTAAAAAAAAATTAAGCGGCTTTATTTCTTACAGAATTTAATATATGTGATATTGCTTTTAACTGGAAACTATGCAAATTACTTGTTTCATTGTTAATAACTGATAAATTATTTTTTATTCCAGATTTAATATTTTTACTGTGTAAAAAAATAATAATTTAAATAGTGAAATATTTTTTAAATACAAAAAACAATCATATTTTAGCCTAATTGGACAGTTAATAACTGAAGATGTTATGTAAATAATTGATGATATTTAAATATATTTAATCATGTTTTTACATAATTATGAATATTTTACATGGAACAGTGTTTGTTAAATTTGTTTAGTAGGTAAATAATTTGTGATATGAACACAATTGTCCAACATTTACATTTTAATACTTGTGACTTAACAAAAGCCAGGATTCGCAGCCCCGTTCCGGCTAAAGTCCAGAGCGAGTTCTTAAGGGCTCAATGGGTAGGTGTATGGCCACTACACCCTCTTCTTTCTCACTAACAACTAATCCACTGTTCTGGACAGACAGCCCAGATAGCTGAGATGTGTGCCCAGGACAGCGTGCTTTAACCGTAATTGGTTATAAGCACAAAAATAAGTTGAAATGAAATGAATGTCATTGGATTTTGAATACATATTTGTATTCAGTTTTGTACCCGACAAGCTTAACGCTCAACAGATGATTTATTTTTAAGTTTGAAACTTGAATTTTACAAGTATGCACTTTACTTACTGGAGTCCAGTTCCATTCAATTTGATGTCAACTGTGTTACATGCATTTTTGTATCCTATCAGTTGACCAATCGAATTATTTCAGAGTATTTTCCAAGTCTGACTTGTCAATTGATAACACGACTATAGTCTCTTTGTGTGGAAAGGGAACCGATGAATTGGCATATACCGATAACTCTATAATAAATCATGTTAAATCTTATATTATAACATATTACTGAGTTTTAAACCCATACCAACTCAATTTTTTTTTTTACTAAAACATTCTGTATAAATATAACATTTCTTTACAAATTATATAGATTAATCTCATTTTTAATACAGGGGTGAAGACAAAATGCTAGAATAGCTATCAAAGTAATCGATAATGCAGGATGCTGAGACTAAAGGTACAACGGTATGTTGGTTGTTCCATCAATTGTATTCCTACCCGACTTGTAAAATAAGATTTAACCTATGCAATTTGATAATAATGTGTAAAGAAACTTTTTTATTTAAAGCTGCAGTCCCTGGAGTTTTTTTTCAAAAGATGTTATTTGAGTTGCTATGGCTTTAAAACTTAATATATTTTTATATGAATTTTAACTTTATTCATTAGAGTTATATGCCAATTCATCAGTTCCTTTTTTACACAAACGGAATATAGATTAGTCAGTGGCTATTGAATGTCGAACATATGATAAATTTCCCACAAAAAGGACATGTTAATGATAACTTGTTTTGATATTATCATCAGTGTCACTTGATCTTTTTACAGGCTCGTATGCAGAAATTTATATGGGTGTGTGTGTAATCGACGGCCCAAAGGGCCGGAGTTGCTAGGGGGTCCGGGGGCATGCCCCCTCCCCCCCCCGAACTTTTTTTATAATCTAGAATGCATGAGATGCATTTTCCTGCATTCTGGGAAGTAAATTTGTCACATCATCAGACTATTTTTATACATGGGACCAAGTTTGTTAGCAACTCAACTTGTGTTAACTGATGTACATTAAAATTTATAGAAACAATGAATTACTTTAGTTTTTGTTAATACTTTCATCAGAATGATGTAAAAAGACAACCTTAAAGAGACTAAATTTTGTTTTGTTTAATGACACCACTAGAGCTCATTAGTGAAATAATTTAGTAAATAATTTTGAGAGTTTTCAGAGGAAACCCACTATATTTTTATACGCCCGTCTATGATGAGTCACGTTATGGTATGGCATTGTCCATCCATCTGTTAACTTTTTCTTGTCCGGACCATATCTTACATACAGACGCATACCGGACCATCAAACCTCACATGTAGGAACAACTTGGGATAGCGGTTTGTCGCATACTAATACTAGGTCATTGTGACCTACTTTTCACCGTTTACTGCACATAACAGTAAATCCATGTCCAAACCATATCTTGCATACAGGACCATCAAACCTCACGTGTAAGAACTTGGGATGGTGGTGTTTCGCAAACTATTACTAGGTCACTGACCTATTTTTCATGGTCTACTGCACATAACAGTAAATCCATGTCCTGGTCATATCTTGCATACAGAACCATCAAACGACACGTAGAACAACTTGGGATGGTGGTTGGTCCAAAACTAACTATTCATCCGTCCCATTGCAAAAATTTCACATAATTAGACTTGAATCATATACCCGTAACATATTCATTAATATAGATATGGTTTTCCATCACCAGTACTCATTACATTAGCAGCAAGAGATCTTTTATATGCTCTGTCCCAGAGACAGGACAACACATACCACAGCCTTAGATATTCCAGTCATGGGGCTCTAGTTGGGATGGGACGAAACCCAATCAGAGAATGGGTCCACAGAGCTAGACGGGGGTTTGATCCTCCTACCCAAGCATCTCAGATAAGTGCCATGTGGTACAGCGCTTACTCGATGCGCAGTCAGTCTAGGATCAATCCCCGTTGGTGGGCCTATTGGGCTATTTCTCGTTCCAGCCAGTGCACCACGACTGGTTTACCGGTAAGTGATTTGCATGAAATAAAAATGGATTAGATCTAAAGTATTGACAGGGCGGGACGTAGCCCAGTGGTAAAACGCTCGCTCGATGTGCAGTCGGTCTGGGATCGATCCCTGTCGGTTGGCCCATTGGGCTATTTCTAGTTCTAGCCATTGCACCACAACTGGTATATCAAAGGCCATGGTATGTACCACCCTGTCTGTGGGATGGTGCATATAAAAGATCCCTTGCTGCTAATCGAAAAAGAGTAGCCCATGAAGTGGCGACAGCGGGTTTCCTCTCTCAATATCTGTTTGGGTCTTTAACCATATGTCGGACGCCATATAACCGTAAATAAAATGTGTTGAGTGCGTCGTTGAATAAAACATTTTTTTCTTTCTTTCTCAGGGGAGTGCTGTACCAACCGAGTTAGTTCATGCCCCACTGTTCTATTGCTGTTTCTTCAGACTAATGGAACCTTTCTTATAACTAGAATTAAATATTAAATTTTCTTTTTAAGAATATCAGTGTTTCTGCTCATCCTGATGTTTGTAGTTGCTCAAAGTGGAATTTTACCTGCAAATAGTGTTTGACATATGGAATTTTTTTTTGTAAAACCTCTCTATACCAGACCCCCATGGGACAAAGTAAAAAGTCTGGTTTTAAGAGGTATCTGGTTTAGAGGTTATATTCTGTATTGATATTTAAAAAGGGACCATGATCAGGGCTTCTAACATTTGCATAAAATCCACTAAAACATTTACTAGCCCTACTTTACTTTAAAGTTAATGCAATTTTACTGAATAATAGTAATAATCGGACATTTCACCTAAAGTGGGAGATACAGCTTAAAAACACTAACATTGGGGGGTTGGGGTGGGGGCAGGATATTCATATAAATTTACAAAATAGACTAACTGCAACATTTGATGTCGGGCATGACAATAGTACATGTGTAGTTATTTACTAGCCCACTATTGAATACCACTAGCCATGGGAGTGGGGCCACCATAATCTAGAAGCCCCGACCATGATGATGAAAAACATCTCGTTTTGAGGGTATACTGGTTTACAGAGGGTCCAGTATAGAGGGGTTTCACTGTATTAGGAACTGAAATAACGTTTGATTTATTACATGCAAAGACATGAAGATAACCAGAAACATATTGCATATATATATATACCGATATCCTACACAAGAAAAATTAAATGTATTTAGTTTCTAATTTTAGTGGTTAAAAGTGCTCTGTTTTCAGAACAAACATTAACAAATCCCTTTAAAAAAAAAAAAAATTCTTCTTTAATTTGACAAATCATTTTTAGCCAGTCTTAAAAAGCTCGTGATCTTAAAATTTAAGTTAAAGTTAAGTTTGGAAAGATTTAGTTAAACTGCATAATGTAATTAGTACTAAATTGTAGGTAGTGTTTAATGATAAACTGGTACTTTGGTTTTGAAGCCCAGGGTGTAAATTGATAAAATTAGTGTGCTTCTAAAGGCTTAATTAAGATGATTTTCAGGATGCACTCAGACTGTTGATTAAAATTTACCAGGTGTTCAACAAATATTATTATCTTATTTCTTACGAAGAAAAATGTTTTATTTAACGACACTCAACATATTTTATTTACGGTTATATGGCGTCAGACATGGTTGAGGACCACACAGATATTGAGGAAACCCGCTGTCGCCACTTCATGGGCTACTCTTTTCGATTAGCAGCAAGGGATCTTTTATATGTATCATCCCACAGACGGATAGTACATAGATGTACCACTGCCTTTGTTACACCAGTTGTGGAGCACTGGCTAGAACAAGAAATAGCCCAATGGGTCCACCAATGGGGATCGATCTTAGACCAACCGTGCTTCAAGCTAACGCTTTGCCACTGGGCTACGTCCCGCCCCTATTTCTTATGACATTTTGTCAATAAATAATAATAAATCTGTTTAAAAGGATGATCATGTTGACATTTTATACCTTTAATTTTGAATTATTTTGAATGCAATAAAAAAAAAAAAATTTGCAAAACATTTCTTTGAGTGAAATAAAAGACAAAAACGCTAAAAATGAAATGCAAATTTTATTTTCTTGCAATACATAGAATAACAAGAAAACTACTATCATACGTATTTATGGGAAAATATATCACTCTCTTGTTCATAATCGGAGATAAGTTTTCATCTGGTAATTATAGTTGTGAATAAATTTTAACTATAGGATCCATATTAATGAATGTACTTGAGGAAACATATAATACTAACATGGTGCTGCTTACTGAAAAAAAAGAACCTTTTGGGACATCAATATATTTACATGTATATCCATGTGTGTAAAGCATGGGCATGCATGGCATCATAATTCTGAAGCTCTGAATAAATCTAACAAGATTTCTAAATTGTGTCCATTCTACTTCTGAGATACATGGATTTGACAAACTCACATCATAAGTTAGCTGTATATTTCAGTTTGTACATGCAGATGAGAATCATACATTGATTTAAGTAGGTTTATAAATGCAGTTTGTCACCACTGGTAAGGCAGTATGTTGCACATTGTCATTCATTCTATTCCTCATATGTCAGCTAGTAACAAAAACAAAACCAAGAAAAGCTAAACATATCAGGTTACTGCCAAATCCATGAGACCTACCTTCACTTTGACTTTTAATATACCAGAAAATGTAACATAAGTTGTTCTACTAACAACAATCAATGTTACTTCAATAAATAAGATATACATTAAACCATTAATAATTTTTTTTTTTTTTTAAAAAAAAAAAAACCACCATTTAAAAAGAGTGAAAACAAACCATTTAGCCAAGAGTGATATATATATATATATATATATATATATATATATATATATATATATATATATATATATATATAATATGAAATTATGTCAAGAATGAAAATTAAATAATAAGATAATAAAATAAGAATAGAAACACTACACAAAAGATGATCTATCCACAATAAAGTAAACAAAAAACGGTCAGAAAGGTTTTAGAACAGTTATTTAAGTATAACCTTCTGTAAACCCTACCTACCATACATGTAATGCTTTTTTACAATCTTTAAAAAATATTTGCACATCAATAATTTGTACAAAGAAGTATTAAAGCATTGATAAGAAAATCTGCATCATGTGATCACTTAGCACCGAAGCAAAGCCGTGTTGCTGTACTGTATATGTAAAACCAAATACTGATATTTCTTCCACAAAACTGCATTCTGAGCACATTACCAAGACAAATATCCCATTTGAGCTATGTTTAAAATAATAACTGAAAAAAGCAAACACATTTAGATTCAAATAGTTTTGAATGTGTGTTTTCCCTTTATTTAATATGCATTATGTGGAATTTGTTTATTTAAAAAAGAAATGATATGCAATACAAATATTTAGCTTATAAGGATGAAGTGTCGGTGTATATTATATATTTATTAAAAGGCTATATTAAATTATTTAATTTTTATTATCAGTCTACACAGACTACAATTTCGCTTAAAAAATTACCTCCCCCTAAAAAAAAAAGACAAAAAAGAAAGAACCCAATTACAGATGTATATACAAACACGTAATATAGTTCAGAGAAAGTTCTAATACACTACTGAACAGGGACTAAAAATATTCATATATATTTCTATATCTGGCTTACATTCCAAGATAATGTATGACAACAGTAAACAGAAGTATAACATTGATCAAATAATATAATTACTCCTTCTCCCCATGTAAAATGATTCCAAGTGGCATCTACATTATTTCCTACTTCTTCTGGAATCACATACTTAACAAAGTTGTGAAGTTTTATACAAAAAGTTAGTACAGTATTTTGTATATTATATAAAAAGTGTTTTCATAGGAAAATAACACGATTCCTTTACTAATCCAAAATACATAAAGTGTGATTTATAGTCAATAAAGGTAGTTATTAAAGATATGTTTCTGACCAAAGGAACCTTTTTATCAACCATGACTGCATATTAAATACAATTTTCTTGTTTAAATTATCTGTGTCTGTATATTCAAAGTGTTTCTTGTCATCCTGATATTTGAAGTAGCCTACGCTGAATATTATCTCCAAATAATTCCGAACATACAAAATAAAAGGTATAATTATTGGGAATAAAATTAAAATTGAACTACTACAAAAATTAGAGTGACCAGAAATTTATTTGATATACAGACAGAGATATTCTAAATAAAATGTTTCTGATGTAATTTTAGTCATTAAAGGGACAGACCCTAGTTTCAGCCCCCCAAAAAATTAACACTAAGTTTAGTTAATCTACAAACCTTTAACACATTTGAATAAAGTTACAATAAGAAACATGAGTGTGTCACTTTGAAATGATAAAATACCCTCTAAAAATAGACTAAAACTCATCTCCATAACTGTTACCTCTCAAATCACATGTGCGTTTAAAAAAAATTTGGAAATGCATTTTGTGATATTAGAAAAACCAGGATGACCAAAAACACTTCGAATGTACGGAAATGGATAATCTAAACAATAAAATCTTAGTAAAGTATGATTTCAGTTCTCAGAAACGGCTCTAATAGTAAAAAATATGCCTTAGTGTTTAAAAACTAGGGTATGTCCCTTTAACAATGACCTATTAGTATTATTCTAAAACATGTTACAATAGAGTGAACTATAATGATAGTCCTTTTAAAATGTGACATGATATAAAAACCCGTCATTATAGTAAATCACAGAATAATCACAAATTCAAAAGTACTGCTAAACAGAACATCCTGAAAAAGATATGTTTACAGGTTTATACTGGTAAAGTAAAGTTTAAAAAAAAATCCAAATAAACATCCCCTCGAAAATGCAATGAAACTAAAAGATGCAGGTTTGATTTTAAATTTGCCACATCCCAATCCATTTATTCTTTGTCAACAGGCAATAAACGGTAAGAATGGATGTAGTGGCAAAAGTATACAAAATATATAATTCCAAATATCAAAATGATCCAATAAAAGAAAAAAGATAAAGGATCTCACAACGCGATACATAGACACGTTGAATAAGAAATTCAAATCCAAATGGCAATAACTAGCAACAGTGAACCACACTACGTTACACTGATGGATGGAATGAATAAATATATTAACTGTTTATTTTGTGGACATTTTTTTTTTTTTTTTTATTATTATTATAAGGAAAAAGATTGGCTAGAAGTTAACTACATTTATAAACTTTTTTTTATTATTAATAATACCATTGTATAAAATACAACTAGCTTTAATAAACTGTGTGTTAATGGTATCGACATATATTGTCAACTGCACTGAGATGACAAATACGGCTGTTGCCATTATTTTTAAAAGTTAACTTTTTAATAAAATTATGAACTATGAGCTGTGCAGTTTAAATCTATTTTACTGAATACTTTACATTCCCAATAATGAGTAAAAAGTGTTATTCCTACTTCCTACATATGCTAAACATTCCAAAATATCTGAAAACAAGGACGCAGCATCTATGATGTGATTTTAATGTTTTTATTATGTACTCTATACACAAATCAAACAAATTACATCACTATTCAAGAGAAGAAAAAAAACATACACACTGCATGTACATCACTATTTAAGAGAGATGAATATTCAAGAGAATTAATTCTTTGTCCTTTTAGGCAAAAAGCAATTTTAATGCAGGATTTTCAATATATTGTATAAAATTGAAATAGCTTTTATTGGAAATGAAAACATGCATGACATCTCCTCATATTTGACTAAGCTAAACAATTTTAAAAAATTTAAATAGTAAAGAATGCATTCTGGTTTTTGGCGCTGATGGCAAAATAAAGTTTTTTTTACAAGTCTTGGATTTAATAGCAGCTACATCTGAAGGATGCTGAAAAAGAGTATGTCACTGGAGGATCATGCAGATGGTTTATTCCAAATTGTTAAATAATGAAAATACACTTATGACTGTAGCTTTAGCCAGTTTCAGAAATCAGTAAATATTAATTTTGGTAATTTTCTTGGATAATTCAGACACTTATTGCATGTTTGCATATTAATTTTTTTGGTAGTGAAGATGATTAATTCTGTCAAAACAAATATTTTTGCAACACCATTTATATTAATATTAAATACCTCAAAATAACAATCACAAATTCAATCAAAGCACAAAACAAAAACTACGTCTACATGCATATATAAATAACAACCAAATCAGGAATTGTGTACACTAATAAACCAATAAAACCAAAAGGTACTTAGAGATTATATCGTGGGGAAACAAAATCTATGGTTGGAATTACAGTAATTATCAATAAACCACCAACAAGTCTAGGGATCTTTTTGACAAGAATAGCATTCACTTTTTAGTTCTTTTTGTTTATATATTTTAAATATATTATGAATTGATGATCTTTAAAAAAAAAAATTATTTAGCATCTGCCAAGTTACTAAATATTTATATAGAATTTAGAAAAGTCATATTTTTAAAATATCAGATTGGTAAATCATATTTTATTCTGAGGAGAAATTCAAGTGTTTTTTGTTTTTTGAGTGTATTACAAAATTGATTGTTTAATCAAATAAGCTAGATATTTTGTTCATATTGCAGATGCAGGTGATAAGCAGAATTCATGAACAATGAAAAAGTCAAAAATTTTGCTACTTGAAGCTGTGTACAACTGCATTATTGCACACCTAATAACAACACTATCATATGAATACATTTTATCATCAATTTGACATTCATAACCAAACAGTTCATTTGGTTATCAATTTGACATGCATAACCTAACAGTTCATTTGGTTATCAATTTGACATTCATAACCTAACAGTTCATTTGGTTATCAATTTGACATGCATAACCTAACAGTTCATTTGGTTATCAATTTGACATTCATAACCTAACAGTTCATTTGGTACAGTGAAACCTCTCAAAACCGGACCCTCTGTAAACTGGAATTCCCCCAAAACCGGACATTTTTCAAGGTCCCATTTTAAAACTCAGTATAGAAATTAACCTCTCTAAACTGGATACCTCTTAAACCGGACATTTTACTTGGTCCCGAGGATGTCCGGTTTAGAGGGGTTTCACTGTAATTGATTTTGAAAACCTAACAGTTCATTTTGGTTATCAATTTGACATTCATAACCCAACAGTACATTTCAAAATTGGTAATTGATTTTGAAAACCTAACAGTTCATTTTGCCATCAATTTGACATTCATGTGATTTTGGATTGAGCTTTATCAGTTATTCGAATGATCATACACATGAAATTAATGCGTACTAAAATGATAATTCATATACACTGAAGAATTAATCATTAACCTGAATATTTCATTTAAACATTACGGAATATAACGACTTGTTTATGATGCAATTAGTAGCTGTATAAAATCATAGACTGCTCATAATATTTTATTAGAGTTTGGTTTATTGTATATTTAGGAACCTCACTAGTTCACTCAATAATTAAACCCGATTCATTGGATGGATATTAGTATAGTACGGTTAACAGGGTACATAATACAAACAGCTCTCTCTTATTATAACACATATTAACAAATACAGTACATTACTAAGAATGTACAAAATGTGGCTTATGTACTTACAACTATGAAAGTTAATTTAGACTAGTATTTATCAATTTTTGGTCATTCTCAAATTGATTTGGTTTGGAAAATGTTTTGACTATTTATTTATTTATAATTTACTCGAGGAACCTCCAGAGTAGCTGTATGTATTTCACTGCCACCACATCACACCATCTCTACTTTCCTCTCTACCATGTCTCTGTGAATCCAGATTGAACACGTTGATTATTTGTCTTTTTTGCCTCCACTGTTTTCAAGGGATTCCAGTTTCTCCTAAAAAAAAGAAGAATGCATTTTATCCTACAAACAGTTTCTATTGACAGATTATGATGACAGATAAAGCAAAGTCATAACCTATAGTAGTAGAATATGACTTTTGATGTCACATGCATGACCTTTAAGTCATTGTACAATGTGGCTGAAATAACAAAAATAAGAGCTTTTCCCTTAATTTTTATGGTCTGCAGGATAAAGATAACAACTAGTTAATGACATACATGTAGGATAGGCCTATCGGCTTTGTCCTGTTCAGGTCAAATGGGAAATTCAGCTCAACAAGCCTCATGGAATTTCCGATTCTTACAGTCACAGGATAAAGCCAATATCCTATGCCATTAACTAGTTATTCTCTATATTTTACACATTAAAAGAAGGAAGCTTCTGTTATGTGACTGGAACAGGAAGCCTGAACTCATTGGAACATTTCAAGCCATCCCATTGGCTGTTGGGATGTTCAGACCAGTCTATTTAAATTTAGAGGAAAATGCCATTTGTTCGAGGTCAGGTTAAGTTGAAAAGAAATGCATTATATTATACATTAAACACTGTGATAGTATGTTAGATTTTGTAACACTTGTGAAACAGACTACAATGTATGTGCCTAAAAATAAAAGATCTGACAATTCATAAATAAAATAAATTACTTGCTATTATGATATAAAATGAACTGGAGAATTTTAAAATGTATTAATAACTGGACAAAGCAATAAAGCCTGAATATAGATCATCAAAAGGAATGTAAGTATTTTAAAAATAATAATTCTTGATACAATTAATTCAGTAAATAGTCTGTCAAAATAAAGGAAGGAAATGTTTTATTTAACGACGCACTCAACACATTTTATTTTACGGTTATATGGTTTTGTCAAAATATGTCTGAAATATTCACTAGACATTAATAAGAGACACAAAATAATGGGATTCAAATGGAATAATTTTAAATCAAAGAAACTAAATTAATATTCATATTTTTGTTTTGTTGTTCAGAATATATTAAACCTCTACCTAAAACCTGTCAAGTGTTCAAAATTCTTCTAATATGCATATTATATAAAATGAACAGTATTTTTAGTCCACTACTGGTCCAACCGGAGGGGACTATGGGTTTCATTTCCAGCCGTCGGTCTCACTTAGATGTATAGTTTTCTGGATGTTTTTTCACAATGCCTCAAGATATTGAGCTGACTTTCACATGATGGTAATTTATCAATTATTTTACAGAGTTATGGCTAATGAACTTAGCAGATATGGGGAAAAAAAATCCAGATTTTTTTTTTTTGGCAATGCCCCAACACAATGAAATGAAATTTTGTTTGTAGCTTTATAATTGTTACAAAGCACTGGTGATTTAGCTATTTTTCACAGTTATCAGGAGATACAAAAATTTGTATGGGATATGTATTGCTTTAGCAGTACTCTCAAAATGCTTGTTTTAATTATCATTACCTGCAACTCAGAATGTTCCTCTAAAAGACGGTCATACTCTCTGTTTGTAGATGCAGCCTGTTTTTTAATTAAATCCAAGTCCATCTGGGCATGGCGAAGATCTACAACATACACAAATGAGATGAGAAAAATATACTTACTGTAGAGGTCATATATGTATGAATGAATGAATGAATGAATAATGAAAGACGGAATGAATAAATGAAAAGAATGAAAGACAGAATGAATGAATGAAAAGAATGAAAGAATGAATGAATGAATAAATGAATATTATCTTTAATTGTATTTTTGTCTGAATGAATGAAAACATAAACTAGTAGGTGTCTAACAAATATATGTGAATACATTAATAGGTGAAGCAAGGAACCTTACAAGAATTGTTTAATGGACCTCCTGAAATAACAGCCAGTCTATAAGAAAACACACAGTATCTGTATTGAATGCGTGAAGTTTTAATAGAAACTATTTGCATTTCATATTAGTTAACATACAGGGACAGGAAATATTCAATTCAGTGGTTGCTATAGCAGACATTGGTGTCATCATCATATAAGACTGCAAAAGTTAAAACATTTGGTAAACCCAACACGTACATGTAGTTTTCAGAGGAAACCTGAGCTACATTTTCTTAGCAGCACTTTCCCAAAGACAGGGCAGCTCATACCAAATCCTTTGATATACCAGTCGTGAGGCACTGATTGGGACAGAAAAACCCAATGGGTCAGTCAAGTAAAGTAAAGTTTGTTTTATTTAACGACGCCACTAGAGCACATTGATTTTTTATCTTATCATCGGCTATTGGATGTCAAACATATGGTCATTTTGACACTGTTTTTAGAGGAAACCCGCTGTCGCCACATAGGCTACACTTTTTACGACAGGCAGCAAGGGATGGGTCAGTCAAGATGCAACCCAAGCATCTCAAATGAGTGTTCTACTGACCAAGCTAAATCCTGCTACAAAAGTTAAGTTTGTTTTGCTTAATGACACCACTAGAGCACACTGATTAAAAAAAATTGTTTTGTTTAACAACACCCCGATTTTTTATTACTATTATTTAGTTTATTTTTTGGTCACCTTCCCACAAAGCATTATTTCAGACTAGATATGGCCCTGGGCCTGTATATTATTTTGGATTTAATGTTGCAGCATTTGAGAATTTTCTGTTGTTGTTTTGTTCACTATATTTCAAGTTGCTTCTACAAGATTTAATGAACCTTTAAAAAAAGTCTCCAATAGAACAGGGTTAATTCTTTTTATACCTAACTCACCTATTAATAGCTTTACTGAAGCCAAATGAAATTCTGATAAAATATATAAATACATTATTTTTTTAATGTATCTGGCAGAGTAAAACTTAAAAACTGAAACGAAATTTAATAACGCAAGATTATGAAAGGGGTGGTATTAAAATGATAAACATAAATCATTTTATAACAGCATTGAAATGTACATGGATTCGAAGAATGTTTTTAAATAACTCAAAGTGGATCACTTTGTTTAAGTCAATTACAAACATATCGTTAAAAGACATGATTAAACAAGGTGATTATTTCCTAACGTGCAAAATAGAACATATTCACAATAGGTCTTGGAGAGAAACCCTGTCCAGCTGGATAGATATACAAAAAGTTCAAAACCCACAAAGTGTGGATGATATATTAAGTATTAATATCTGGAATAACAGCAAAATATGTATAGGTAACAAACCATTTATATACAAACATTATATCAATAATGGTATCACATTTATTAATGATTTATTAAACAAACACGGTGATGTTTTAACATACGAACAGTTTATAACAAAATATCATATACATACAAATTTCTTGAAACATGCATCAATAACAAATGCTGTTAAATCATTTATAAACAAATTAGAAAACATAAACGATGACACTTTCACAAGTCTTAAAAATCCTGTTTTCCCGTTCAAGATAAAACATTTATTAAAAGACAAAAGCGGTTGTAAACATATGTATGATATGTTAAATTCACAAACTGTCATTCCAAAAGCACAATTGAAATATGCAAATAAAGGATACATGTATGATACAAAGAGATGGGAAAAGTATTATGTTATTCCTTTTCGATGTGTAAAAGACACAACATTATTTAGTTTCAGTATAGAATAGTACACAGAATCTTAACTAGTAATACATTTTTGTATATGATACATTATGTGAATTCTAAATGCTTGCGACTTCTGCAAAGTTTCATGTGAAACGTTACAACATCTTTTCTTTGACTGTAACAAGGTTAATCACATTTGGGAATCAATACGAGAATGGATATTGACTGAAACAGGAATTGACATTATTTTTAGTCAAGATATTGTTATGTTTGGTATGATCAATAACGAAAATAGTAACTTTGTAAATTGGTTGATTATCAACATTAAATATTCTATATATTATGTGAAAGTACAGATTTTTTTTTTAAATATCAATGGAGTTAAAAATATTTTGTGAAACAAGTTTGAAATCGCAAGATTTATTTTATACAAGAATTGCAATTTCGAAATTTTTAATGAACAATGGACACTATGGCTTAATCTCTTTGACTGAAACATATTTCCTAACAATAGCTTATTTCAAATTCCAGGTCTTTTTCTTTTCGCGCTAGTATAAATTTACCCCCCCCATTTTATTTGTTTATTTGTTTTGCTTTGCTTTGCTTTGCTTGTTTATCAATTTATTATTATGTGTTTTAACCAATATATCTGCTTTCTTCTTCTCCTATATTTCCCAGTCCTTTCCATTCTATGCGTCATAGCAATTTGTTTTGTTTTTTGCCAATCTTTAATTTATACAAAAACATTACAAATGCATTTATGTATCAAATTGTTATATATGACTACATGTATATAACATTATTATACCACAAATTAGATATATGTACTTGTATATAAATTATATCACTTTGATTAAGGCCATGGATTCAAGGCTCCCCAACCTTGACATGGTCAAAATGGACTGGGGGGGAAATAAATATTTTTAAAAAAAATAAAAATAAAATCTTTTTATACCTTGTTTTGCACTTTCTAATTCATATCGTGTTTGCTTGAGCTCCTTTTCAAGTTCATTCTCCGACATTGCCTGGTCAACAACTTCACCAACTTTAGACCCTTTTGATTCATCTTCTTTAGTCTAAAAAGAATAAAAAAACAAGGTGTTTGTATTCATAAGTAACAAATTATTGAAATAATATCTGTCAAATCTGAACACAATGCTAGTACAAAGCACTGATTATGACGTCAGAACATATCTAGAGGAAGAAATTTATTTTTTCTTTCCCTATGATAAGATCATTTTTCTTTCCTCACTTCTCTCTGTCCATATACATGTAGGTAATAAAATAGATTGACATCACAGCATCTATTATCTTCAAGATTCCAAAGTAGAAAATTAAAACTGTTTTTCTGGTTTAATTGCTATACATATGTATAGGCTTATATTTGTATTATCAGTTATGTAGAAAAAACGAATAGTGGTGAGACACTTATTAACTAACCTTATTCACTTTATTTTCCTTGTCTTCCATGAGTCGGCGCGCAGCATCGTTTGCACTTTCGGCCTGTTTCTGGAATGCAATACACTGAGCACTCAATGTAGCGTGAGACGAGGTCAGATTTACCAAGCGCTTAATGACACTGAAAAACAAGATTCATACATGTAATTGGTTTATAAAGGCGATGTAAATATTAAGCACCCAAGATAAATAATTCTAATGATGAAAACTGCCACTTCTGTTAATAAAAATAAGTGATGATATCCCTAACAAAATGAAGTTTACAATCTTTTATTAGGAATTGTAAAATAAATGACAGTATGTAAAAATTATCAGCTGTGACCATTAAAGTCAAAGAGCCTAGTTTCAACTCGTAAAAAATGGACACTCGTAAAAATGAAACAGAGTGAAAGAAGAGTCTGTGATGTTAAAACCGGGAAATATCCTTAAAAATAGACTAGAACTCGAATCAATAACTGCTACTTCTCAGACACATGTGCGTTTTTAAAAATATGATAAATGCATTTTGTGGTATTAGAAACCACAGGATTATCAGAAACACCTCGGTTCTACGGAAATAGTATTATACACAGCAATATACTGCTCAATTGGTTTAGAAAACCATATTTGATTTCTTTGATTTGGAGTATGCAGATATACACAAAAGTGTGCATTTCAAAATAACAGAGCAGGTAAAAAATCAAGCTGGGTGCAGTAAAATATAGTAGGGTGCAGAAAATTAAAGGGGGTATGCAGCAAAACACAAAAGGAGGGAGCAGTGGACCCCCATAAAAAAAACCCCAACTAAACAAACAAACAACATCGGGGGTGTGCATGCATGTGTGCATGTATTTTTTCTCCGTTTCCTGTTGTGTGTGTAAAAAAAATTCTGATGCCTGTTATTATAAATCCAAATTCGGACTCACAAGAATAGAAAGAGTGCAAATCCAGCGATATAGAAATTCCTCTGAGCGCGAAACAGCTTCATCTGTTCCATCATGCGGGCTTCAGCAGTGATGTTCAGATTCTTTTCTTCTGGGACAGAATGTTTGCGGGTCTCTCGTATAGCATCTAGAAAACAATATACACATTTAGGGTCTCTATGAGTACTCGGGCACGGGTCGAGTCTAGCAAGACTCGAGTCCATTCACAGGACTCGAGTACCCGTGCAAGGACTGGAAGAGTACTCTCAGTTAATTGTATTTTTTAATGTCACTTTGCCATATGCTAACCACCAGTTACATTACAAGGCTATGAGATATGAAGAGAAAACAAAGTCGAATGTGTGGAACGCAATACAATGGCATGATTTGGCGTCCATGTTCAACGCTGGAATTAAGATGCATAATGCTATTTTACTTTATTCCTTAGTCTCATTGTCATCTGCTCTCCTGATAGAATGTTTGTTTATTGAAATACACTGTTTAGTACATTAGACATACTGGTCGTCTCAATAATTCAAATTTTATGCCCTGAAATATGATATGATATGAAAAAGGCAAAGTAGTATTTTCATATGCAGTATATTATAGATGTGATGTCCTGATACCTAATTTTTAAATTTGGTTTAACAGTAATGAAATACTACCAAAAAACAAATGTCACATCCTGGCTTACAAAATATTTTTTTATCAAATAAAACTGTCATTAAAACCCATAAAACATAACTAAATTGGCAATAACAACATATTTCTATTAGCTTAAGGGTGTTAACTATAAGCTATAATAAAAACTTAGTTTAATAGATTATTTTGAAAATTCCACACCCATGGACCAAATACCATGAAATGGCCTTAATACGACATCACAAATTCAAAACTGAACATACTACACAATTTTATTTTCATAGTAACCGGAAGTCTGGGTCAAGGATTTTTGGTAACAGCCCCTGTCAAGGTAAGCTAATTAACACTGCCTGAATTGGTTGTGCTCCAGTCCAAAATGGTTTGACATTGCACCAATAATGTAAGTTCCGTTGATGTTACTACATCGGTACATGTATTGATTACAATCTAATTAAAATTAGCTCCACTGGTTAATTACTATTACCTGTGGATCTAACAGCACACCGTTGGAGCTCATGTCCAACTGACCTTTCATTCGACCAATCAAAACCTTACTTGCAAAATCATGCCAGTGATTTGAAAAGAATTTGAAAACATTTAGGATTATGCCGAGGGTATACGAAATGATTCAGGTGAATTACGAAGTATGCTGGAAACTAATTTCAATATAAAATTTGTTTCAAGACGGAAAAAAAAAACCCAGGGTATACGAAATAATTTGGGTGAATTACGAAGTATGCCGGAAACTAATTTTATATAAAATTTGTTTCAAGATGGAAAAAAAACCTATGATGGTATAGCCATAAAATCCGTTTATACTTGTATACAATCCAGAGTTTATTACTGCATTTTCCTCCTGTTTTTTAATGTTGAAATAGACCAACAAGTTTGCCTATTGCATAAATAGTCTCGCCCGATATTTTTAGAATCTGTATGCTTCCGAATAACGCTATAAAAGGCGAAGTGTAATTGGTCGATATTTAAATTGTTATTTATAGATGAAATGTCACCTGGACATGGGAGTCTACACAATGCTGTTAGATCTATTGGTAGACCAGAAGAGCTAATTTTAATCAGATTGGTATTGATTGCATATGTTATTAGGAACCTCAGTGTCTATTTGAAAGGGGGAGCACTGTCAATACAATGGTCCAGAGGACGGAAATATAAGGACATGGGGTTTGCTCCCCTGAGAAAAGTCTGAATTTCAGGTCTTTAAACATGGCATTTCCAGAAATCTGAGCACAAATTAACATGGGATAGTTTGGGAAGGGTTGGACGTTGCACCCGCAACACCGTTAATTTGAGGTTAACATTCATAATTTATTTATTTATTTTGTTGCTGTAATCGGAGTGAAGATCCAACTTTATAATTTTAATGATAAGAATTTAATATATACTACTCAAAAGAATTTAAGGGTCAGACGATATTTTCGACATTATTTTCTGAATGTCAATTATATTAGCTAGACCATAATGTCACGCATGGTATTGTTCCATTTTGACGAAAGTGGGTCTAAGCAACCCATAAATGAATTAAAATCCACTGCCATTGACACTGTTGACTAGTTCTAATGGCGAAAACATGCTTACATTTGCACGTAAATTAGGGCGAAAGCGAAAGGTCTGCTAAGTGCCCATAACTTGCTTTTTCACAAAGCGCTTCATTTGCACGCTTTGCAGGTGTATTCCATGTTCCCAATGCTGAATTTCCGTATAATTGGAGCTTGCGTTCGTGTACGGTGCACACTCCAAATTCGACAATGGTACAACTTCAACTGACTATCGAAGATCGAGGAAGGGCTATTGCTTGGCTTCAGGATGGCAATACGCAAAGAAATGTTGCTCTGAGACTTGGTGTCAGTCAGAGTGTCGTTGGCCGACTGTGGCAACGGTACCAAGCAACGAATTCTGTTCGAAATCGTCCACGTTCGGGAAGACCCCGAAGCACTACAAATAGAGAGGACCGCTACATCACCAATATGGCTCTACGTCAACGCACAACCATTGCACGCCGATTACGTGACAATCTGCGGACTGCGACTGGAACTCGAGTGTCTGATCAAACCATACGCAATCGTCTGAGAGCCAATAATCTACGCTGCCGTCACCAGGCTGTTCGACCACCACTCCTACCACGTCACAGAATGGCCAGACGTCACTGGTGCACGCTTCATCTGCGGTGGCAACGTATTCAGTGGGGTCGAGTGATGTTCACTGATGAGTCCAGGTTTAGTCTCCAGTTCAACAACGGTCGGGTTCATGTCTACAGACGTCCTGGGGAGCGTTTCGCTGACGTTAACGTTAGACAACGTCACCGGTTCGGTGGTGGCAGCGTCATGGTGTGGGGCGGCATCTCTATCCACCACAGGACCCCCCTCTATGTGGTGGATGGCAATCTGAATGGAATCCGCTACCTGAATGATATTATCCGGCCGTTGGTTCTCCCAGGCCTTCAGCAGATTGGCGGCGGGGCAGTTCTGCAGGATGACAATGCCAGACCCCACCGCGCCAGGGTGGTAACGGACTTTCTCAGACAACAAGGTATCGCCAGGATGGATTGGCCAGCATATTCGCCTGACTTGGCCCCAATAGAGACGCCTGGGACAAATTAGGCAGGAGAGTTCGGGATAACCATGCCCCTCCAGCCAACCTTCATGATCTGGGTCAACTTCTTATGGCAGAGTGGCAGGCCATTCCCCAAGAGTTCTTCAGACGTCTGATCAACAGCATGAGGCAACGATGTGTCGAGTGTATTCGTGCCAGGGGTGGATTCACACACTATTAAACGAATATTCTAATGTGTAAAATCCATGTTTGACAACCTTCAACTTTGACAGCATGTCATGTGACTTTCTTGTATACAGTGACGTTTATTTTTATTTTTTTTGTAAATATGGAACAATAAAAAAAAAAATTGGTGTAGTTTACATCATCAATCTAATACACTCTGAAACTTATTTGGTTATAAATTTTTGACCCTTAAATTCTTTTGAGTAGTATATATATAGTAACCAAAGGATAAATAATGAATCAGCGTTGGTCTACAGAGCTTGCCTCTACGTACATGTAGAATCTTAAATTTGTCTTATTGAATTTGGGAACTTTCTGTTTATAAAAAGGAAGATAAAGGAAAGTAAATGTTTTATTTAACGACACACTCAAAACATTTTATTTACGGTTATATGGCGTCGGACATACGGTTAAGGACCACACAGATATGAGAGAGGAAACCAGTTGTCGCCACTTCATGGACTACTCTTTTCGATTAGCAGCAAGGGATCTTTTATATGCACCATCCCACAGACAGGATAGTACATACCACAGCCTTTGTTACACCAGTTATGGAGCACTGGCTAGAACGAGAAATAGCCCACCAATGGGAATCGATCCTAGATCGATCGCGCATCAGGCAAGCTCTGTACCACTGAACTACCCCCCCCCCACACACACACACACAAAAGGAAGATAAGTGTATGTGTATATATGTTCATTTGAAAACAACATTTGTACAGCATTGTAATACCTTTTGGAAACGTAACTGTCATGATACATACTAAAAAAAAGTAAAGTTTGTTTTATTTAACGACGCCACTAGAGCACATTGATTTTTTATCTTATCATCGGCTATTGGACGTCAAACATATGGTCATTCTGACTCTGTTTTTTAAAGAGGAAACCTGCTGTCACCACATAGGCTACTCTTTTACGACAGGCAGCAAGAGATCTTTTATTTGCACTTCCCACAGGCAGGATAGCATAAACCATGGCCTTTGTTGAACCAGTTATGGATCACTGGTCAGTGCAAGTGGTTTACACCTACCCATTGAGCCTTGCAGAGCACTCACTCAGGGTTTGGAGTCGGTATCTGGATTAAAAATCCCATGCCTCGACTGGGATCCGAACCCAGTACCTACCAGCCTGTAGACCAATGGCCTAACCATGATGCCACCAAGGCTGGTTGACACATACTAATTAACTTCATGATAGTTATATATATATCCACAACTAATTAAATAATATACGACATGATTTCTACTCAACAGTGAATATGTCATACATGTAACTATCATAGGTTCTCACCAAAAAACAGGAGAGTCAGGACTGCAATAAATACATTGAAGTAAATATGTCCGTACGCAGTGAGACTCCGAACAATTCGCGATCGAAACAGGCTCTGCCATCTGCAATATAAAACAAACACCAATTTACAAACACTGTTGACAGCAGGGCTTCTAGAATTTATAAATATAAAACCCACTAGCCATGGGATCAGTGATTTCAAAAATTGACTAGTCACGATTAAACATTAATTAGCATTACTTTACTTTTAAGTTAATACAATTTTACTAATAGTAATAATCGGATATGTCACCTAAAGAGGGATATAGTTTAAAAACACTAAGATTAGGGGGTGGGGTCAGGATATTCATATTTAAAAAATAGACTTAAATGCAGTATTTGACAACTTTTGTTTCACTAGCCGTCGGGCATGGCAATAGTAGTTACAGGGTATTTACTAGCCCAAAATTGAACATCATTAGCCATGGGAATGGGGATACCATAATCTAGAAGCCCTGGATAACAATTTCATTAATATAGAAAAGAAAAAAACACACAGCTAATTAATACTTTAAAAATAATTATACATGTATTAACAGTTGTTTTCATGCAAACCTTTACTTATTAAATGTACATATACTGATATAGAAGCCTTGATCGCCTGATATGGCGATCACATACTGAAAGACTGGTAATCAGAAGAATTTGTCTGACAATCCTATTTCAAGTGCTTTTGGTACTCAAACTGAATATTTAGTTCATACATATGTACATGTACATGTATGTATAAATATAATCAATACATGACTTCAAACAATACAATCTTATGATGAAAGGCTAACATTAATGCTAAACCAAGTATTGGTAACAATGTACATGAGGCCTTTGGATTTCATGCAAACAGTTGTTTCCGGTTCCTTGTTGGTAAAATCACGGAACCGAAATTTCATTTCCCATAATGATTCAGTTAACACAAAATTTCGCCAAATTATCTATTAAAATTCAAAAAATGGCAGAAAACCAGTTATTTTTTTAATAAAATGTAGTAAAATTATTTCACCAACTTGAAAATTGAAATTCACCAATTGTTTTTAAAATTCACAATTGGCAAATTTGGTGACTACCAGAGCTAGCCCTGTGATTATATCGAGTACGACTATTCAACGGAACCTAAACACAGTTTCCAATGGGTTTCCATCATCACAAGGCACGGAACCAAAAAAGTGTTTCCCATGAAATTTGAAATCCTAGGGATGTAATATTATACTGTATACAGCAGTTTTGAGTTCACTCACCTTGTGGCAGATATGAATGGCAGCAACAAGATAATCAGAATGCCAATCTCAGCATAGAGACATGTAGCAATAAACGTCCACTGTAAACTCATGATAACTCAAATGTAGTGAAGATATCAAAACAACCTGTACACTGAAGTATAAAAGAAAACAAGAATATTAAGAAATGTAGTCACAGTTTGTATTCAATAAATATTCACATCGACTTGAGTAACAAATCAGAATATGATACCTGTACATGTTATGCAGATTTTCAATTCTCAAAGGCCTGCATACATATGTACATCATACATGGAAGGAAGGAAGGTTTTATTTAATGATGCACTCAACACATTTTAATTACAGTTATATGGCTAAGGACACAGTTACTGAGAGAGGAAACTCACTGCTGCCATGCAATGGGTTATTCTTCCCAATTAGCAGCAAAGGATCTTTTTTTAAGCAGCATTTCAGACAAGATACTACATACAATGGCCTTGGAGCACTGACTGGAAAGAGAAATAGTCTGATGAAGATGGATCCTAAACCGACCATGCATCAGGTGAGTACTTTACCAACGGGCTATGTTCAGCCCCATCATACATGGTACAAATCATTAGGACTCTTTCAGAACTGATCACAATTCAAATGGAGAGAGTAAGAGGCAAGTTACTTTTACATCCACCAACCACAAAATAAAATTTTATTTAAACCAAGTACATGTATGTATATATATACCGGTATATAGAGAAAAAAACTGAAGCAAATTTACACATCAAGCATAAAATAATAATTACAGTGCCGCCTACTTCCTCAAGTAATCAATTCTAGATAGGCTAGCTGTTATTGAACAAATTTGTTTCATGGAGTTTCAAGATAGACTGACAAGAGAGTAACAAAGTCTTATCACCCTACAGCCTGCAGAAATGGCTTAAAACATCAAAACACTTCATGTTTAATTCGAAAGACTTCCGACCGTTCCAGCATGTATTGGATAGCGATATCAAGTGGACATTGCATTAAACACTACAAACAACATAGTGCTAGGGTCTGGGATTTGAACTTCAGACCATCATGACTGTAGCCGAGCACTGTATCCACTCAGCCAATAAGTGAGACTGTATTTTAATACTTATAAATTTCATAGGGTGTATTTTGTCAGAATGAACCACGCGTCTACGGAATAAAATGAACCTTTAGTCCCATGTCTCATTGTGTCTTCTGTGCTATATTTGTACCAAAAGCACCAACAAAAGCACCTTTGTGAATGAAATTTTACACAGAATAGTCAAAATGTCAAATTTTTCAAAGGCAAAACGTAGTGATACTGGATTACGAAATATAAACATTTAGTTGCTTTTATAGAACAAAATGTTTAAAAAGTTATTGTATATACAGGGTTCATACACTTCAAATGGTTTAATTTTCCAGGACTTTTAAGGGCTATTTTCGTTCATTTTCCAGGACTATTTTACCTTTTTCCAGGGGTCTGAATATATGACTTGGAAAGAAGTTTTTGTTTAACGACACCCTAGCAGATTGTTTAGTCAGTGGCTGCTATGTCTCCAACATACAATACTTGTTACACACGGTCTACAGTAGTCACACCCCACTCTGGATATAACTTTTGGATGGTAACTAAAACTGTTGAAATAAAATATTTTATTAACTACATTTGTTGTACATTGTACAAAATAGTGATATAAACATGTATCTAATACTCAAATAGAATACATATATATATATATATATATATATACACACACACTTATTATTGCATGTGCGCCTTCTGAAATATACATCTCCTTTGTTTTGGCTTGGCTCAAGTAGATCGAATAAACATAGGCCACACCACCAAAAGAAACAAGTGTAACAATGTTATACACTGTTACGATTGTTGAAAGGAGACCTTTGCAAATTTCTATGGTGTTAAACTCATTCTTAATCTCACGTTACATCGATGGGGTTTATTTAAAGATATGGGCTTCTTTCCGGTCAAATGATTAATCATGGTCACGACTCGCCGCACAGGATTCAGACCCAAGGGGTGGGCCATTGTTAAAGCGATAGCTCACTTTGTGAGGTGTTAATTCCTACTTAATTATACACTGTTTAATTAATGTTTACGAGCTAAATAGATTTATTCAGTTACTCGAATTTGTCGGGATTTAACAGGTCCATAAAATTATTTACATGCAAGTAGTCAACTTATATGACGTCAGACGCGTGCTTGTTTTTCTAAAAATATTTTTTTTTAGCCACCTGTTGTTAAACGTACACTTTCCGTTAGGCATTTTCGCAGAAGTGATTTAAACATCTACCCGTTTTTCGTTTTCTTTTTTTTAATGTCATACTGGTATATATTTTTTATCCGGATTCCATGCTTGAAGAATTGTGTCGCTATCTCAATTAAGATTATCTACTCGTGCTCTAACGAGCACCACTACGCCTATCTATAGACCAAATAAACCAACACAGTATTTCCTGCTCAACAACTGACCAATGGCAGTCGACCTCATTATAATGGGGCCCAGACAACTCGGACCCATGGACAACTCGGCCCAGACCTATTGATACGGGTTCATTGATACCTGCGGAAAGCGGCTATATGTCGAAATCAGATTTTCAAGTAGCAGAATTGAACAGTTTATCCTAGTATTTCTCAATCAATACAGTATTTATATGCCAAAGCAGTAAAATTACGACATGTGCAGACCAATTTCTGTTACATCAAAATGACTGCCGCAACGTGCTACATGCAAGAGTGGTGTATTAAAAAACCCGGGAAGCAGAACGAGAAAGTACATTTTCTCTTTTATTTTTAATTCGACCACCTACATATATTTTATAATACAGAATCACCAAAAGAACATAGAAAGATGTGATAAAAGTCAGTGGGCAACAGGGGCGTAGAGTTTCCCACAGGCTGATAAAAACCTAGACGTCGACACGTCACCAGCTGTGTACAGTCCTCACAGTTGAAAGATTTTGCCCTGTACATCTACAAAGGCCTTCCTCTGTCGCCGTCGCATCTTCCTCTCCAACACGAACTGGCATATCAGCGGAATCAGCCTGGCCTCGTTGTGCAGCATTGGGATCAGCTTGTAAAAGGGAGGGGCTGTTCCGAGGGCACGATGGTTCAGTCTGTGATGCCAGCCCTCCACATCGTTGTTCGTCCTCACACTCTGGTTAAAAACTGACCAGGCGTCCACCGACCACACGCTGCTCCTCATCCATGTGCGGTCAACGTAATCCAAGAGGGTCACCAGTCCTGGAACTTGGGTTGCTCTTCTTAGACCATCGAAGGCTGCTTCCACGTGTTCTGCAGGAAGGAACGGGAGGGCGAAGATCTTCTTTATGAATTTGCACGTGCCGTCGTCATTTAGGTATTGTTGTGCAAGTCCGAGCTCCTGCACCTTCCTCCAGACAGCCTGGTTCCAATGGAAGCAGCACCCCTTGATTGGCAAGCCAGGATATACTTCCTGGATCCCCTTCCACATCCCTGTCAAACACAAATATAATAATAAGTTTAAAGATCCACATATTTGCATAGTCACGTGTCTATATCTATATGATACTTTAATAAAATAAAATAAATACCTGTCTCAAAGTCTGCTACGAATTCAAGTACTGCTGCTCGTTGTGGCAGGAGATCGTCGATGGCGTGGAAGACCTGGAAACACAACACACATTATTACAGAGAATCACCACCAAGTGTATATATGATTATTAAATGCAAGCTATAAGGTTGTTTTTTTTTCCATCAAAATACATGAAATACAACTTACAGCTCTGTAGTCTTTACTCTTTCGCCGCGACATGAAGACAAAGGCAAGTGGCACCTGCTTCATGGCGTCGTCATGCCTCAGGAAAGCATGTATCGAAAAAAGCTGTACAAAGGGTACCGTCCAGGTACCATCTCCTTGCGTTGACCAGTAGAGTCAGCTGTCTCTCCGTCGCGAACACTATGTGTCTATGTGTGTTTACCCGGACGTCGGCCCGTAAGAAGTCTGCTGGTATGAAGTTCTCAGCGATCTGTAATTACATGTAGAGACATTATTATCTGCATCCAACTATAATAATTGATCAAATAAGTGTTTAATGTTTTAGAGCATCTATTTTTATATTTTCATTTATTTTTATATTAACACTTATATTAATACTTATTTAAATTACCTCAAAGAGCAAGACACGTGGCTCTGCTGGTCTCAGCTTGGTACGCACACGGTTTGCCATACGGGCCAGGCTGCTGGGTCCAGGTAGTGCATCCCAGGTCTGCTGTACATCGAGGTCGTCAATAATGACACCCTCAACGATGGCGCTCGCCGGCTGGAAAACGTTAGTTTTAGCAGTTTCCTTGATCTTCAAAATAAACAAAATTATTATTGTTATGTTATATTCCATTATATATATCATTATTATTATGTACCATTCTTATTGTTATATTCTATTATATATATATATATATATATATATATATATATATATATATATTATGTACCATTCTTATTATCGTTACCTTCGCTTTGACGGCAAGCGTTGTCTGGATGCCGCCTTCTGGTCCGTGGACGTGTGCCCTGGTTCCGTTGACGAAGGTGTCGCCGGTCTGCTGAACAGTGGCTGGGCACGTCATCTTGCTGTTCCTCACGGAACAACGCCACGTTGTACCATCGCCACGTTGTCTCTGCAAGAAAGAATAATTATTAATAATAATAATTAATAATAAATTAATAATAAATACACTAAACATAAAACAATAATTAATAATATTTGTTCCGATTAACTGTATAGTATTTGCGAAAAATGAAAGCAGGAATGTCATGAATATACTACATATAACAGTACGTGAATACATGAAATGTGTTATTCCTAATACTAAGTTTATCGCTGATACCATTATTATGTTATTTTATGATTTATTAAGGACCTATTACAACACTTTATGCTTACCTTTCCTCTATACGCTGAGGGATGTCGAAGTCGGCCGTCACATTGAAAGAATTTCCCTCATCATCTGCATCTGTTTGGTTGATAACTGTGCACTGTGCACAGGTCCAATCAATTTCTGTGTCATCCCTTACCATCAGCCGGTAATCCTCTTGAGTGATTCCTGCATTATTAAAATTATTATTACCATTTTTATTTTTCTTAAACATAAAATAACTCACTTTTAAATTTTACGGTAATACGTTACCCAACTACTCAAATATTGTACTACAAATATCACATATCGCAAGCAATATAAAACAAATAAACAGAAAAAAAGTGGATAAAGACAGCTCACTGTAATTGTTATAAAGTTACTGTCTGTAAATCAATATTCTGTTATCCTAGGTCAAGGGGATTAGCCCTACCCACCTCACCTGTATTAGAATCACAACTCACAGCTTCATGTGTTAACTGTTAACACCCTTTGGTAGATGAAAGAATAAACTATTAGTCGCCATCGATTGAAGTTACATAAAATAATTAACGATTAGTCGCCATCAAGGACAGCTGGTATATATGTTTATCATTTCGCACTTAGGATTCAATATAAAAAATATACAAATGACAATATGATTTTTTTTTTCCAGCACTATTCGGCAAATATCACCTTTTAAATGATTTTCTTATTTTTATTTGTATTCCTTTCTCCAGTTGTGGTCCAAATAGTCTATAGTGGTGTTACCTTTTAAAACATTATAATACAACTTTCAATAAATTGAATTATGACTGTATTTTGTTTGTATTTTCCTTTATGGTTTACTAGAAAATCTAGACATTACTTTAAGCAAAGTGGAAAACAGTGCGTGCGTATTAATTTCGCGACATAATATATACTCACCAGTATTACAGGTGCGGTGTTGCCATCATGAACAAACGTCGCAGCGTAATGCATGTTGTCTGGGTCGAACTTCATTGGAACAAAAGGAACACGGATATGTCGGCATTTTGTTGGAAAGTGATATTAGAAAGTGATAAGTCCAATAATTCGGACGGTTATATACATTATTTGAAAATGGCATCATGCTCACCAATTGGAATTACTTCTTAAAAGCAGGAAGTCAGGAGGCTATATCCACTAGTGTTGTTACAACGATAAATAACTTTTGCATATTTTTTCAGGGATCATCTCCAATGTTTAGGTCACTGATTGTAGAACAAAAACAAATTATTCGAACAGCGGAAACTATCTTCAAAGATAAATGGATCAGCAATTTATCAATCCGACATGACACTTCGTTTCGGGACGTTTATGTTAAGGTGAGACTAATTCAAAACTAACAAAAAACACACTCTTTTATTTCTGTGAGAATACTTTAATTTAAAAAACAACACTTGTTCAATAATATTTTTCAACAATAGACAATATTGTGCATGTGCCGAGTCGTCTTGCGGTGGGCCGAGTTGTCTCAGAACTCTGGGCCGAGCTGTCTCGACGTGGGCCGAGTTGTCTGGCATTCATTATAATCATCGATGCGTTTAGGTATTGTTTTTGTGGGGGGTTTTCTTTCTTTCTTTTGGAGGAGGGGTACCTAAGTCAAACGCGATTATTTATGTATTTGTAACATCACTAAAAAAAAATTAGGAGGTAAACTGACTTTTCCAGGACATTTAAGGACTTTCCAGGGTTTTCCAGGATGCGTGCGGACCCTGATATAACTAACCCTAAAATTACATTAATTGAATTATTCTAACAAATATTAATTATACTGCCTGAATGAACTGAATACTGGAACGGTCGGAAGTCTTGCCATTTAATTGAATCATGCATATCAAAAACACACTTATTTTAACTCATAACGTATAACATTATTTGGTTGTCAAGATAACAAAACAACATTTAAAGAAAACTAAAAAACAAAAAGAACACAAATGAACTTAACAGTGATACTACTTTATAACTGCTCCTCAATGTTTTTTGTTTTTTTAATCAATTTGTACCTTGAATTAATTGTCAAAGCCATTTACCTTTTCAGCCTGTTGCCTAGTAATTAATGTTGTATCCAAAAGTAGTGTTACTTGACACTTGTTTAGTTGTTAATTATCAGATTCAGATAATTTTAGGATAGCCCTATCGATTCTTTATCAACAATTTTCAATTATGGTTAAAATTACGTACTAATACGATTATATATATTCTCCCTCAAAACTCATGAAATAGTATTCCTATATTACACAATATAAGGTTATTGTATTTGTTGGTTTAAAGTACACGTCACATTAACTTTTATTCCCGGAAAAAGATAGTTCCCGGAAATAAGAGAACTGCTAATAAAATACTTTAAAATTTACGTTAGGATTTTAAAACAAAACTGTAGTTTAAATATCGGTACATGAAATATAGTCAGTAAAATCCTTAACTAGTGACACTGTTAAAATAGCAAACTGAAAACACCTGTTAAACTGTCAAAATGAACTTTAAACACTTCTACTTCTATTATTCTCACTCAGATATGTTTTCGTTTTGTACTTCCGGGCATCAGACCTTGTACTTCCTGTCTCGTTTTATCTCGAGCAGTACGAGATTTAGTAGCTATGACAACATGACACAAAATGGCTAACGGAGAGAAATATTTTTTCGTTTATGTTCCTAATTCTTAAAACATTCTTTGGTCATGTTTTGCAAGCAACATTGCTGATCATAAGCCATGTCACACAGGTATCTGTATAGTTTTAAAACACTAATATTAAAATCAACGTTTTCTTTTACAGCTTATTTCTGATTCAAGTGATTGAATGCCACTGATTGCCAGTAATGTAATGAATTTTGTTTTGGTTGTACCATCGATGTCCCAAACTGCGTTGACCAAACAACAAAAAAAGGAATACGATATTTATAGAAATACTATTCTACATTTTTCGGGTCACCCGAAATATGCCAAAGAAATGGGGTTTTGGCATATTTACAATCAAACAACTTTTTCCCAATCAAACAACCTGACTAAGAAAATAATTCTGCCAAAATCGTATCCAATAACTGAATAAGTGTTGTTTTTTCACTTTGTTAACAGTTTATAAATATCATACACCAAGCACCAATATAGTGGTAATAATGTTGTTGGGCCTAAACATGCACATCTGTCTGTATATTTGTGCTTGGTGTAAATATATTTAAACCAACCGGTGACTGACCAATTAACCATAATTTCTAGAAGGTTCATCCACTTCTGTTGTGATTGAACTTTATGCTTCGACTGTAAGTGAACTATGCAATTTACAATGTTCTTTGTGCAAAGCAAGATTCGAACCGCCAGCCGTTTGAACTCATATAAACAAAACAAAACAACCCCTACTCACCACTGCCTCCATATATATGTGAAACAATAATATATTGTTCTATAGGCTGGTGGACTAGAAGAAATTCTGGCTGGCTAATAAATTTTAGTTGGCTTTGATCCGATGGGCTAGTGAAATATTTTCCATTTCTGCACCCCTGTAAAGCATGAGATGGTTTACCTAGATTTCTCACAATAACACTGTTAACTTGATGTTCTTTCACTTATGCAAGTTGGTGTCAAATGTTTTATTGGTCAGATGAATAACTCTGGCCTTGAAATAGTGTCCATCAAAAACAGCTCATTTTGTAGACCTAGCTAGCAGGAGAACTAAAAATTCACCTGCTAAAATTTCCCCCAAAATTGCAGGTAATTTTTTAAGTGACAAATGTATGTATGATCATTTCATCATCTATTTAGTTGAGGCTGAGCTCATGATTCGATTATATTTTAATTTTATAATGCTCTAAAATACATCTTAGAGGTTCTAATTTTCCACACACTGTCCCAAACCCTCCACTCATCATGTGCTGTCTTATTTCCAGCTGGCCATAATTTTTCTTAGCAGGCCATATTTCTACAGGGCTTCTAAATTATGGTTGCCCCACTCCCATGGCTAGTGATATTCAATGTTGGGCTAGTAAATAACTAATATTACCATGCCCAATGGCTAGTGAAAACAAAAGTTGTCAAATGCTGCATTTTAATCTATTTTTTAAATATGAATATCCTGTAACCCACTCTCACCCCCCCCCCCCCCCCCCCCAATCTTAATATTTTTAAGCTCCATCTCCCAATTTAGGTGACATATCCCATTATTACTATTAATTAGTAAAATTAGGGCTAGTGGATTTTTAATCGTGGCTAGTAAATTTCTTAAATTACTGATCCCATGGCTAGTGAATTCTATAAAAATTCTAGAAGCCCTGTTTCTATTGGTCCGATTAAAAAACCCCACCCCAAAACCAGCCAGCCATATTTTACTTCTATTTCGAACCCTGTGTCTTATGTTTTGTTATTATTATTATTATTTTTTTTTTTTTTATTTTTTTTTTTTTGCAGCTACTACAACAAACAATGGGCCGAGGCTCAGGCCACCTTGACAGATCTCCTCCAGCAGGAGCAGCCACTGGAACCTCCAAAACCGGAGAGGGTAAGACCACCAGTTTATAGTCTAATGTCCTCCGTAGTCTGATCCATTAATTTTATTTCATCATTTTCATTTTCTTTAAAGTATATTCTTACGAGTGATTTTCACTGTTTAGTCTGGACCATGCTGATAACACTTTACAGTGTTCGTAATAAACACTTGTTCATTTGTCTTGACAAGTGAAAATCTGCTCAGACAGTGGACAAGTGAACATGTTCAATGCAATGTTTAATTTTAAGCAATGAAAAATACGGTCCTTGTACTTGAATAAAACAAAACATTTATTTGGACAAGTGAACATATTGCTGGATAAGTCGATTTCTCAATGTATTTGTCCGGTGGACAAATGAAACATTCTGCTTATTTCTATCGCTGCTTTACAGTCTAGACTCAAACCTCTATTGACGTCACATACATGTAGTTTGTATGGCATTGCCATGCCATTAAAGTCTCAGTTTCTGTTAGTCTTACCGGCCTCGGTGGCGTTGTGGTAGGCCATCGGTCTACAGGCTGGTAGGTACTGGGTTCGGATCCCAGTCGAGGCATGGGATTTTTAATCCAGATACCGACTCCAAACCCTGAGTGAGTGCTCCGCAAGGCTCAATGGGTAGGTGTAAACCACTTGCACTGACCAGTGATCCATAACTGGTTCAACAAAGGCCATGGTTTGTGCTATCCTGTCTGTGGGAAACGCAAATAAAAGATCCCTTGCTGCTAATCGGAAGAGTAGCCCATGTAGTGGCGACAGTGGATTTCCTCTCAAAATCTGATGCCATATATCCGTAAATAAAATGTGTTGAGTGCGTCGTTAAATAAAACATTTCTTTCTTTCTTTCTGTTAGAGTCTTAAGCCTAGACTCTAAACGTTTTATAAGCACAGGGCCAAAAGTATTTGTTAAAGTTGCAATCTTGAGAAATTAAATCTATGGTAATAATTAGATGCAATCATTTAATTAGATGAAGTCGCTGTTTCCAACAACATTTTGATATAATGACTGGTCCATGCTTGTGTAATTCTATGTACTATGGACATAAGTGTGGTATACAGTTGTATATCCTATAGTTCTGGGTTATATGTACATGTAATTGTTTTAATTTTTAATTGTAGGACCGTTTGGCAGCTTTCCAGCTCCTAGCTACCATGTACATAAAGTACATACAGATCTTTCGCCGCCTTGAGCAGTCATATGACCAGATCGTCCATCCACAGAAGAGGAGGGTGTTGAGACATGTCCTTGATGGGGTCATGGGTCGCATCTTGGAACTGAAGCATGAGATGGTCAACCTAGAGTTCTCGGAATACCACTATTTCGATGACGTTCTCTCAGATCTCAAACTCACACCAGTTAGTGTTGAATACATTTTGTATGTTTTAATGCAAATTCTAAGACATGAGAAAGCTGCATTAAATTTAGAGATTGCTGTGATAATATATTAGAACAAATATGTATAGCATAAACTTACTTTTTGGAAAAAAAATAAAGCAAAAATAAAAATTATAATATATGATTACAATTTTCTATAGACAGTACATATATACTGAACAAAAAAAGAAACTTCCGATTTGTACATATAGTATTTGTTGTGTTAAAGAATTCATTGTGTAATAAAATTATATAGGTAGTATTAGCCTTGAGCTGTATTATCAAGATTCATGAATTTTATCGATTATTTTTGCACTGTTAATCGTCAACAACATGAAATTCAATTTGCACGTGCATGCATGGTTCGACATGTCCCGTGTAGTATTCAGTCAATTTATTTTACTTGTCTTACTGACATTGTTGTCAAGTGAACGAAAACGCTTAAAAATTTGTAAAAAAATTTAATGTTTTTTACATTGTAGCATTTTTAGTATGCCAAGAATACCCAATAATTTACGCGAACGGGCGATTGGCGTGCTTGATGCTGGCATGTCGACATAAGACGTTGCAAGGCATGTTGGGAGTTCTAGTCAAGCGATACGAAATCTTCGCGTAAGATTTCGAACGACAGGAAGCACCAACGACTTGCCAAGTCGTGGACGTCCGTGTGTTACAACGCGTGGTCAAGACCGCTATATCATGAACACGCATTTGCGCAATCGATTCCAAACTGCCACTGCTACTGCTGCTAATACACCTGGGCTTCATAATAATCGAATCAGTGGGCAAACTGTTCGTAATCGTCTGCGGGAGAACGGTTTACATGCACAACGTCCTTACGTCGGATGCATTTTAATGCAACGTCATCGTCTTAATTGGGCACGTGTACACACTCGTTGGATACGGCGACGCCGGAATACCGTTCTTTTTTCAGATGAATCCAGATTTTCTTTACAACGTGGTGATGGCAGGGTGCGCGTCTACCGTAGGAGAAATGAACGCTATGCTGACTGTTGTGTTCTTGAACGAGATCGTTTCGGGGGTGGGGGTTCTGTCATGGTCTAGGCAGCCATTGCCCATGGTTATTGTTCACCATTAGTCGTTATTGATGGCAATTTAAATGCTCAACGTTACCACGATGACATTGTCGCTCATCACGTCATTCCTTTGTTCCATAACAACGCCAACATCTCGATTTTTCAGCATGATAATGCCACCTCTCATACAGCTAGAGACACTGTAAATTTTCTTAGGACAAATAACATTGATTTCATTGATGACTGGCCCGCTAAAAGTCCTGATCTCAACCCCATCGAGCATGTCTGGGATAGTCTGGACAGACGATTGAGGCGTCGTCTCAACCCACCCGCTAACGTCGATGAACTTCGTCAAGCGCTCATTCAGGAATGGAACTATATTCCACAGGCAGAAATCAACACTTTAGTCTATTCTATGCGCCTGCGATGCACTGCAGTGGTCAATTCAAGAGGTGGTCATACCTGTTATTAAGTGGGTTTTTTTTTTTTAACCCCTACCACATTTGGTCAAAATTTCTCCCAGTTTCTGTTAACTTATGGCCATGATTTTTGCACCAAACGATGCATCATGGAACAATCATTAAACGCATATATAACAATTATTCCCCCGGTTTGTTTTCATCAAGTTATGTTCAAGCAAAGTTAGCGGAAGTTTCTTATTTTGTTCAGTATATGTTTACTACTATTAACTACTTTTGTTTTATTTAAAACAAGCTTTTTCTTTTGTACTTGGCACATATTGTATAATTTTAACATTTTCCAGTTACTAATTTGGTAATCCTTTTGCAACCATTTGTATTTATCTGACATGTTTTTAAGTCATGTTCCTGTAGAATGTTGGATGTAATAAAAAATATTCCAGGGCTTGAATTTAACAGCAGCCATGCAACAAATTGCTGCAGTGCTGTGCCTTATGTTGCAAATTAATCATTGGACATCAAACTCGGACGTAATTCCTGAAAGTTGTTTTATTACAAAAACATGAAATGTTTCATCTTATTTATTTTAAATGGTTGTTTTTGTGTGATATTAAGACACTTGTTGAAGTTTGCCTTATTGCCGTGCCATAATGCTTTAAAAAATCTACATTGGTCAAGGCTAAATTGCCTTGCCCTCCTGTTTGTCAAATTCGAGGCCTAATATTCTCTAGCTGATCTTGAAGGGATAATTGTTAAATGCTTTGATCTTTGAAGATGACATGTCATTTTGGTGTGTACTACTAAAAACGCATATACATAAACATATGCAGTAGTTAAAACATTTTTGCTTGATGATATTTGTATTGAAATTCATTTTCAGAATGATGTGGAAATTCCCATTCCAAAGTATTTTATTATGGAAAGACTGAAACCGCTGAAGGAGAGAGAGAAAGTTCTTGGACAGATTTTGGCCAAAATTGGTCCTCAGGATCTTGAAAAGGTTTATAATTCTTCTTTAGCTTTTACTTCTGGGTGTCAAGAATACAGGGTTCCGTTTAAACGTGTCTGTGAATGCATCAGTCCATCTATTAATATTAATTTTGCAGACATAAATTGGTCTATAATTTTATTTTATTTAGTAAACTGTTGAAATCAAACATTTTGTGAATGGTAAATAAACCTATAGTCCTTCCCACATGGAATGCCTTTTTTTTTTCCATACTATAGAATTTACTATAAGTTATTTATTTCTGAGTTGATTGTTTTTTAAATTGCACAGAAAAAATAGTATTTTGTTTGTTATTTCCAAGACACGTTTTGTTGAAACCTTTGGTACTCGCAGTTTGTCAGTATAAAATATCTTTACAAGCTGAGTCCTTGCTGATATTGTTGATACGAAAGAACTTGTATTTACATTAATTCATAAGTTCATCAGTTATTGCCTATGCTCAATATTTATGTCTATGCAAAAGATCAAGTTATTTATATAAACACTTGGTCCTGTACACAGTATTTTTAAAATGGACAGGGTCTTATATCAATGGAATCGTTTCAAACTATTGACCTTATGTGAAAAGTAGGATCCATTAGCACCCATTTGATCCCACAGGTTTGAGCCTGATACATTGCATACCAGCATTAATAGACCGGGCCTAGCTTCTATATACGCAGGTATGCCTCTGCGTACCACCTGAGATTACAAATATATTTATTTTTTAATTAAAATATATGGGGGTTGGGGGTGAGCACAGCCAATATTGTTTTATTCCATCGCCGAAAAAGTCTACATACCTCCTGAAAATCACAAACTAGGAATGATAGAAATGTGGAGAATGTTTTTTAAGTGTATTATGACATTTGTGGGCTCAGTCTGTTTTGTTCTTTTGTTGTCATAAAATATTTTATTATTATATCAGCTATATTTCATTATTAATTTTTGTTAGATGATTTTAAAAGAACCCTGTTTGTATGTTAGGACAAAGAAGATATTTTGATGCCGTTTGAAGAAGCAATTCGTCTTATTCAAATCCACGAACGTGCCAGACAGGGCCGACTGAGGGCAAAGTTCATGAGAGAGATTCGACAGCAAGAAGCGAGAGAGAAAATACTGTCCACAAAAGTCGCTCCCACACTTGACCGCGACATAGCAGCCATGAGGATTCAGAAGGTGCTTATCATAATAATTTGTTTTATTTTTTTCAATTTTATTATTATTATCCTTTTGTGTATGTATATGTCTGGGCATGTTTGCATACATTTATGATGGGCACATAATGTCTGTCCAATTGGCATAAATAAGAACAAATTTGTATGTGTGGGCATGTTTGCATACATTTATGATGGGCACATAATGTCTGTCCAATTGGTGTAAATAAGAACAAATTTGTATGCGTGGGCATGTTTGCATACATTTATGATGGGCACATAATGTCTGTCCAATTGGTGTAAATAAGAACAAATTTGTATGCATGGGCATGTTTGCATACATTTATGATGCCCCTGTGTGTGCTGTAACCTCACCGTGGTGCAGGGGTGTAACATTCTCTTTGAGAATGGCCAATACAGCATAAAATTGAAGTTTTGAGTAAAATTCAGTATCCGTAAAATCTGTGATATTTGTGTTTTTGCACAGTTCTTTACACTGTTTTTGTTTAAGTCTTGAATTTTTATATTGATGTTGATCATCACTTTATTTATTTGCATTACCATAGTTTGACACCCAATAGCCGATGTATTTTTCGTGCTGGGGTGTCGTTAAACATTCATTCATTCATTCATACATTTATGATGGGCACATAATGTCTGTCCAATTGGTGTAAATAAGAACAAATTTGTATGTGTGGGCATGTTTGCATACACATGATTTTCACATGTCTGTCTTAATTCATTATTGGTGTCAATAAAAAAATATTTGTATTTTCTCATGAATTTAATTCACACATGGTACATATTGTTGTTATTTTAATTAATTTTGTTCACATCTTTAAAAATTATTATTACTTTTTTTTAAATTAGTGAGTGAGCAATCCAACGCTTGGTGAATTATGCTTCATAATGATAGAAAGAGCTGTCATCCAAGGATTAAAAAAAAACACCACCAAAATATAAAAACAAAACATAACTATAATGCCAAACAAATAAAACAAATAATAATGATAAATAGGTTTACTATTTGTAAACCAAATTTTATTCAGCCATAGCATAGGACGGATTGCTAATTTAAAAGTGAGTGGTTTTCAGGTTGGGCTGCTGGTGGTCTCTTGCACCTGCAAGAGCCGACGCCTGCACCCATGACAGGTATGTGCTTCAACAGCTTGTTCTGAATGTGCACATTAAACCCTATGACCTGACCTGACCTTACGTTACTAGAGAGAAGGTTGCAATTGAATGGGTGTGGACTGATGTTTCCCAGTTACCATAAAAGTGGCAGGCAAGACGTACAATTCCACAGTATTTTTATTTTAATATATTTCTTTGTTCTTTTAGGTGTGGAAGGGATTTGCACAACGAAGAAAAACAAAAAGAGAAAGAGAGGAGGAAATGATCTTCATAGGAATGGTATGTTCATTCAGAAGTTTGTTTCTCAAAGGTTCTGTTGTATGATGGACCCCAAGTTTATAGGTTATGTTGCATACAGGATTATTGTTTAAAGGTTTTGTTGTGTGATGTGTGGCCATCTTTAAAAGTTATATTGTGTGCTTGGCCCGTGTTTAAAGTTATGTTGTGTGTGTGGCCAATGTTTAAACATTATGTGTGCATGGCCATATTTAACAGGGAACATTTTGTTCAGTATCGCATCATGATTCACTACTCAAGTTTCAGAGATCGGGCAACCTCTGGCACTCGCCAAATTCGCCAGTTGCAAAATTCTGAAACAATTGGCGAATTTTATTTTAATTTGGCGAAATAATTTCGTCAAATAATTGATAATTTGTTAGAAAAGAACTGGGTTTCTACAATTTGTTTAATTTTATACATAATTTGGCCAAACATTTCTGCTGACTCGAGCTAGCTCTGAGAGATCATTACACAATAGTTACTAATCAATTTTCAGTTGTCTAGAAATGTTGCTAATAAAAATTTTGAAAGCAAACCTCTGACTTCACCAGAGAGTTTTGTCCAAGACAGGTTATTTCTACTAACAATGGTTTCATATTTTGTTTACTAATGGTTGGAAGTTTTGTTTAATTTTGTTTTTATTTTTAAAAATAAAACTGTTTAATAAAAAAAAATCTGTTTTGTTGATGACTGGCAATTTTTAATCTATACTTTTAATATTTTGTTTAATTTGTATAGCTAGAAAAAGCATTCATTGTTTTCTTTTGTTCTACATCAGTCCCCTCCTCCAATGCCAGCCAGCATGAAGATCAACGAACAGACTCTGGCACTGAAGACCGAGGAGAGTCGCCGTCGGTTACAGGAACAGAATGAGCAGGAATACCAGCAAGCCCTGATCACCATCAAAGACAAGATCCACGAGGCTGAGGGTCCTGACATCAAGGAGACAATGATGGATCAAATCAGACAGTGGTTTATAGAGTGCAGGTCAGTGTCAGTGGTTTATAGAGTGCAGGTCAGTGTCAGTGGTTTATAGAGTGCAGGTCAGTGGTTTGTAGAGTGCAGGTCAGTGTCAGTGGTTTTTTAGTGCTTGTCAGTGTCGGTGGTTTATAGAGAGCAGGTCAGTGTCGGTGGTTTATAGAGTGCAGGTCAGTGGTTTATAGTGTGAAGGTCAGTGTTGGTGGTTTGTAGAGTGCAGGTCAGTGTCAGTGGTTTATATAGAGTGCAGGTCAGTGTCAGTGGTTTACAGAGTGCTGGTCAGTGTCAGTGGTTTATAGAGTGCAGGTCAGTGTCAGTGGTTTACAGAGTGCAGGTCTGTGTCTGGTTTATAGAGTGCAGGTCAGTGTCGGTGGTTTGTAGAGTGCAGGTCAGTGTCAGTGGTTTACAGAGTGCAGGTCAGTGTCAGTGGTTTGTAGAGGGCAGGTCAGTGTCGGTGGTTTCTAGAGTGCAGGTCAGTGTCAGTGGTTTGTAGAGTGCAGGTCAGTGTCAGTGGTTTGTAGAGTGCAGGTCAGTGTCGGTGGTTTATAGAGTGCAGGTCAGTGTCGGTGGTTTGTAGAGTGCAGGTCAGTGTCGGTGGTTTGTAGAGTGCAGGTCAGTGTCAGTGGTTTATATAGAGTGCAGGTCAGTGTCAGTGGTTTACAGAGTGCTGGTCAGTGTCAGTGGTTTATAGAGTGCAGGTCAGTGGTTTGTAGAGTGCAGGTCAGTGTCAGTGGTTTTTTAGTGCTGGTCAGTGTCGGTGGTTTATAGAGAGCAGGTCAGTGTCGGTGGTTTATAGAGTGCAGGTCAGTGGTTTATAGTGTGAAGGTCAGTGTTGGTGGTTTGTAGAGTGCAGGTCAGTGTCAGTGGTTTATATAGAGTGCAGGTCAGTGTCAGTGGTTTACAGAGTGCTGGTCAGTGTCAGTGGTTTATAGAGTGCAGGTCAGTGTCAGTGGTTTACAGAGTGCAGGTCTGTGTCAGTGGTTTATAGAGTGCAGGTCAGTGTCGGTGGTTTGTAGAGTGCAGGTCAGTGTCAGTGGTTTATAGAGTGCAGGTCAGTGTCAGTGGTTTATAGAATGCAGGTCAGTGTCAGTGGTTTATATAGTAAAGGTCAGTGTCAGTGGTTTATAGAGTGCTGGTCAGTGTCAGTGATTTATATAGTAAAGGTCAGTGTCAGTGGTTTACAGAGTGCTGGTCAGTGTCAGTGGTTTATAGAGTGCTGGTCAGTGTCAGTGGTTTATATAGTAAAGGTCAGTGTCAGATAGTGGTTTATATAGTGCAAGTCTGTGTCAGATAGTGGTTTATATAGTGCAAGACAGTGTCATATAGTGGTTTATATAGTGCAAGTCAGTGTCAGATAGTGGTTTATATAGTGCAAGTCAGTGTCAGATAGTGGTTTATATAGTGCATGTCAGTTCAAGTAGGTTAAATCATCAGTGTTGTTTGATGTATATCTTGCAGCATGTCAGTAGCATTATACCCAGATGAGGATGTCAAGTGTTATATATGTCCATTGTAAAACTGGCTCAATATCTTGGAAGGTTAAATAATGTTTCCCGGATTTTGAACTTTTTTTTTTTTTTTAGAGATGCCACTGGAAAGTTTCCTGAGTACCCGGATGAGGATGATGGGGGATCTGCAGTTATTTTTGCAAAGAAGACTCCAGAGGAACTGGAAAAAGAGCTGAAAGAAAAGGTAACATCCAGTTTTCAATCTTGTCATTCAATACATACACCCTTCCATATATGTTTCTGATTTATGTTGTAAAACTGTGGCTCTTTTGTGTCTAACATAATATATGGTTATTCTTACCCTTAGATGAGAGGTGGAGGAAACCTGTGCCACCACGTAGGTTACTCTTACTAATAAAGCAGTGATTAGTCCGTACGTGACATATGGTCTTTGATGTACCATTCATGGGGCACTGGTTGGGATGGAGGTAAAAAAAAAAAAACGAATCCATTAAGAATTATTGAAACTGCTACCCATCACACTTCAGGAGAGTTCTCTGATTATAATTATTCCTCTGCATGTTTGTTTTGTTTATTAATTATCAAGATTCATGGTATTGATTGATTTTTAAATTTCTCTTTTGTAGGAAGATGGCAAGGAGAAAAAAGGCAAAGGTGACAAAAAGGGAAAGAAAGATAAAAAGGGAAAGAAAGAGAAGAAGGAAAAGAAAGGGAAGAAGGGGAAGAAAGGAAAAGGGGATGATGAGGTATGTAGGTCAAATAATAAGCATAATTTTTTACCTACATATTCAGTGACTTGTACTGGAGGCCAAATACTCACAAATAGTTTGACTGGTACCATCGTCTTCTATCATATCACATTCGTCTAACATTAGGTGCAAGAACCAGTCTCCCAACCTCCTGAATCTGCCTTAGTTTAGTCTGTCCTAGACGTTCCTCAGGTGTTTTCTAAACTGAGTGAATGTACATTCAAGAACAAATATTTTACAGACTTCACCAAGAAGACAACAGTATAAATGTTGTTGATGAATAGACATTAATTTAATTCATGGTGGTGTATACAGTAACAATTAAAATTCATTTTGTGTTAGTCTGTGGCCCGAGTACTCTGCCATTTGTGATCTATAGTCCATCTCACAGGGAACGCCTTTTTTTCATACCTTAAAATTTACTCTAAGTTATATATTTCTTAGCCAATTGTTTTTAAAATTGCACACAAAAATAGTCTTTTTTTGTTGTTTCCAAAACACTTTACTTTTCTTCTTACATCAAATCAAACTAAAATTATTGACAAAAAACCCCACATTTTTGTAGGAGGATGGGACGAACTATAGACGGACATAAGGATGGTTATAATTGCTCTCTGCTGTTAGAGATAAGTCTATGTAATTTGAAAATGCAGAATTTTTGCCTATAACCGAGTAGGCTCAGTGGGCAAAGATTCCCTCTCTAATATACAACAATAATCCTGTTTGAAGATGTGTTAGAGCAGAAATATTTGCCTACTCAAACAAGCAAATATAAGCAAATATTCTGCATTTTCATTATAATAAAGTTATCTCTGATGGCAGAGAGCAATTATAATTGTCCAAATGTCCATATCATATTAAATTAAAGATTGGACTGTTATTTCTTTTACGTTGATTGGAATATGCACAAGAAAAATCATGGGGTTTTTTTTTGGGGGGGAGGGGGGGGGGAGTTTCATACCCTAGTGAATGTAAAAAAAAAACCCAGACAATTAATTCTTATAATTAAATTTAAAGCATACTTTAAACTTACTACTAATAATGCTAAAAGTTCATAATTAGTTTTGTTTTTTATTTTTTGTTCATAAACAAACTACAGTATCAATACAAAATGATGTTTCCATATGACATAATTTTTATGGTCATCAAGAAATGAACAAACTTGCATTGCAACAGCTGGACCAATGGGATAAAGTTTGTTTTGTTTAATGACACCACTAGAGCACATTGATTTATTAATCATCGGCTATTGGATGTCAATCATTTGGTAATTTTGACATATAGTCTTGCAGAGGAGACCTGCTAAATTTTTTCATTAGTAGCAAGGGATCTTTTATATTTTATATATAATGAGAAATAGCCCAATGGGGATCAATCTCAAATCGACAGCGCATCAAGTGAGCACTTTACCACTGGACTACTTCCCACCCCCCCAATGAGATAAATGTTATATTGTAATGAATGCAACGGTAATTTAGGTATTGTTATACAACACTTTAATATAAAAAAAAATTATCAACTTTTATTATTTCTGTTATTAATCTCATCTTTTAGGATGAAGAAGAAGGGTGGAAAATGAACCCATCGGAGTTTGTTCCGGCCATTGACGAAGGAACCTCGACTTACAAAGGTAAGTATTTTGTAATAACCGTTTGTATGTTATACTTGTATGTTGTCATTCTATTAATATATGCCATGTTCTGACTTCCCTTGATAATGTCAGTTTCACCAGGCAGGGCTCAAAATAAAGAATTTATTACCAATGACAAAATGTTGTTTGCAATCGTCCATTTTGAGCCTGCCTATTGCAATTTTAAACCAGTAACTATTGCAACAATTAAACATAACTTAAAAATAAAAGAAATTTTCCCGTAAACTGACGGCAATAATTTTTATTGTTTAGCAAAAAGATTGCAATCAGTAAGGCTCCTTAGGCCTACCTACAGCAATTCATATTGCAGTTACGGTAATTAATTGTTGTCGGAGCCATCATTCATAAGCATACGAGACATGAGGCCAGGAGAGTAACTGTTTCCACCCACCTTCCCATACACACCAATGCTGGAGCAAATCATCAAATTCAGGCAAAAACAATAGAGATATTCAGGCAAAAACAATAGAGATATTCAGGCAAAATTAGCTGGCCTGAAATGTTTTCACAATGTATTTTCATCATTCTACCTACAATATTAGTTGTAATGTAATCTGTGTCAAAATGTGTAGTGATTTGTTTTTAACCCTATAATAGCTGTTTGACAGTATGCTAATAAGAATGAATGTTGTTATTCAGATTCAGGAAGTTTCCGTTACAGTATATCTTCACCTATAAGTCAATTTTTGTTTCACCAAAAAATTATTTTATAACTTGGGAGGTCAATTTATAAGGGGGTAAAAAAAATGTCATGGGTCGACTTTCTCTTTATGTCAGTAAAAAAAAAAAAAATTCAGGGCTTGAAATTAGGGACTTGACTTATAGCTGAGATCGACTTATAGGCGAAGATATACAGTAATTTGGGCAAACGTCAGCCTGCCCCACTACAAAAATGGGATTGTGTACACCTATGCCATCATTAAGTTTGAGCCTAACAATGTCAACAGAAATAACTATAGGTTCACTTTATCTGTACTGTATTAAAACCTTCTTGTGTGTTTTTCAACCACTAGGCGTTTGGCAGACTCGTGATGAGAGTGACAATTTTTCACAGAAGCACGACTCAGAGTTGATCAAGGAAGAGAAGAGAAAAGAAGTGGAAGCTGAAATCAGACTTCAAGTTGATGAGCTGATGAGGAATGAATTAAAAAACCTTAAAATTGTATGTTGCATTTAATTTCAGTTGATGTCATAAAGTTGGGGTAGGGGGTGGGGTCTTCCACTTTTGCATAAAATTGGAAATTAAGAAAGTCTTACAATTTCAAAAAAAACAAATTTCAATTATGATCAGACTATTCACTATTTTACCATGAAACCACTACACTTGCTAAATGTCACAGGTACCACATGTTATAAAGTTGAAGTAGGGGGTGGGGTCTTCCACTTTTGCATAAAATTGAAAAATTAAGAAAGTCTTACAATTTAAAAAACAGATTTCAATTATGATAAGACTTAAACTATATTTCACCATAGACCACTACACTTGCAAAATTCCAGAAGTACCACTGTTCTTATTGTCAATTTTATTAAGTGGAGAAGATTTGAAATACATTGTATCTGTTCAACATCTCTGTAACTTTAACTAGCTGGTTTTGGCTGAATTTTGTTTCAACACATGGTCACTGTTTTTAGACTATGGTCCCAATCTGTATACATGTGCCAGTTTTCACGTAAATAGGCATCTGTACATTCATCTTGAACATATGTTTGAGTTCTTCAGAGGCTCTGTATGAGAGAAACTGGAATCTCTGGACCATGGTAACCAATTAACATGATATGTTTCTTGGGTTGCACAACCTTGCGAACCTAAAGCTGGTGCTGTCTCTACCTTTGGGCTGATCCCTCTTCCAGTAAATTTTTTTGAAGAACGTCAATCTTTTTTTATTCAGTGAACATGGATGTGATATCATCTTGATGGTATGCTATTAAGTGAGGTCCATTTTTTAATTAATGCAATTACTAGTATATAAAATGTTTAGATTCTTTTTATTTGGACAATAATGTTCCAAACTGTGGGGTTTTTTCTTCATTTGTTTCAGGCTGTTGACCGAGACAAGGGAGGTAAGAAAGGCAAGAAGTCTGGCAAGAAGAAGAAAAAGAAGAAGAAGAGTGGCAAGAAAGGCAAAAAAGGCAAGAAGAAAGAAAAAGATCTCACACCTGACAGGTAACTCATGGATATAATACTGGGTCACAAATACAGAAATAATTGCAGTGTGCAATTTTGGTTGAAAAAAATTAAGTGTCATAAAGTCTCCCTTGTTTGCAAATCTTTAGAGTCTGCCACCAACACAGCGAGCCTTGCCATGCGTCTCCAGTAAAACAGAAGATACACTAAAATTGCACACTGATCTGTCTCATTACTGTAAACAAGATTAATATTGTGATTTGGTTTTTGCAAATATGCACCTTACTGTATGTTTGCGACAGATAGATTATGTGAATGACTCACATTGCCATAAGTACATACTAATCTGAAAAATAATGTATGCATATATAGTTCCGTAACTTTAGGTTTGGCGCAAAGGCTGTTAAATTGACATGCACACATTTTTTTCTTGTCATGTAGATGTTTGACAGTAATTTTAAATCAAGTGTTTTTATACGCCCATCTATGATGGGTCGTATTATGGTATGGTGTTGTCCGTCCGTCGGTTAACTTTTTCTTGTTTTGTTTAATGACACCACAAGAGCACATTAGTGAAATATTTTAGTAAATAATTCTGAGAGTTTTCAGAGGAAGCCCACTATATTTTTATACGCCAATCTATGATAGGTCATGTTATGGTATGGCATTGTCTGGACCATATTTTACAAACAGATGCATACAGGACCATCAAATCTCACATGTAGGAACAACTTGGGATAGCGGTTTGTCGCGTACTAATACTAGGTCACTGTGACCTACTTTTCACTGTTTACTGCACATAACAGTAAATCCATGTCCGAACCATATCTTGCATACAGATGCATACAGGACCATCAAACCTCACATGTAAGAACTTGGCATGGCGGTGTGTCGCATATTATTAGTAGGTCACTGTGACCTACTTTTCATGGTCTACTGCACATATCAGTAAATCCATGTCCTGATCATATCTTGCATACAGGACCATCAAACCTCACATGTAGGAACAACTTGGGAAGACGGTGTGTCGCATACTATTACTAGTTTAACAATTATTTTGCTTTTAACTTTCTGAATATTAAAATAAAAAGAAGTATTTATCAACATGTTATTATGAGGACTGTATCTTTCTTCAGAACAATAGAGGACCTGTACGAAGAGCTGGTGTCCCAGGGAATCATTGTGAGGACCCCACAGGTCAAGCTGTCTGACTTCGAAGGGGAGTACAGCTATCTGGGAACCACCCTGAGACAGGCCAATGTTGAACCGATGCCCTCGCTCAGCGACGTTCGACGACTGGTTACTGACTTCGCAATCCTACCCCTAGGTATGTTTTGTTTTTGTTTTGTTTTTTATTATTATCTTTTTTAATCCCAGTGCCTCCTTTCCTTTCTCTCCTTAGAATTCCGTCTCATATCTTCCCTATCTGGCAGCTCCTCCTAGCTTTCAACTTCTTTCACTGTCCACCTCCACATCCCAGTCATTGTCTCTCCAACCACAACAGGTGCTTATCTCTTGTGGCCATCTGTGCCACACACCTGCCATTCCCCATCAGCTTTTAGCTGTGGGCTTAATCTGACCACTCCAGGGAGTGTTCAGTAGTTACTTCTTGCATTAAGAGGCACTTGTAACCACCTACTATGCACCCCTAGGTATGTATTAGTTTAAAGTCGCTATATATCAACATGGGGAAAACGATTAATGAAGGATTTGTTGGAGGAAAATGCAAAGAAAAAACTGTACTAAACTTACATATTAAAGATTTTTTTGACATTTTTGTTGCCAAAAAGGGTGGGATATAGCTCAATGGGTTGAGTGCTCACTTGAGGTGCTTACATCGCAGGATCGAACCACCTCAGTGGATCCATTTAACTAATTGGGTTTTTTCTCATTCCAACCAGTGCACCACAACTAGTCAAATGCTACAGTATGTTCTTTCCTGTCTGCGTGAAAATGCATATAAAAGATCCCTTGCTGCTAATGGAAAAATGTAGCGGGTTTCCTCTGATGACTATGAATCAGAATTACCAAATGTTTGACATCCAATAGCCGATGATTAATTAATATGTGTTCTAGTGGTGTCATTAAAAAAAAACACTTTTAAACTTCTTTTTTTTAAACTGTTAGTCTGAAACATCTTACAATGGCTGCCACGGGTGACATAGATGGTACGGCCGGTACAGCCATGGCCGTATCACTTTTCAAAGAGGTACAGCATGGTCGTACCAATTTTGTGTGTGTGTGTGTGTGGGTTATATTTGTTATATCTATGAAAATGTCCTTACAAGTAATTTGAAAGGCGAGTCTAGCAACCACGAGACATACCACTATTTTTTACACTGTGCCGCCTTGGCTGCACACTCAGGACGGTCCCTTTAAAACTTGACTATAGAAAGAAAGGTATTAGTTTTTTAAGTAGCAGACATTCGCTATAGCGGGAACCCCACTTGTCCATATACAGTAGTGTTGGTGTAAAGTGCTCCTACTGGCAGTAGCTAGCAGGAATTTCCCTATTAGCTCAGTTGATAGAGTGCTGGACTCTCATACTGAGGGTCTGTGGTTTCGAATCCCTTCGGTGGAGGTTGACATTTTTATGTGTTACATTTGGAGTCGACGTGGGGACTCGAACATGAATTTTTTTTCTTGTTTGTAGGTTCTGCAGCATGTCACGAGAGTGCTCCCCTCACCAAATCCATCCTGCTGGCAGGACCCCGCGGAACCGGCAAAAAGCTTCTAGTCCACGCCATTTGTCACGAGACCGGTGCCAACCTCTTCGACCTCAGCCCTGCTAACATTGCCGGAAAGTATCCTGGTAAAGACGGACTCAAAATGTTCATGCATCTCATTTTCAAGGTAAATAACACGAAGGAGTTCTTGTAATGGGAGATGAAGTAGTGAAATATTGACAGTGTAACTTATTATTGATAACACTTCAAGTCCTAGCATGTACATGTAGTACACGTAAGCGTACAGGCTCCAATTTTTTAAGGGAGCCAGGCTGGTTTTTGCCCGAATTAAATGAAAATGCCCGAATTTGGATAACAAACTTTATTCATATGCATATGAATGACTACGCAGTTTTACATGCATATGAATGACTACGCAGTTTTACATGGATTACAACTAACTTTGAGCATAGAATGATGAAAATATATGGTAAAAAGGTCTCAGGTTAGCACATTTTGCCCAGATATCTCTATCATTTTTGTGAGAATTTGAGGTTTTGCTCCAGCATTGGGGGAGGAGTAGTTGCCCCTCCCCTGCACCCCTGTGTCGTATGCTTATATGGTAGTACAAAAGGGAGCTAACTATATATTCCTAACTTGGTAGCTTGGAACAGTCACGGCAAACCTTATATTAATATATAAATGTTTGTGTGTTATAATCAGAAACAAATACCTGCTTACCTCTATGGACTTCATAACACCATGATGTGTTAAGTTACTGCTTGTGCTGTCCTGCCTGTGGGAAATTGCAATTAATAGACCCCCTGCTACTAATAGAAAAGTACAGCAGGTTTTCTCTGCAGACTACATTTCAGAATTATCAAATGGTTGATTGTAACTGATGATTATTACATCATAGTGCTCTAGTGCTGTCATTAAACAAAACAAACGTAAACGGTTACTGCAAGCCAATAATTTCATGAATTCTTTAAGAAGTTAAAAATTTAAAAGACAAAATCATATTGTCCAGATTACTAGACTAAGCTGGTCTAAGAGTTTTAATTTTGTTTTTAGTTTTCCTAAGTCAATTTAAAAATAAATATATTTTAATTTGTCTTTGTTTTAGGTTGGCAGAGCTTTACAGCCAACTGTGTTTTATATTGGAGAATGTGAAAAAATGTTTAAGAAGAAAATTCCAAAAACGGACCCGGTAAGTTTGATTGGTGACTACCGTAGGCTTATTTATAGTTATGTCATGGAATTCGGTGAATTTGTTTTTGGACTCTGTCTTGTACCAAGAGTATGACTGTCAGATTTCATTTAGCACTTCTATTATGTCTGTAATAACAATGTAGAGAGTCTCTACCGTTTGTAATATTTTCTGAACTATTTTAACATATATTTTGATTGAAACGCCATTTGTTGAAGAGCTTTATTTTTAACTTACAATAATGTTGGCACAAAAATACCAATTTCTTGGCAGTGTTATGTAAGTCAGTTGTTGCTGTGTTAGATCATTTCACAACAAATGACTGCTAAATAGATGTTTGAACTGATTTATTCATATTTCTTTTACTGTACTTAATTGCAGCTTTAAATAAGATTAGAACTGGGTATCCACCACAAAAATGCACATGTTAGTGGTGGTCATTTTAACAGGTTTATTTGTGTATATAACTCATTCCAGCCAGTGCACCATGACTGGTATATCAAAGGCTGTGGTATGTGCTATCCTGTCTGTGAGATGATGCATATAAAAGATTCCTTGCTTATAGAGGAAAAATGTAGCAGGTTTCCTATTTAAGATTTTGTCAAAATAACCAAATGTTTGACATCCAATTTCCGACAATTAATAAATCAATGTGCTCTAGTGGTGTCATTAAACAAAACAAACTTTAACTTTGTGTATATTACTATATTAAATTAAGTTTTTAAATGGTGTTAAAATTGAGTGTCCGCCCATATAGTGTTATTATTTATGATGTCATTAATTTTTAAAAATAATTGTTCACTTCCCTCTGTGGACTCTCAGTGTCTGTTTTGGATGTTGATGACCATAATGACACCTTTCACCTTGTTGTAGACTGACCCCAAAAGATTGAAGAAAGAACTGCCTAAGGCTTTGAAAACGATCAAATCTGATGACCGACTCCTGCTGGTGGGCACATCACGCTGCCCGTTTGATGCCGAGATGAAAGCTCTGATTGGCTGTTACAACAGAATCATCCTCATTCCAAGACCGGACTATGCATCAAGACATTGTGTGTGGATTTTTGTTTTTGTGTTTTTTTAAGTTAGGACTGTTCCAAAATTGATACCATGGGGGAGGCAGGAGGGTCTTCTGTAAAAAATATTTTGTATGAATAATTGGTTTAAATAAAGTTAATTTGACATAATCATGAAAATAAGTAAAAATGAAATCATACAAAGAAATGAATGGATTTTTATTGGTATTTTCCAACATCATTTTCCACTTAAAATACTTAAATGGTTGTTTTCCTAACTCTGTTCAGCCAATGTTATTGGATTTGGTGCTTTCACAATGGCTATATCTGATATCAATATACAATGCTTATTAATCTAGCTGCCGACAGACATCTTGCCAGATTTTGTAAATTTTTCTATTTTATAAGATTTATTACTGTGTGACCAGACAGGAATCTAGTTGGTCTGAAAGCAGGACTGTTTACATAGGGTGCAGACACATTACATTTTTGATATTGCCAAGTTATTTATGCAAAGATTTGAAACAAGACACTTTCCACACCATCATTTTTGCTTCGTGCACAATAAATATAACATATATCTTACCATTATTTCCCTTCATATCCATATTTCATAAATGAAACAGAAGAGTATTCCCAGAAAACAATTTATTGAAATACTGCAGTAATGGCAGAGTGTTTTGGGGACTAGATATGCTTGGGGACTGTAGAATGGAACAGAGAGGTGAGTTAAGATGCAATAAAAGTTTAATTGTGTAGGAACTGGGAAGGGACAGGGGCCTACACCCTCTCTATCGTGTATGAAAATGAAAAGTTTTTGGTCTTACTGGAATATAACAATAAAAATCTGGCTTGTGTCCCCATTCTCCACTAGAGATTGCTCCCACCCACTCCAAAATTTTGAAATATATGACTACTCTACTTTTCACAAAGTCTGAAAGAGTAGACAAACCAATTTTAGTTGTAAGCCCTTGAAATGTAAATCCTTAGTTTCAAATATGTACATTTTTAAAAATGTTTCAGTAGCTGGTTGTCATCCCCATTAAACTATAAACTTATATTCTGAGCAAAACAGAGCCATGAACCCCCTATCTAATCATACCCATTTTGTTCTGATTTCTTGTAGTGTTGTGGAGAAGTTTGATTATGAAAAATGGTGGTGTCATTTCCAACATGCTGGACGTGAGCTCTCTGTCCAAGGTGACCGATGGATACACTCCTGGCCACATGGTCACCGCAATCCAGCAAGTTCTCACAGACCGGCGAATCCAGCAGTTGGCCAAGAAACCACTACAAGCCGTAGAGTTCATTGCTCCCCTAGCCAGGATCGATCCCATTTACAAGGAAGAGGAAGAGTCTTTCAAAGTATGTTAGGTTTTTTTTCATAATTTAAATTGGTAAACCAATAAAGCTTGCAGCATTAAACAACTATGTATATTTATTGATGCATAGAAGTAATGAAACAAATATGTATATATTATTTATTGATGCATAGAAGTAATGAAACAACTATGTATATATTATTTATTGATGCATAGAAGTAATGAAACAAATATGTATATATTATTTATTGATGCATAGAAGTAATGAAACAAATAATAATAAGCTTTAAAAAAAAAATAGGAGCACGATTTAGCTCAGTCAATTGAGCTCGTACGCGAGGTGATTGGGTCATATAATCAAACCTTATCAGTGAACCCATTGAGTTTTTTCCCATCCCAACCAGTGCCCCTTGACTGGTATAACAAAAGTCATGGAATGTGTTACATTAGATGCACAATCCTAGACCGGATAGCACATAGCACATATCACAGCCTTTGTTATACCAGTTGTGGAGTACTGACTTGAATAAGAAATAGCCCAGTGTGCCCACTGACAGGGTTTGGTCTTAGGTCAGTTGCACATCAAGTAACCACTTTACTACTGGGCTTCGTCTCACTCTTATAATATAGTGAGGCTAAATGGTCACTTTAATTGTTCTACATCTGAATCCCATCGGCTCAAACCCCGCCGGTACTCATGAAAGTGTTCGACCCATCGGGTAGTTTAACCTAACCATTCGGTCAACATCATGTAAGTGTAACTTGGGACTTTGTGTTTGGTTTGAGCGTTGCGGTGTATTTGACCGTTCCGAGTTCGACCTGACGAGATTCTACTGTATTTGTTATTTTTCAGGCCTGGTACAGTAAGACTCCACTGGGGAAGAAACGAGCCAAAGCGGCCCAAGGTGATGATGATGATGGAGGAGGAGGAAAGGACAAAAAGGGAAAGAAAGGCAAGAAAGGAAAGAAGGGAAAGAAGGGAAAGAAAGGCAAGAAGAAGAAATAAAAGACAAATTAAGTGTCGTTGCCTGGATTCAAGTGTTACTGTTGATCTATGTGCAGTATGTTTCTTATTTTCACTCAAGAACATTCCATGTTTCACAGATGCTGTTTTTCAAATTAGTATCTGTATTAATTTTATTGGACAAAGACATCGCACAATAATTTGTAAAGACCTTTGATCCTCATTTCGCTGTTTAAGAAATCATTTCAAATGTAAATATAATATAGAGAGGTCTGTGTCTATGTCAGTGAAAATCTATTCAGACAAGCAAATGTGCCTTGGTGGTCATCCAGTGGACAAGTAAACATTTTCAGTGCAATTTCATTTAATCATCCTGGTACTTGAATAAAATAAACCATTTATTTGGACAAGTGAAAATATTGGCGGACAAGTAAATTTCTTGATGTATTTGTCCGGTGGACTAGTAAAAACACCTGCATATTTCTTTCACTGTATGTATATTTTTATTTATCACATTTTGTAATAAATTCAGTGATTCTGGTTTCCATTTCACCGATTGGTCTTGTTTACAGAAAACTGTCTTTAATGTGCATGTATCTTCACTAAATTCTGTACATACTTCACAATTTCTTCTTTTTTTTCTCTCTTTTTTTTTTTTACATTTCAAATTATTTTCGTGTTTATATGCAATTAAGGTTCAAGCACGCTGTCATGGGCACACACATCAGCTATTTGGGCTGTCTGTCCAGGACAGTTGGTTATTGGTTAGTGAGAGAGAAGAGGGTGTAGTGACCTTACACCTACCCACTGAGTCATTAAAACTCACTCTGGGTAGGAGCCGGTACCAGGCTGTGAACTCTGTACCTACCAGTCTTATGTCCTGATTGCTTAACCATGATACCACCAAGGCCGGTCAATTTTTTATCATTTGAATATATAATAAAGGGCAATAACTCAAGTTGTATAATGTCTTAGCTTACTGATTATAGTATAAAGTCGCAAAACGGTTTTCCAAAACTGTTATCCACAGATCCAGCCTCTTGGAAGACAGAATGTTCAGTGGATATGGGCCTGTGAAAGTATACCGTCACACCCACGCCCAACCCAGCCTCCAGCCTCCATCACACACACACACATGCCACAATAGTAATTATAGTAATTACACTTTACAGTATGGTATTACATTACATTGCAGCATTGAAGCATTTTTCTTTGTATAATTATGGTTTTCATATACTTTAGAATCTAAAAATATTTTGTTATTAAAAATAGTTGTATACACCGAAGTATTAATTTGCTGTGATATATATGTAAGTTATTGTTACAGATTTTTAAAATCTGTTAACTGCAATAAATGTATATATTATTTTTCATTGTTTGTTGTTGTTTTGTTTATTCTTTCTAATCTTAGATTGGAAAATTAAATAACAATGAATATTAATAAATCTTCAGACACACACAAAATTTGTTCCTGCTTAATTTGTTCAGGAATTAATTTCTAGAACATTTAAATGAAGGATGTTATGATATTATTATTATTGAATGTGGAACGGCGATTGTTTTGTTAAAATCGATTATTATCCTTGTGGACGTCAAAGTGGAAAAAGTAGAGTCAGCCATACAGTATGGAGGAAGCATGGTCAATGATGATTTTTTTAATGCTATATCTGGTTGTATGATCTAATTATTTTGTTTGTTTAGCATATTTTAAAAACTATTTTCAAAGTTTACCGGAAGTACATGTTATATTAGTGATCAGTTACCACCAGCCATAGAAATAATTAAAATCTGTAAATAACACTTCATTCGAGAAACTTGATGCATGATCATGATTGGAAGAAGAAGAAGAAGAAGAATATGCTTTATTGTAATGCAGTGACATTTGCCCATTGTACATATTACTGTGTATACTAATTTTACAAGGAGCTCCATGCAATAGCATATATAACATATTCAAAGGTTATTATGGACATGTGTATATATATAAGTTGTAAAGTTAAAGTTTGTCTTGTTTAACAACACCACTAGAGTACATTGATTAATTAATCAGAAGAAACCTGCTACATGTTTCCATTGGAAGCAAGCGATCTTTTACATGCATTTCCTCACAGACAGTACAGCACATATCATGGACTTATATATCAGTCGTGGGATACTGGTTGGGATGGGGTTAAACCAATGAATCCACTAAGGAGGTTTGATCTTATGACTGAGCTAAACCTCGTTCCTTTTTAGTTGCAATTCATTTTGTGAACGTTGTGTGTGCGTGTCCCAAAAGTAATTGGGCAGGGGGCAGAAGTGAAAGAACGAAGGAAAGGGAATTTATTAGGTTAATGCACGTCCATGTCGGGCACAATCTCTAACTTCATCAGTAACTGTATCATATATAAATCTAAGCTTATGAACATACTTTTGTTTTCGTACTTGGTTATCATTAACCATCCAGTCAGTCGGTCACCAGTAACTGACACGGTACGAATGTATAATCCTCTCCGTAGACAAACGGGGTCATTTCAACTAAAGCTACCCTTTAGTTATGGCCATGATAAAGTTTGTTTTGTTTAACGACACCACTAGAACATTGATATATTAATAATCGGCTCTTGGATGTCAAACATTTGGTAGGCCTAATTCCGACTCGTAGTCAATAGAGGAAGCCCGCTACATATTCTTATTGCAGCAAGGGATCTTTTATATGCACTTTCCTACAGACAGGAAAGCACATACTACGGCCTTGACCAGTTGTGGTGTACTGATTGGAACGAGGAAAAAACAATCAGTTGAACGGATCCACTGACGTGGTTCGATCCTGCGACGCAAGCACCTCAAGCACGCACTCAACCGACTGAGCTAAATCCCGGCTCTTATGGCCACGAAGCCAACAGCCACAAATTCTACATTTATTAAGATGTCTTTACGGTAAACTGTCCCATCGACATGCTTTCCACAAATAAACACATCTTCCAATAGTTCCGGCTGTTGAATATTCACACTCACACCCAGGTCGTTTTAACGAGAGGTCTTTCGTTGGAAATCAATCTTTTACCATTTAAGACTATTTTCAGAGACGCTCATTTTGCCAAGCACTTTTTTCATTTACACATGTGGCACACACTAATTTCTGTTGGCCGCAATCAGGACGACAAGAAAATTGAATTAACAAGTCTGACACAATCTTTGTTGGCTGGCATTCATCCGATGCTGTGCACGTAGAGAAGCTTAATTTGCACTTTTGGTTAAACCAGCATTTCATGTAATAAAAACACACACAAAAAAACAATAAAAATAATTTCGTTACTCTAGAGTATTAAAGGAAATAGAAAGTGAAAAACATGTCTGTGTTTATCAACAGATTCAGAAATTACTGAAGTGTTTATCTTCAGCACACTTTATAAAATAAATAAATAAATAAAATAAAATAAACCCACCCAACACCACAAACCAAACAATAATTCGTTTAGACATTTGTCTTGTACTTGATAAACTAGGGAAAGGATTTAGCTTAGTCTGTTTTGCGCTAGTCTGAGGTGCAAATAATTTAAGGTCCTATGATTTAACTTTCTCGGCAGACAGGGGTTTTCCCTTTCCAACCAGTGCACCACGACAGGTATATAAAATACTGTGGTATGTGCTGTTCTGTCGTTAAAAGATCCCTTGCTACTAATAGGAAAATATAGCGGGTTTCGTCTGATGACTACGTGTCTGATTAACTAAATGTTTGACATTCAATAGCCGATGATTAATAAATCAATATGCTCTAGTGGTGTTTGGGGGCGGGATATAGCCCAGTGGTAAAGCGTTCGCTTGAAGCGCGGTCGGTCTGGGATCGATCCCCGTCGGTGGGCCCATTGGGCTATTTCTCGCTTCAGCCAGTACACCACGACTGGTATATCAAAGGCCGTGGTATGTGTTATCCTGTCTGTGTGATTGTGCATATAAAAGATCCCTTGCTGCTAATCGAAAAGAGTAGCCCATGAAGTGGCGACAGCGGGTTTCCTCTCTCAATATATGTGTGGTCCTCAACAATATGTCCAACGCCATATAACCGTAAATAAAATGTGCTGATTGCGTCGTTAAATAAAACATTTCCCTTCTTTCTTCTAGTATAGTTGTGTTTTAACTTTATTTTTTTTAAAAACCCCACGTAATAACTTCCTTGAGTTAGGAGCAGCATGTTCTATTCATTGTTATATACGGTTGATGTGACAGATTTGAGGGGGTTTCGAAATGTTTCATGAGGTATTTCTGCAAGGTAGTTTCTGTGGAAGCAATTTTTAAAGTTTTATAAAGACGATCTTGCATTGTTGTCAACGTGTTCCAGCCAGTGTAACTGGTATATCAAAAGCCGTGATATGTGCTGTCCTCTCTAAAATCATATGTCAAACCAAATGTTTGACATTCAGTAACCGATGATTTATAAATAAATGTGCTCTAGTGGTGTCGTTAAACAAAATAAACTTCTCTTTTGGGGGGCAAAATATGTCAAAAGTCTTGTCAAAAAGGGATGTATTTTTCCATGGTTAAACCTTTTTGAATCACCGGTTTCGGTTACTACTAAAGTTATGAATAGTTAAGCTAAGATTGTACTTGGAACTTTTGGATAACAGGGCCGCGAAAGTAGGAGGGTAGGGGTACTGAAAATATGAAAAGGTGCCCAAACCCTCTCCAATAAAGCAATTGGAAAGAAGTCCCCCAAGGCGTCTCCTCCCATCCACCAACACGTCAGCTGCATATGACATTTGTTTTCTAAAAGGCTTCTTGCATAGCCACTGCCAGTTTCATATGCATCATATATATACAAAGGCAGCCTATTTCACTTGATGTGTATATATCCGTATACTAGAATTGGCGCTTTTTTTTGCTTTTGTAAAAAGTATTTCATTACATTTTAACCTTTGATTCTTAATTTTGATTTCTGTCTAGAAAATTCAGCGCTTATGACCAATTTGCAGATATTTTTCTATCGATTGTGAATGAAAAGTAAACTTACTTGACACGCTAAGTGTTCAAATAAATCTTATTTGGGCACTGACAAATACGAATGGGCGAAACAGTTGGCTTTCCCTTGATAAGTAGCCATGGACTGCCCCTTTTAACCCAGAGATAACACAATTGAATGCTTTTCCAAGTGTCTGGGATTCAGTGTGAAAAATGGCTGACACGGTGATCTGAATGCCAATGACGATGATTCTATTAATCCAATCTGAAATTCCATTAGTTTCACTGGCAAGTCTAGTACACATGTATTGATGTAACCAGCAATTGCCAGAGATTCTAACGGTAAAGTGTTCCCGGGGAAAAGCCTGTTTAATCATTGACCATAATCAGAGCTGTTGGTGGTTGTGGTTATGGTGGTGTGAGTAGGGTTGGGGGGTTTTTGTAGTTTTTTTGTTGTTGTTGTTGTTGTTTTTTGTTTTTTGTTTGGGGGGGGGTGTTTTTTGGGGGTTTTCGGGGGTGGGGTTGGGGGTATTCTAGTTGTTTTGGGAAGTTTTTGTTTCACACAGAGACCCGTTAATTCACAAGACAGAGTCAAAGGATGTCTTAACAAGGTCGTGTCTCCCACCATGAATCAATGTTCTGTGACCGGCCTCGGTGGCGTCGTGGCATGCCATCGGTCTACAGGTTGGTAGGTACTGGGTTCGGATCCCAGTCGAGGCATGGGATTTTTAATCCAGATACCGACTTCAAACCCTGAGTGAGTGCTCTGCAAGGCTCAATGGGTAGGTGTAAACCACTTGCACCGACCAGTGATCCATAACTGGTTCAACAAAGGCCATGGTTTGTGCTATCCTGCCTGTGGGAAGCGCAAATAAAAGATCCTTTGCTGCCTGTCGTAAAAGAGTAGCCTATGTGGCGACAGCGGGTTTCCTCTCAAAATCTGTGTGGTCCTTAACCATATGTCTGACGCCATATAACCGTAAATAAAAATGTGTTGAGTGCGTCGTTAAATAAAACATTTCTTTCTTTCAATGTTCTGCGTGTCATCTATAAGAAGGACTGCACTTCTGTCGTCTAACATCGTCTATAGGAGACTGATATGACAAATATTGACCCGTACAAGATAGCATGCACTCATGAATCACCGTAAAGCGAAATGTTTCGACGGAACGATGATACTATGCCTTTACCATGCACAATTACGTCAACACACCAAGGGAAAATTCAGGTAGCTGTAAAGTCGTGAAGCGCCTAAACCAATGTTACGATAGTTTTTTGGTCTGGTTCAAATCGGCCCATATGACCACTTTGAGAACCAGTCAAAATAGTCAGCAAACTTTTAGCGACAAACAGCTGGCTCGACGTGGCCAAGGAGTTCGTGTTTGGTAATCTTATCCCAGATACATCTGATCTTAAAATACAACTTTCCGCCAAGACAGATAACTATAACCATGACAAACGAAGGCTGGACAACCAACTCAGCTGCTGCCTGTGTGACCAGGACAGCATGCTTGAACATTAATTTCATACAAACAAGCAAGAAAACAAGAGATAAAAAAAGTGATTCAAGAAAATATGTTGGTGCTGAAAACAAGAACGTCTCTACTATGGTCTGCGTATTATCTCAATAAATCCTTCCACAGCGTTTAGGATCCGTTTACTGAATTAAGTATTGAATCAGTACAAACAAGACAGGATTTCTCCACTTACTGTCTATATAATTTAATATTTGTCTGAGGTAAACTGACGCAGAACTGTCATATGTGACTTTATAGATTCCTCCTTTTCTAGGAAGATTATTTTTGCATGCTACACTTTCAATATATATGTACAAACAAAAATAAACAAACAACAAAAACAAACGCCAACACGCATCACCGTGTGTTGACAATAAATGGTTTATTGGAAATAGTACCGGTGTAAAAGGAACGCAGGTCCGTAGGAAACGAGGTCCGTAGGACCTCAGTTCCTAGGAACAGTAGTCCTATCGGACCTCCATAGCTTAGGAACCATATTCCTACCCGGACTTTCATTCCTGGTTTATTTTTAAGTTGTTTTTATCCTAGGACTTGTATTCCTACCGGACTTAAATTCCTTCTACAGCAGTGACAGAAATACTAGTCCGGCAAATTAGATGTCCGTTTATTATACTCTGCAATTTGCACAAGCTGCCAGAAAGACACGAGAAAAAAAGTGAGGTTTTGGCAGTCTTCTATCGTAGTGTGATGGATAAGTGTACGAGTATCTTTAGATTATTCTGGGTTCAAATCTCCATGTCAAAAAATATTTTTAAGTTTGAGTATCAACTTAATTTTTTTTTTTACGTCATAGACTTGTGGATCAGACACGTGAGTGCATTTTTGTAATCGTCTTACATTTTTGTTACGATATTGAAGTAGGACGAATATCTTGCTTTTTTCAAAGTATATAAAGCAACTACAGATATAAAGTAGGCTATATGTCCATGTGTTCAACACGAAGAAATATACCCCCCCCCCCCCCCCCCCCCCCCCTCAATATGTAGCCCAAAATTGTTTTTAAAATATATATATGAAAACTGGTAACTCCAAAAAACTAACATTTGGTGAACAACAAAAGACAATTTCTATATGCACGGACATAATTTTTAATAATATGTTTTGTTAGTTTATATTTTGACGGTAAGTCACAATCTGATTAATTGTGATTTTTTAATCTTTGTCCGATCGGACTTCCATTCCTCGGAATCCTAGTCTGTGGGACCTGTATTCCTAGGAATTTAAGTCTGTGGGACGTGCATTTCGAGGAATGTAAGTCCGTGGGACTTTTATTTCTGGTACTCCTAGTCCACAGGACTTTCAATTCTAGTATTCCTTGTCCTCTGGAATTTATTTCCGATAGTTTGCTTATTACATATGTATGATTCCTGAAAATCCCTGAAATAAAACTTTAAAAACTGTACTTAGTTCTAGTAGTTAGTACTTATAACTAGTACTATAATGACCAGTTACTACAATATAAAATAACAGGAATAATAAGCATGAAAATTTGACTTTAATTGATGAACAATTAAAACTAGCATCAAAACACTTGAAATTAATTATCACTGACTGCCGTATGGCAGTTTCGACCATAAAAAGCATAAGATATGAGTTGGGGAAAGGGTATCTGTATTATACCTGGCCGTTAGGAACACCATAAGCGTTAGAGACTGGGTGGAAGTGGGGGTCGAGGGGGGAGGGGGGTGTGTGTGTCAATGGACACGTTCGGGCAAAATGAGCTGGTCTAAAATTTTCACCATGCATTTCCATAATTTTACTCACAATATTAGTTGTAATCCATTTAAAAATGCAAACTGATTTGTTTAGAATCCTATTTAGCATCTTGGTAGTAATGCGAATATAAATATACGTTGTGTTCCAGATTCGGACATTTTCGTTTCATTCGGGCAATAATGATCAGCATGCCTCCCCCACCTTTCTCCCAAAAAGGGAGTCTGAATGCCTATTGCGACCAAAACGGTCAGGTGTAAAAGTGTCATGAGTAGTTAGTCTGTTTAAAAGGATCTTTGTAAATTGTGTGTGCATATTACTGACAGTATGATAATTGTTCAGGGATTACTGTTTTGTTTTAGTCGGTGTAGTAGCCCATTGAGTTGCTAAAACCCACTCTTAGTCATTGATATTACTATTAATTGATAAACATTAATGAAAACCATTTAACATATTTGTTTATTGATGGTATGATTTGTTGGGACTAAGATATCATACAGGCTAGAGTCTGATATGTCATATGTTAGACCAAATAATTTTTTTAAATGAGCAAATTGACAAAGCAGGCACATGTTCAGTAAGCTATGCAGGGGAGAGGTAAAGAAATTTGCCACCCCACCTCACACCCTATGTAATGTACACGCGCCTGCAACATTATTGACAGAAAGGCACAAACTTAAAATTATATAATAACAATAATGTATATAACGCAAATATCACATTTTTATAGTTGAATTATTATTAATATTATTATTATTATTATTATTATTATTATCAAATACCAATATATAATGTCTAACAGATAATTGTGTTGGTATATCATATGGACAAGTTATACCTATTTGCGAGTACTAATATGCTTCGAATTATGGTAAATGTTTTTGAGTTACTTTTAAATGTTTAAACATTTATTAGTTGGAACAATACGCAATGAATAAAGACCTTGGTTCTGCTCATGTAATAAGGTCAACAAAATGTGTACAAACTCTTGCAAATTATATAAATGGAAAATATTGGAATAAATAGAAAATATTTAAATAAAGAGAGGCGCTAGTATCCTAAGTTAATTAAATAAACCAAAAAGGAAACTGTTTTTCGTTTTGTTTACATTTATAATTTAATTTTTATGTGTACGACCGGACTTAAATTTTGATTGTCCAGGAATGCAAGTCCGGCCCGGACTTGATATCCTGGCAGTCAGACCATTCCTAAGGAACATAAGTCCTAGGACTTGCATTCCTAGGTATATTAGACCTAGGACCTGCATTCCTAGGAGACTAAGTCCGGGCAGACCACTGTTCCTACGGACTTGCATTCCGTTTACACCGGCGTTATGGGAGGTCGATATATGTTTGTTTGTTTGGGGGGTTTTGGAGTTTTTTTTTGGGGTTTTTTAATGTGCAACACTGGTGGGTTTAGGGACAGATCGGGCACTATACATATACATATTGAGGGGGAGGTGGGGGGGGGGCGAAGAGTTCATATTTAGTTTATTAGTTGTTGGGTTTTTTAAATATAAAAGTGCTCTATCAAATTCAATTTTCTTTTCACAAGTCACAAATAAAGAACATTTAGAGTGCTGAAATAAATTTGGTTGTTGTTTAACCAATCTGACTGAAAAACGTTTAAAGTTTGTATTGTTTAACGACACGACTACTACAGCACACTGGTTTATTAATTATTGGCTACTGGATTTTAAATGTATGATAATTGTGACATGTAATCATCAGAGAAAACCTGCTATTAGAAGGAAGTCATCTTTTATATGCACTTTCTCACACACAAGACAGCACATTCCACGGCCTTTGATATATCTAAAACTTTATTTAACTTCCTAATATATTTTTTTCGTACATACTAAAATTATTGGGAGTTTAAAGTATCGGCTTCTAAAAGCATCCAGACGACCAGAAACACCTTGCATATACTGACACTGATATTCTAAACAAGAAATGCATTTTATATGTAATTTAAGTCATTAAAATGCTTTGTCGGCCGGAAACGTGTTACAATAGCAGTGAATTAAGGACAGTTTATTTAACGATTGTATCAGATCCACCGGTTGTAGACCGCTGATATGATTTCAGTCGGATTGTTTTAAACAATTTATAGTAACTCGTTTTAATGTAAAGTTAAAATTTGTTTTGTTTACCGACACCACAGTCAGGAATTAATCATCGATTATTGGATGTCAGTCTAATTAAAATTAGCTCCACTATTAATTTTAATCAGATTGATTGGATGTCAAACATTTGGTAACTCTGACATAGAGTCTTAGAGAGAAAACCCGCTACATTTTTCCATTAGTAGCAAGGGGTCTTCAGTTATATTGTTCTGAATTAAACATGTACAGTAACTCAATTTAATGGCTGTATCAGATCTAATTATTGAAGAGCAGAGATCTGACTGCAGTTACGTCGTTTTTAAATATATACTGTAACTCAATTTAATGGTTGTTTTGTATTCCTTTGTTTCAAGGTGGCAAGTTGACAAACTTAAGGGGAGAGTAATTAGATATATTGGTTGAGCACTTACACTTCTTGGCCACACCTTTCGCATGCCGTTAAAATAATATTAATAAAAAAGGCCAAAATGTGAGTCGTTTTGTGACACCTGTATAATTTACTCATGTACCAAACGTTCATTTTTAATTTCATGGGGCGGGACGTAGCTCAGTGGTAAAGCGTTCGCTTGATGTGCAGTCGGTCTAGGATCGACCCCCGTCGGTGGGCCCATTGGGCTATTTCTCGTTCCAGCCAGTGCCCCACGACTGGTATATCAAAGGCTGTGGTATGTGCTATCATGTGTGTGGGATGGTGCATATAAAATATCCCTTGCTTCTAATCGAAAGAGTAACCCATGAAGTGGCGACAGCGGGTTTCCTTTCTCAATATCTGTATGGTCCTTAACCATATGTCCGACGCTATATTACCGTAAATAAAATGTGTTGAGTGCGTCGTTAAATAAAACATGAACAATCTAATTAAAATTAGCTCCACTATTGCTACTGGTAGACCAGTAGAGCTAATTTTAATCAGATTGTGTTATGAACAGCCATAATTATATTTACTATGTTAAAGTTAAAGTTTGTTTTGTTTAATGACACCTCTAGAGCACATTGATTTATTAATCATCGGCTGTTGGATGTCAAACATTTGGTAATTTTGACCTGTAGTCTTAGAGAAGAAACCCGCTACATTTTTTTTTTATTATTAGTAACAAGGAATCTTATATATGCACCATCCCACAGACAGGATAGCACATACCACGGCCTTTGATATACCAGTGGTGCTGCACTGGCTGGAACGAGAGATAGCCTAATGGGCCCACTGACGGGAATCGATCTCAGGCCGACCGCGCATCAAGCGAGCGCTTTACCAATGGGCTACGTCCCGCCCCCTTACACGATATTCCGATTGCATGTTGACGAAATTAATAGCGATGATAATCGATGAGAGAAATGAAACGTTACAAGCGCAAACACGTTGTCGATATTTATAGCAACACCGGGTTTTGTAAAGGATGGCCATTAATAAATCTAGAAAATCCATTCATCCGTGTCTTCAGCTATCGTATATATTGTATGTCGCTGTACACGCGGGTGTTAATAATTCATTGTACTGGGAACGGCATGTCGCGGAAATAACACCATTAAATTGTGGTTTATTTACATTTCATCAAGCGTAATTGCTAATCAAATTACTCGATTTTCGTTTCTGATCAATATTAATTGTTTTCCCTAAGCTATAAAAAAAGTTTGTTGCTTTCGTTTTACAACAACACTAGAGCACATTGATTTATTAATCAATAGGCTACTGGATGTCAAATATTTGGTAAATCTGACATATAGTCTTAGAGAAGAAATATAATGTTTTTTATTATTATTATTATTTAACGACGCTCTCAACACATTTTATTTATGATTACATGGCGTCGGACATATGGTTAAAGACCACACATATATTGAAAGAGGAAACGCGCTGTCGCCACTTCATGGGCTACTCCATTAGCAGCAATGGATCTTTTATATGCACCATCCCACAGACAGGATAGTACACACCACGGCCTTTGTTACGCCAGTTGTGGAGCACTGGCTGGAATGAGAAATAGCCCTATGGGCGCACCGACACCAGGCGAGCGCTGTACCACTGAGCTACGTCCCGCACCCTTCTTAGAGAAGAAACCGGCTACGTTTTTCCGTAAGTATGCACTTTTATAGTCAACATTCCATAGACAGGATATCACATACTACGGTCATTGGTATACAAATACATATAACGAAATGTATTGTAGTTGAGAAATGACTGGAAATGGGAAGGAAGGAATGTTTTATTTAACGACGCACTCGTTGGCGTCGGACATATGATTAAGAAACACAGAGATAATAAGACAAGAAACCCGATGCAATAGACACTTCTTCCCGGGATCTTTTATATGCAGCAACCCACAGACATGATAGTACATACCACGACTGGAACGACAAATGTTCCAATAAACCCACCGACGGGGATTGATCCTAGACCGACCGCGTAACGAGTGCGTTTTACCCCTGGGCGACGTCCCTGACTGTGGATGGGTATGCGGGAGATGTGAAGCTAGTTTGTTCCTTCAGGAGTATAGACAGGCAATGGGTCTTTGAGATTGCCAACCATGAGGGTGAGATAATTCATTTAACTGGTATTTTGACAAAAAATACAAATAATCTCTATCTTATCACCCACCAACCCTGACCCAATGAGTCGTTAAAATCGCTATGAGTGGGAGCCGGTACTTGGAGGCGAACCCAGTACCTACCAGCCTTAAGTCCGATGGTTTTATCACTTACACCACTGATACCGGTATTTGCTTCTCTTCGCTTAACGTTAAAAGTATACAGTACTATTCTACAAACACACACTGTCATAAGCGTACGAAAACCTCAAATTCAGGCAAAAATTACACAGATATTGGGGAACGGCAAAATTATAGTTCATCGAGATAAACGTCTCCGGCACGATATTTATTATTGTGATGTTTATTTCTGATGTCAAAATGTTTTAAAAACCCGGACCGTAGGTGTTTACCTTGGTGAACTAGGGCAAAATGAGCTAACCTGATATCTTTTTATCACGTGTATTTCTATCATTCTACTCTCAAAATTAGTTGTAATCCATGTAAAAATTATTCGTTTGCCACACCACCCCCTACCACCCCCCAACCCCCCTACAACAATGGGAGCCTGTACGCCTATGCACACTGTACACGACTGGATTCATTAGGAGTTCAAGTTCTCATACATGCATATACCAACCAGTAACCAGCCACCAATAGAATATTCCGCTGGTGTTTTATTGACAAATCTCGCTGCTGCTGGCGGGAACATTTGAATCACACGGGCCGCGCATAGCCACCAGCAATGGCATTGAATTATCGATCTCGCGGAACCGCGGGTCGCGTTGGTTGTAGAGGATTTTTACTCTCCGCCAGAAAGCAAAGGACGCCCGAGAGTTTCGTTCTTTCAGACTGTATTTTTGTGCCAGGGAGAGGAGAGGCGACGCGGTTAGCGGTCGGCTCCGGGAATCATGGCCAAGATCAGCAACAGCACGGGGCGGGGGAGACCCAACAAGTTCTACGATGACTCGGACGACGAGAAACTCGACCTGAAACTGGACAGCATCGTGGAGAAGAAAACCACCCCACTTTTCATATACATTCTGACCTTTTTCGCGGCTCTCGGAGGATTTCTCTTCGGATACGATACGGGCGTGATCTCCGGGGCGATGATTTTAATCCGAAACACCTTCAGTTTGTCTTCGGTGTGGCAGGAGCTTGTCGTCGGTGTCACGATAGGGGCGGCCGCCGTGTTCGCCCTCATAGGGGGGTTCCTCAACGACCGACTGGGACGGCGCGCCGTTATCATGATCGCCAGTCTGATTTTCACCATTGGGTCCATATCCATGGCAGTTGCTAAGGACAAATTTGCCCTGTTGTCAGGCAGAATTGTTGTCGGTGCAGGAATTGGTGAGTAAAGATTATTGTGTTGTATTCGTATGACAGTCTGCTTAGGGTAGGGGGCTACATTTTCTTGAATATGAACAAAAATTCTAAGTTGTCAGCTTATTTGTGTTGACCCTGTTGCTGGCCCAGTTTGTCATGAAACATAGTGGATAGGGATGGGACGTGAACATAAAATGAAAAAACCCTTAATATTTCGGGAGTGGCGGTGCATGAACGATGGATTGTCTAGTAAAGGATCTCCTTGAGAGTGATTCGGTGGTGTCGCGGTTAAGCCACCGGACATAAGGTTGGTAGGTACTGGCTCCCACCCAGAGCGAGTTTTAACCACTACACCGACTTCTCTCTCACTAACCACTAACAACTAACTACTAACCCACTGTCCTGGACAGACAGCCCAGATAGCTGAGGTGTGGGCCCAGAACAGCGTGCTTGAACCTGATTGGATAAAAACACGAAAATAAGTTTAAATGAAATCGGGAGTGGCTGTCCCATAGACGAGGCACTAGACAGGAAGGAAGGAAATGTTTTATTTAACGACGCACTCAACACATTTTATTCACGGTTATATGGCGTCAGACATATGGTTAAGGACCACACATATATATAGAGAAAGGAAACCCGCTGTCGCCGCTTCATGGGCTACTCTTTTCGATTAGCAGCAAGGGATCTTTTACATGCACCATCCCATAGACAGGATAGCACATACCACGGCCTTTGATATACCAGTCGTGGTGCACTGGCTGGAATGAGAAATAGCCCGACGGGGATCGACCCTAAACCGACCGCGCATCGAGAAAGCGCTTTACCACTGGGCTATGTCCCGCCCCCTAATTACATAAAAGCACGAAAATAAGTTTAAATGAAATCGGGAGTGGCTGTCCTATAGACGAGGCATTAAATAGAGATTCATGGTATCGACCACTATTTTTCAAAATGCCCATTCGACTCTGCATTGTGCAGAGATACGGTCTTCATCACGAATAACAGTTTTGTCGTTAAGGATTGAAATAATGTTTATTTATACTAATTTATATGTTGGTTTTTGTTTTGTTTGTTTGTCTTTTTATTGTAAATGTGTTAGCACAGATGATACTTAAAGTTGTCAGATATATAAGATTTATTTATAATCCTATCAGGTTTATTCCACCAAATGGCCGGTATGGACAGGTGGCCGTTATATAGAGGTGCCCGTTAGACCAAGTTCGACTGTATATCATTGGAACACATGATTTAAATGTTGTTGTTTTTTTAAATATGATGCTGTGTTGCTAGTGTCCATTTGTAGTGTGAAAGGTCGTAAGACCAAATTCATTCAGCAAATGCACTTAGTTTTCTGTTGGGCACAAATTTCATTTTCCCCGTAATACGCATGCATATAGGAATACGTAATCCAAAATGCATATATAATAATCAGATACTCAGACGCACATTCACATATTTACGGAGACACATACATGGAAGGTACTCCACCTATTTGCATAGATAGCGATTTGACTGATTATGTATTATGGATTATGTAACGTCTACCCATACGAATTACTGTTAAATGAGATTTGTGCCTTGCGCCCAGTGCTTCGTAGATAATTGCATACGGAGATCTCCTTTGCTGTCATTTAAGAAGAAACATACCACTTGCTAGTAGTAAAAAAGAATACCTTATGTGGCGAGTGTTGAAATCATACCTTGTTTACCTAGTGATGGGGGGGGGGGGGGGTTGGAGGTGCGAACAATATGAAAAAGTGTCCTTTTTATAAAGGTGCCCTTTTTGCCAAGCTTGAAAACCCCCCAGTATATTTACAGTGTAACTCCTCTAAACCGGACACCCTCGGACCAAGTAAAAAGTCCAGTATTAAGAGGTATCCGGTTTAGAGAGGTTCTCGTCTGTATAGATATTTAAAAAGGGATAATGACCAATGGTTTTAAGGGAATTCTGGTTTACTGAGGGTCCGGTTTTGAGAAGTTTTATTGTATATGTCCTAAATCTTCTCTCTTTTTTTTTTTTTTTACTGTTCTTCCACCTAGTTATTATATGCGATTTACTGCCCCGGGAGTATATTACCATATGTTAGTCACCTAATAGTCGTTTATTAACGCAATAACTGTGTTCTGGAATGCCGTTTTTTCCCCAGCAACACTGTTCTGGGAATTCACGGCTACCTCTGTTACACGAATGGTGTCGAGACACTTCCATCATTCAGCATATTATACAGGCCACAGTTCCGCCAGCGGCAATCCCCATAGCAGCTATTCTTAATACCCTGTCATCATGTTTTATCTGCCCCAAGGGTTTGCTATTTGCAGTTCTCGTTCAACAATTCACCAATCATTTTCTTCTTGACCTTTGTCGTACGTTTGTAGTGTACATCGATTACGTTCACAAAGTCCGAACTCAAAATCCATTCATTTGTTTCTTCCACCTACCGAAGCACCAATAACATACGCTAGTTTCCGTTATCAATTAGATATTATTCACAACAGTATCGATTAATATGGTGTACGTCATCACTCATCAATTATACAGATCTATAAGGCCAGAAATAAGTCTTGCTTCACTAGGCGGCTACATACGCTCCGCTCACATAAATGGATAGATTGGTGCCGTACTGTAATGCGGGACATTCTTGTCAGAGAATAACATTATAAAGCTGCAACTAAGAACAAAATATATTTGAATGTAACATTCTCAGTTGCTTGAATATAAACGGATGCTCTAGCCCAACAACTAAGTCCACCTCAACCACTATGACCATATAAACCCTCGACACACGCACGCGCGCACGCACACGCACACACACGCAGAGAGAGAGAGAAACACACACACACACACACACAGAGAGAGAGAGAGAGAGAGATACATGTAGATAGATAGAGAGAAACACACAGAGAAACACACACACACACACACACACACACAGAGAGAGAGAGAGAGAGAGAGAGAGAGAAAGCGAGAGAAACACACAGAGAGAGACACACACACAGAGAGAGGCACACACACAGACACACGCACACAAATACAGACACACACACATAGAGACACACACACAAACGCACACACACACACACACACACACACACAAACACAGATAGACACAGACAGACACACACACACATAGAGACACACACACAAACACACACACACACACACACATCTCCCACAACCAAAGAAAATACATGCACTTTATACAGCATATTTTTTATTAAAAACTAATCATGCATATGTCAATATCAGTAACCTGGTGTCATCTGAACCAGTAAATATAAATTTAAAAATCTGAGGCCCCGTAAGGCATAAGAAATCAACTCCCACTCAATCGCACAGCCCATATGTAATCATTTTCTGAAAACTGCTCAACTGTTAACAGGGACGGATCCAGGATTTTGTAAATGTGGGGATCACCAAATTCTAAAAAAGGCAATTTGAGTTTGTCGAAGACAAATGAACTGAGCTCCCAAAGGAAGCGATATATATATATAAGTGGGGATTGGGGAAAGGTTTTCCTGAAATTTTAAAAATAAAGATGCTCAGAGACACGTTTTCGAGGCAATTTAGTGTTATGTATTGTGATTGAAGAATTAAAAAAAAAAAAAACATAAAAAAAAAAAAAAACCCACAACAAAACCAATCATTAAAAAGGCATTTCAAACGGGAAGGGGGGCGCGGGACCCCTGAGACCCCCTCTGGATCCGCCAGTTGTTAATCCATTCTATTTCCTGTTCTCAGTTATTGGGGGGAGGGGGTCCTATTACTTAATCTTGTTAATCAGAAATTAACCCAACCTTGAAACGTTTATGTATTCAGAAACAATAAGTTTTAAATTACTGATAAAATAAATGGGAGGTTAGTTCTTTAAACTGGCGCATGCTGTTTAATTTAACACAAAATTGTATGTCGCAATAACGATGACATGGTTTTAAGTTTTAAACAAAAGTCGCAACCCTCCCCCCCCCCCCCCCCCCCCCAACAATAACAGGTAGATAGCTTAACGTCAATATGCCACCATGAATTAATTACTACGCCACTCACACCTATTTCGGCACCTCGCATCTCCACAACGTAAACATAATTCTGGTCGCTTTTGCGGCAATTATTTCCAACGATTGACAAGGAAAACACAGCTCTCTACTCCTCACTTCCAATACTCTTACTGACTGATTATTCTCTAATCGATATTTGATACAGGGAGTGAAATAAACGACAGCCAAACTCATAACGACAGATTGGTTGATATCATAGCTTGTATGACAAATGGACTATTTCTCGTTCCAGCCAGTGCAACACGACTGGTGTACCAAAGGCCGTGGTATGTGCTATCCTGTCTGGGATGGTGCATATAAAAGATCCCTTGCTACTAATGAAAAAAAATGTAGCGAGTTTCCTCTCTAAGACTGTGTGTCAAAATTACCAAATGTTTGACATCTAATAGCCGATGATTAATAAATCAATGTGTTCTAGAGGTGTCGTTAAACAAAACAAATTTTAATTTTCTTCTTTTTCTTCTTTTTCTTCTTCTACTACTTCTTCTTCTTCTTTTTTTCGGTGCCATAATGGTTAAAGCGTGAAGGATATAAAGGAGCTTATAATTGCTGTAAGTTGGAAAGAAGATCGTTAATTTCGTATTATTTCAGAATGCATTCTTTCGAATCTGTGCATTCCGAAAACTTGGTTATCGTCAAGCCACATTAGACAGTGATGGAACATGTCTGAACAAATTCAGAATTTCGCCCGACGTGTGATGTATCATGGCCTTACTAATACCACGCATGGGCAATCTCAGTTTTCTTGTCTAGTAGACAGCATAATGATGTTGCACATATTGCAGTACCGGAAGCAACCTGTAGTTTCGCAATGTCGAAAATTACCTGATTCCTGAATGTCACCACGACTATCAGAGAAACAGTCGGCGTTCCACCATAATATTAACACCTGCATCTTTTCAAAGCTGAACTTGTCGTTAATTATGTCACATAACAGACTTTAAAGGAAGGCAAACGTAACTAGCTGAGGTTATTTCCCCCATAATATTAACACCTACATCTTTTCGAAGCTGAACTCGTCGTTAATTATGTCACATAACAGACACGGCAAACTAACTAGTTGAGGTTATTTTCAAATATAGATAACAGCTGATTAGACTATGTGATGGAAATAGTTGGGGGGTTTTCTCATTCAGATCAAGTAAGATTAGTTTTTAAAAAAGTGGGTTTCTTAATGCGTTTGTTTGGGGGGGGGGGCTTTCAAATATTTTTAATTTCGATTAACCAACACATTTTTTTAGTTCTGTAGGAGTCGAAAGCGGGGAGAGGGATGGAGGTAGAGGAACTGGCCTCCCTAATTCTGAAGATAACGCCTTGCATCTCCCCAGATGAAAATCTAATTAATATACATCTGCCCAAACCCCTCCTTTTCCACCCTTACTCCTGGTCATATTCGGATAACAATAATAATATTAAACAGAAACAAAATCACCTAACTCTTAATTAATTTGGATCTGAAATGTCCTTTTCTCGTTTCGGTTGTCCAGGCAAACTGATGTTTGGCTCCAGGAATCTGCTGGAGTTCCTCCAAATTGATTTGTCTGTATCACCAGCATCTGTTGTGGCAGTGGTTGACCTCACTGAGGCCATCGTAATATAACACCCTACTGCTGCACGCCAGCAAAAATTACTTCGCGAGTTTCGCAGACTAAAAGGTCTGTTCCCAAATGTGAAAGCGCTGTGGCAAATTTGATTATTCTTAATGACCATTCACAGCCGATAAGATGATGGACACTGGGCGGAATCTGACCAACTGTGGGTGATTGAGATTCGCAGGCACAAGACCTCGAAGTTCAAGTAGAGACTGATGAAGATTGTTGGTAGCCGAGCGTGATTTATGTCAAAGTCTGGCGAGTAATATTAGTATTTAGAGATGGGTTAGATAGACACTAATGAGAATTATAGTATTGGTTGATTTCCAGTTGACGATAATTTGTGTTTAAATGTCCAATTATTTCTGTGTGGTTAATGTCCAGTTAAAAGAAGGCCGTGATTAATGTTTTCTTAAAACTGTGATTAATGTCCATACAAAATCTATTGTCCACTGTTAGTTTCAAAATAAAGATTTTGTTTTTGTTTAGTTAATGCCTAGTTAACTTTTAGTCAAACACTTGACAATATCTAGTTAAAGGTGTTAATATCAAAGATAACGATATTCTCTGGTAACGTCAAGTTTACACACTGAGGTTATTATCACTTTTCGAATATGGTTTATGTTGACGATCAAAAATTATACTTCCATGATTAATAAATATTAATTTTGGAGTATTCTGTCAAGGCCGTAACGATCATGAAACAAGAAACAAAACCACCAAAAACCACCAAAAAACCCAACCCAACAACAACAAACATAATGCATGGTAGCGTTAATCTTTCTCAAAATATAATATTGCCAAACATAAATTTGTGTTTCACAATTCCCTACATTGTACAATGCAGCAAAAAAATGCATCTATTAAAAATATATGGATGGGGTGGCATTATCTCACAACCTCCGCGTGTGGTGGGGTGAAAATAGGCTTTGCCAATAATTCTGAGTTTTCTTCCTTAATGTAGATTAAAGATGAACAACAACTAAATAAATTGTAGTTAAAGATAATAATAGTTAAATTTTTAAAATAAAGTTGAATGAGCCATATTTATGGCTAAAGAAGACGAATATAGAATTAACAATACGATTTATGCTTATGAGTCTTAGATACGATTTTTAATGTCGAAAACGAGGAGATAAAAATATCGCAATTAAACCAAGTTTATCAATAAGTTGTCATGTCTCAAAGATTCGTATGTAGGCCTACACTGTATCTATATGAGTTCACAAATCAATGGGCTGCATGCAACAAATGTGAGAGATAATTTCGTATGCATTATTAACGAGTTCTATCAGAATATATTTTAGTTTGAAAGACTGCTGATATAATTGACCTCCATAAAGAGACATGATTTTTAAAGGCACCGTTTTAAGGCTTTCGTTGGTCTTAAGATAACCTAGATTATTTCCGATTGCTAGCGACTCTTCAGTGGAACTAACGACAGATTTCGACAAGCGAAAAACATAATCTATTTTATTTCTGCTTGGAACTAACGACATGCTTCAAAAGGGGAAAACAAACAAGTGAACCTTTTTGTTCGAAAGTAAGCCAATAGGCCGATATTGACAGAGATCTAACAATAAACGCCAACCTCACAACTAGTTCACCAAGGTAAACATCTACGGTCCATTTTTTTTTACATTTTGACATCTATTGGACGTTACGACCCAGCAATAAACATCACAATACTAAATAACGGGCCGAAACGTTTATCTCGACTTCCTCACAACCATTTTCAGTGTAAAATAGTACAGGAAAGGAATGCGCCAATTAATTTATAACATAGCAATTTCAGTTGGGTTACACAATGCAGAGGCATAACATGATCTGGACCTTGGGGGAGGGTTCAAATATGAACCTAGCGGACCCTTTTGTCAACATCCACCACCACCACCACCACCACCCCCCACCCCCCACCCCCGTATATATAAGACGGGGGTGGTTGAAGGGGGGGGGGACTAACGGGAAACGAGCACATGAACCAACTTGTCCAAAGGGCACCCCAATGGAAACAAAATTAAACATGGGAGGGAAAAGGCACTAGACTATTTTAAGGGGGTTTTGGTACCCTGGTTCATCATCGGATCCGCCTCTGATTTATTTCAGTCTAAGTACGTGTAGTACACAGGTAAATACTTACCTTTAAAATAACTGGACATCAAAACAGTAAATTCAGAAAATAAAATCAGATTGGTATTCCATGGAACCCACCATATAAAGAACGAGACGCCGAGTAACGTTAGATTAGACGTCTATGACGTCATAATGCTGTAACTTTTAACCTTTGCCTTTGGTCTGTTCTGAAGGGCCGCGCTCCTCCCGATAAGTTTGACTGGTACCGTCACATTCTATCACATCACATTTATTTTACTTTAGGCAAAAAACCCAGTCCTTCTGAACTAAGCTCTCAGGGCCCGGTAACATAAAGCACTCGTAACGCGTACGTCTGACGTAAGTGTAACAGCGCTTTGAGTTACCGGGTCCAGGAGCTTACGCACAATTTGACAGGTTTCCGTCTTATCTTATGCTACCATATTATGTGACTATTAAATTTTATTTACTATCTTTGAAACGTAATTTATTTCCAATTGGTTTAAACTAGAAGATTGCAGTTTATCTGTTATTTGCAATTTTTCATCTGAGATTTATAAATACCAGCATCTGATATCATAAACTATGGTTTCATTTTTTAAAGAAAATTACCTAATTGGTTATTCCCTACTTTTGCCACATGTGAAATCCGGTGCATGAATACGGAGCCTTATTAAAGCAAAACAATTTGCACTCCTGTGGTGAAAAAACAATTGCAAGTTTAAAAGAGCCTGACTCCTTGGCAAACACTAAGCTTAAGAATTTATTTCATGTTCCTAATAATTAGCCTTCAATCGTGGAACTTTGGAAACACAACAAGAGATCTTTTTGTGCGGGTTACACAGTGGAACCATCTGTGTACGACTACCTACGAGAGAGAGAGTTTGCTGTGTTTAACGACACCACTAGAGCTCATTGACTTATTAATAATCGGCTATTGGATGTCAAACATTTGGTAATTTTGACATATAGTATTAAAGAGGAAACCGGTTACAATTTTCCATTAGTAGCAAGGGATTTTTTTATATGTACCATCACACAGACAGGATAGGACATACCACAGCATTTGATATACCAGTCGTGGTGTACTAGCTGGAATGAGAAATAGCCCAATGGGCCACCGACGGGGACAGATCACAGACCATTATTAAATAGGTTCCAGAATTTGGAAGACAGTCAATAAATTCGAGGTATTCCCATGGCAATATCTTGATTTATGGGTTTCATTACCGAGGTGTACACAACGACAGTTTGTCTGGTAGAACTGTAATTAAATTCTGCTATTTGTACATAATTTTGCAATCGGTTAAAGAGAGGCCATGTTGTGCGCCTTCTGTAAATAAAGCCGACATGCGTGTAGTAGACCAATACCGTACTTAGCCTAAAATAAGTCTTATTGGAAGTTGGCCTTCAGTAATGCTGTTTTTTTTGTTGTTTGTTTGTTGTTGTTTGTTTTTTTGGGGGGTTTTGGTGGGGGTTGTTTGTTTGTTTGTTTGTTTTTGTTGTCTATTAAAATTATCAATGTCTTGAGAACATTTAAACTGAATATGGCAGCCTATTTACCGATTTAATTTTATTGTCAAAAATAAATATATCAAAATATCCGTGTATCTTGTATCTTGTATCGTAGCATTGTAAGTTTACGTCTGCGACTAGCAGTTATACCAGGCAAACATGTACGAGTTTTTGGCATCTATTTCACGAAGAAAATTACATCATTACGGAAAATGGATCATTTTAAGGACAAAAGAAAATGAAATATGTGTATTTCTAACTATATTTGCTGTACTGTAATAGTAATAAGAATTGTGGTTTAGTCGTAGATTTACGTTTACGTGCAAAACTAGGTTTACGATGTTTTGTGAAATTGGGCCCTGTATACTATCTGTTCCACCGTCTATAGATACGAGTTAACACCTGTTAATGTGGTGATTATGTCTGCTGCCGCCTTACTCATTCCTTTTTGGTTCTTTTTATACTCTTCTTAAGACCATATTACGCGCTATCCTGTCCGTGGTAAAGTAATCGGATTAATTACAAACAAAGTGTTCTTTTAGTGTGTTCTTTCAGACTTGTTCCATTGGCATTCTGTCCCGGGTCAAGTGCCTGGCTATCCAGAGACGGACCCGGGGTAGACATGCTCGAAACCTTAGTGGTATTTGAGCATGTTAAAATTATCCGCTCAATTAGCATATTTAGTTAAAGTCTGTTTTGTTTAACGACACCACTAGAGCTCATTGTTTTATTATTAATCATCGGCTATTGGATGTGAAACATTTGGTAATTTTGACTTGTAGTCTTCTACATTGTTTTCATTAGCAGCATGGGATCTTTTATATGCATTTTCTCAGTCAGGACAGCGCATACCACGACCTTTGATATATCAGTAGTTGGGCGCTGGTTTCCCATCAAATAGGTTACCTGATATTGTTTTGCGCAAACTCATAAATAGGTTCCGAAAGTTTCAATTGTCAGAAACTCGTGATGCATTGATCTGTGGAAAAGTACACATAAAATACTGCCCGTTTTTCATTTATCCCACAGGGGAGTTGCCTTTCCAATAGCAGATTTTCTTTTCTTTACCTCTCTTGTTCGGTAGAGCAATTACCATATGCATGATGCCTAATAGCCGACCATTATCAATGTCTTGGAGTTGGTATCTCAATGGCTGCGTAGCTCCTTCCTTTCCTTTTTGCCATTTCCATATAATTCACATGCAATGGACGTTAAAACCAATTCATCTTGGTTCTGCATTGACTACCATTGTCTCGCCAGATGGTTCTGAACAATGGTCTTCCTTCCACAATTCATGTTAATGGAGAAAAATGGACTCCTGCAGTAATTTAATGACTTCCTTTCACAAATCGTTAGATATGGTACGATGAAAATCTGTGTGTATAATTTGGCTAATATTAGACAAGTCTTTTAAATTGTTTTAATATCTTTTCTGGTAACTACAGTGCCAGAATAATGAACAATTATTTTAAATTGTAAATAACAATTTGGATTCTCTTGAATCAAGTCAAATGCAAAATTAGAAACAGAATTATTTTTGTAGTTTTTTTAAAATATAACTTGAAACTGACAGATATAGGGGCAGAAGCAGAGAGAGAGGGAGGGAGGGAGAGAGAGAGAGAGAGAGAGAGAGAGAGAGAGAGAGAGAGAGAGAGAGAGAGAGAGAGAGAGAGAGAGAGAGAGAGAGAGAGAGGAAAGAGAGAGAGAGGGGGGAGAAAGAGATAAAGAGAGAGGGGGGGGAGGAAAGATATAACAAGAGAGAAAGAGAGAGAAGGGTGAAAGAGATAACGAGAGAGAAAGAGAGGGGGGAGGGATGGAGAGAGAGAGAGAAAGAGAGAGAGACGGACAAACACAGGCAGGCAGGCAGACAGACAGACGGGTAGACAGACATAGCTTGGGAAAGTAAACAGAAGGAGACAGAATTGGGGGGAGAGGAGGGGAGATAATCTGAAATATTTCGTGGGGGTTGGGAGATGTCTTGTTCGAATATCTCAGGGCCGTAGCTAGCGGGGGGGGCAATAAAAAAAATCCGGAAAGCATTATAGAAACTTAAAGAAAATTCTCTTCTTAACCGTTTAAGGAGTTTTAGACCATTAACTACTCAGTTGCCCCCCCCCCCCCCCTCCAAATTTTTTTAAATAATAATAATAATAATAAAAATCCTAGCTACGGCCCTGTATCTTGCGACACAACATTTATTTGAGGATTGTCAGTGGGTCTGAACAAACCGTTATACTCACTTTCTTTGCTTTTCTATAAATGTCTTGCTGCAAGGCAAAATTGATGGTCGTTCGGTGCTTTGTTAATAATTAATTTCTGCATGCTCTATACACAATAACAGTATTTAAGAGTCTTTGGGTCATAAGAGCATAACAATTATATACCAGTGTCTTTAATAAAAGCAATTACAAAATCTTAGATTTGGCGAAACGTTAAATGAATCTAATAACATAGCTCACGAATAAGTCACGAACAAGCGGATGTTAATGGTCTGTCTATAAGGCATTCACCTTGATAGAACACGGTAATGAAGTGATATACTCAACAACGAAAGTTTAGCAAATATCTTTTATGAAGTCTAAATTTGCCAAGGTTGAATAAATTTAAAAGAAAACCAGGTCCTCCTGTTGTGCTAAGGCAAAGGTTGATGAGTTTATGTTGTTTGTAAATGGTAACCATTTCAGATGTGAATACTAATGAATAAAAATGGGTTCACTGAGAAATGTTATGCCATTTCTTTTAACATTAGCTAAACGTTCGTTGTTGAGTATATATAAAGCACCACACCCAATTAATGTTTTTCTCGTGTCATTTAAAAAAAAGAGTAAAGTTTGTTTTATTTAACGACGCCACTAGAGCACATTGATTTATTTTATTTTATCATCGGCTATTGGACGTCAAACATATGGTCATTCTGACACTGTTTTTTTTTAGTGGAAACCCGCTGTCGCCACATAGGCTACTCTTTTTACGACAGGCAGCAAGGGATCTTTTATTTGCGTTTCCCACAGGCAGGACAGCACAAACCATGGCCTTTGTTGAACCAGTTATGGATCACTGGTCGGTGCAAGTGGCTTACACCTACCCATTGAGCCTTACGGAGCACTCACTCAGGGTTTGGAGTCGGTATCTGGATTAAAAATCCCATGCCTCGACTGGGATCCGAACCCAGTACCTACCAGCCTGTACCGATGGCCTAACCACGACGCCACCGAGGCCGGTGTGTTATTTAAAAGGACTTAAGAGAAAATAACAAACAATCAAGAGTTTGTATGTAAAGTACAGAATTCATTGCAACCTCCAATTTAGTTCGTCGAGATAATAAGTAATTTTTGTAAATCACTTAACTTAGTACAGGTTAACCTAAGGCACGTTCAGGGATGGGTGGGGGGGGGGGGGGGCGATCGCTAGACTGGTTTCTCCATCTAACATTGAATGTGATATTGTAGAAGATGGAACCACTCAAATTGTTTGCGAGCGCTCGATCTCCTGAACATGCTACTGTCCTAAGCTGTCATTTGAGTTATTAGAACATTTTGGCGAGCTTAAAGTAACTAGGGAGAGGGAGAGGGGAGGGGGAGGGGGCATAGAAAAAATATATTAGGTTTTACTCCAGGTAGACAACAAGAGTACTTTTTAACTAAAAGAGTACTTTTTAACTAAAAGGGCACTTTTTAACCTCCCCCTTTGAACCTCAGCTGGTTACGGTCCTGATTTTTTATATTGCGTTTTGATATGCAGTCCTGTGGTGGCTCATAACGCGTGTCGGCTAAAACAATACTAGATAACAGCAAGACTCCACACGAGGAATCGAGGACATGTTTTATTTAACGACGCACTCAACACATTTTATTTACGGTTATATAGGACCACACAGATATTGAGAGAGGAAACCCGCTGTCGCCACTTCATGGGCTACGCTTTCTGATTAGCAGCAAGGGATCTTTTATATGCACCATCCCACATACAGAGTAGTACATACCATGGCCTTTGATATGCCAGTCGTGGTGCACTGGCTGGAACGAGAAATAGCCCAAAACGGGCCCACCGACGGGGATAGATCACACACCGACCACGCATTGAGCGAACGCTGTAGCACTGGGCAGGAATCGAAGACTGATTATGTTGGTGTTATCGGACATATTATGTGCATATTGCATACGATAGGCTAGCTCCCCGCACCAGCATCATACATGTGTAATGGTTGAGGATCCTACGATTAATGGGTTGCCATGCCTGTCATCTGCTACGTGTCTAGACCGAAATGTAATCATCGTCATAATAGGCTTCACTTTGAACTGGATGTGACAGCTCCATTGCGCATCCCATCCACTCGTGGCAGATTTAATAGGGCAGTTCCAGAAATGATTAGGAACATATTTTGTAAAAACATTTTCCAGTACCCTTAATCATTCATAGAAGATAAAATAATAGTCAGATGCCTCTAAGCAGGGCCAAGTCTGAAAAAAAGAGTTAAAGTTTCTTTTGTTTAACGACACCACTAGAGCACATTGATTTATTTATCATCGGCTATTGGATATCGAACTTTTGGTAATTTTGTCTCGTAGTCATAAGAGGAAACCCGCTACATTTGCCCTAACAAAGGGATCTTTTATATACACTTTTCCACAGACAGGAAAGCACATACCACGGCCTTTGGCCAGTTATGATGCACTGGTTGGAACGAGGAAAACCCAGTCAGTTGAATGAATCCACCGAGGTGGTTCGATCCTGCGATACTAGCACCACAAGCGAGCACTCAACCCATTGAGCTAAATCTCGCCCCAACAAGAAAGAATCGAGACACTCGTCGAGTCGTTATATTACTGTGATATAAGGTTTTCACCAGCTAGACAAAAATGGCACCAAGGAGCACGTCTTGATATTAGACTTAAAAGGTCCTGTCCACTCTATAACAGAGAGCAAGAGAGAGAGAGAGAGAGAGAGAGAGAGAGAGAGAGAGAGAGAGAGAGAGAGAGAGAGAGAGAGGGGGGGGGGGGGGGGGGGAGCTCTGCAAAAGATCTACGCCTGACAGCCCTTTTTGCGACTCTCACGGGACAAAGGATATAATACAACCAATCGAACGCTGAAGAAGAAGAAGACTTAAAACTCTTTGTCGTATCTTTCTGAGAAGCAAATGCTCTCTGCCCTCTCCCTCTAAATAAGTATGGCCTTGGTAGGTTAAGCCATCGGACATAACGCTGGTAGGTACTGGGTTCGCCTCCCGGTACCGACTTTCACCCAGAGCGTGTTTAACGTCTAACCACTAAGAGCTAACCACTAACCCACTTGTCTAAACAGAGGTGTATGTACTCCGGGCAGCGTGCTTGAACCTTAATTGGATAAAAATACGAAAATAACTAAATGAAACGAAATGAAAAGTACATCTCTGCTACGTCCCAACGTACCCTAACAGGCGCTTGTTCAGGTGAAGGTCTCGGGGATCGAAACCCGTTCCTGCTCAAGCCAAAAACAAATTTCAATATTATTTTCCGGGGGAGTATAACTCGATCCCACCCATAACCTTCGCTCACCGCAGTTAAGACCCCTTCCTGTTAAAATTCCAGCACACACGCCTGCCTAGGGCAAATTATGCCATGGTTTGGTTATACAGAAAGAAAGAAGTGTTTTATTTAACGACGCACTCAACACATTTTATTTACGGTTATATGGCGTCAGACATATGGTTAAGGACCACACAGATTTTGAGAGGAAACCCGCTGTCGCCACTACATGGGCTACTCTTCCGATTGGCAGCAAGGGATCTTTTATTTGCGCTTCCCACAGGCAGGATAGCACAAACCATGGCCTTTGTTGAACCAGTTATGGATCACTGGTCGGTGCAAGTGGTTTACACCTACCCATTGAGCCTTGCGGAGCACTCACTCAGGGTTTGGAGTCGGTATCTGGATTAAAAATCCCATGCCTCGACTGGGATCCGAACCCAGTACCTACCAGCCTGTAGACCGATGGCCTGCCACGACGCCACCGAGGCCTGTGGTTTGGTTATACATGCGAGTTATTTGTTGTTGTTGTTGTTGTTGTTGTTTTTGGGGGGAGACGGGATGTTGGTGGTTGGATAAAGGGATGTGTGGCAAACGTCTGCTATCTCGGCGCTAATGCTCCCACCCTATATCGAATTGTTTCTGGAACCGCCCTTAGCTTGGTGGGGTTTTTTCCTTCTTTTTGTCTTCTTGTTATTAGTGTCTGCTATGTTTAGTCTTGTCACAGGAATATCTCCCGATTTGTCAGCCACATGAGCCGATATTGAGAATTAGTGTCCATGGCAGTTGGTATTGCTTCTATTATTGGACGGATTGTTGATGACATTTCAATCAAGCAGGCAACTCGCTTGATTACAAAAAGTTTTGTTGGGTAAAGCTTTTCTGCAGGGACGTTTCCAAAGTGGCCGTGACAGGAGCCATATTTGTTTTCACTTGAGATAAATTATATTATTCGACACAGTGAACTGAAGCACTTTTAGATCTAGATTCCCACTACACTTGGTAAACAAATTTAAGGGATGTCCAACGCCATAAGACAAGGAATCCACCAATTAAATGAAGTAGTTATGTTAATTATAGGTAGAATTGTGTTGAGGTAAAAATTGTTTTTAATTTTTAAGTTTACGAGCTTATGTACTACCTAGCCTAAAATAACTCAGCACTTTTAAATTAAAAAAAGATTCGTCTCACCCCTTTTGCCATCCACACCCCAACTTCCGCCGCTAGGTACGGCCCTGATAGTTATCTTAAAAATAAATTATATTAAATAAATAAATAATAAGGATAATATAAAAATCATTTAAAAATATGTAAGTAAACATGATGTAATGAGAATAATAAAAAAATTATTAAGAATATTATAAAAAATATATTTTTAAAAATATGCAAATGAATACGACAATGACACATCGTTTCCTGGGTAACCTGCTTTAAGCATGTTCAAAAATATCAAAAAAAAGAATTAAAAAAAGGTTTACTTCCGGTAAGTTGTGTGCCATTAAAAGAGACTGCTGCGTCTTTATGTAGGCTGGGTATCGATTCAGTATTCAGTTCGGTTTTCAACACATCATAGAACTTTGTGGTATTGTATTCAGAACACTGGAGATAGCAGTTCAAACCCCACAAGAGGCTAACTCGCATTTCACCTCGACTTTTTGTAGATTGTTATGATCTTGTGTCATCATCCTTATCATTTCATTGAAGAAAACACACTTTTCTAATTTTCCTGACAATTTGAATTTTTGGTTGTATTGTTTTTTGTAGTTTTTAGGTCAGTTTAATTTTTATTTGTTATGGGATTGGATTTTTAATGGGGTTGTTTTTTTCGGTGGTGGTGGTGGAGTGTGTGTGTATGTGGGGAGGGTTCAGTTCTTTTGTTTACAGTTTTCTAATTTTCAAAACAATTTGAATCTTTGTTTGTATGGGGTTTTTGTAGTTGTAGTTTTTAGGTCAGTTTAGCTTTTATTCGTTTTTTTTTTTTTTGGGGGGGGGGGGTTAATGGGGGGTTTTCGGGGAGTGGGGCTGGAGGGGTGTTTATTTTGTTCAGTTCTCATGTTTACACTTTTCTAATTTTCTATACAATTTGAATCTTTGGTTGTATTGTTCTTTGTTGTAGTTTTTAGGTCTGTTTAGTTTTATTAGTTTTATTTGTTATGAAAGTAGATTTTTAATGTTTTGGAGGGGGGTGGGGGGTGGGGCTGGAGTGGTTGTGTTTGTTTTGTTCAGTTCTTTTGTTTGTTTTTTTGTGTTCTATATAAGTTGGTATTTGGAGGATTGCAGGTTACTTTTATTAAGCCAGAAGCCATCTCTAGACTCTTCACAGTTGTAAATTGATGTACAAGGCAAACGTTGATTAACACTGGAGAACAGCTGTGTACCACGAATTTTAAAGAACTAAGCTCCGGGCGGAAAGACAAGTACTGGGATATGGAGGTGGACAGCAAACAAAACTGAAAGATAGGTGGTGCTGTCAGATTGGGAAGTGAAATAGGAACTTCAACCTTAACATTAGACACGGGAAAGACGGCTGGGAGGAATATATTTGTATACAACAATATGAATCTATACAAGGCCGTTTTAACAGCTTCCGATCGTTCTGACTTCTTCTCCTGATTTGTACTGCCGACAGCCTTCTTTGTAATTACAGGATGCCGCATTTTGCAAGGATCTTTTTGCACTCAGATGCAGTCGACTACCACATATCGTGCTAAATATTGCGCACAAAGATGAATTCCATAAATACAACCGCAAGGCCATCATATCCCATGTAAACGTTCCCGTGCGTAGTAGGGGTTATATCGAGCAATAAATATTTTAGTTTTTCAATTATAAAATTGTCTGACTTAAAATAAGTTTAAAATTAGATGGTTGGGTAAACACGGAAAGATCCAAAGAAGAGGACTAGGGGGATCTGTCATCCCCTAAGTGCCCCCTATTTGAACAATATGTTTACAAGTTCCATTCAAGTGAACTTTTCATGGAGTTGGTCTTTAGATCCTTTTGACTTGGGCTTACAAGCACCCCTCCCTAAAATATTTCCAAGGTTCGCTCTTAGGACCACGATTGGCAATCCAACATGGCGTTGGCAGCTGCTATTTTAAATTAGTGCACCGTGTTAGTAAGACACCATCCATCTTATCCCGCCCATAGAGTGCCGCATGTCTATTTATAGCTGCAGAAGCCATTCGTGGTGATCTTCCAAAGTGGCCGTGGTGGTCACTGATTGATCTTCGCTGTTTTTAACTTTAAATTTACAAAAGAAAGGAAAGGAATGTATGTTTATCCTGCAATGACTATACATTTGTGTATATGTACTGTCAAGGTATGATGACTAGGGGCGGGATGTAGCCCACTGGTAAAGCCCTCGCTTGATTCGCGGTCGGTTTGGGATCGATCCCCATCGGTGGGCCCATTGGGCTATTTCTTGTTCCAGCCAGTGTACCACGACTGGTATATCAAAGGCGGTGGTATGTGCTAGCCTGTCTGTGGGAAAGGGCATATAAAAGATCCCTTGCTTCACTGGAAACAATTTAGCCGGTTTCCTCTGATGACTATATGTCAAAATTACCAAATGTTTGACATCTAATAGCCGATGATTAATGATCAATGTGTTCTAGTGGTGTCGTTAAATAAACCAAACTGTTTTTGATGACTAGATACATTTCGATCATTAACCATAAATATAGCTTTCAAATTTTGGGACGGAACTACTTTAATACTAGTTTATGATCAGCAAACGACTATTGTATTGTTCAAAGTTATTAATTCTTTTATTTCCAGTTGATTGTTTTTATTTTAAAAAACGTTTTGAAGACAATGTTTATTTTAAAAATAAAAAACAAATTGTTATTATTCAAGTAAAAACAAAATTCGGTGTATAGGTGTAGTAATTAATAGTGGTGTGTAACCTTTAGGAGGTCGACTCCTTTGCCATCGACAAACTGAAATTGCCCTTTCTAGAATTTTGTCTCCCCCTCCTTTTACAAAATCCTGGATCCTCCCCTGTTTGCTGCCAAAACGAAGACAAAATACAATTGCAGTATATGGTGTTGAAAATAAAACAAAATGTTTACATTAATTGTTAATTAATGAAATGTTGATATCAGGCTGTTTGTAGTTCCTATATTAAATTGATGTAACCATTATTTTTCACAGCAAAAACAATTAAATAAAAATATGATCATCACTGAAAGATATATATGGCAATGCGTAACAATACGTGATAATACGTGGTAATATGTGAGGTATAATATATGTCTAGAGTCGATCCCCTGTAATGTATTATAATGGGATATTTCTCGGTTGACTAACGAATGGTATCTCAAAAACCGTTTATTAAATAGTCCGATCCTCTCTTCTTTCTCTTATTTAATTTTGGACTGTCCTTCTAAAATGCTCCAAATTATATAAATATTCGGCCGAGCAGTCAATTCTTTTTATTTTTGGCTTGTAACCTTTTTTTTTTTTTTTTTTTATTCTATTAACTTTGTTACTAATTGCTATTTTCAAAATTCTGCCCATTTTCACCCCCCCCCCCCCCCCCCCCCCTCCATCCCGAGTCAGGCCACCGATCTTATCGGAGGTTAGACTCGGGATGGGCGAGTTCGAAACCCTAGTGGTATATGGGCACGTTAAACTAGTTATCATCATCATCATCAAAAACCGTCTTTGATACGAATGATACATCAATTCTGAATGGAAAAACCTATCGTAACCAAAGCCATATCTGAAGAGTCGAAGGGGCGTTTTGACAAAGTCGTCACTGGCTATACTCGTCATTCAGTGAAAACAGTAACGATACTAGGTGTTCACAAAAAAAGAAAACAATGGTATATCAATAACTTTAGTAGTTTTGTAGTTAAAAAAGATAATTTACTGCAAACCGGAAAGCGTAACCTATGTGGCAGGATTTGGTGTCATATGCCATTCTCTTTACTAAACGTCACAATTACTAAATTTACTATATACATGTATTAACCTTCTCTTACTGAATAGATATAAAAGGTAATACACTGGTAACTGGAATGTGTAACCTATGTGGCAGCAGCAGGTTTCTTATCTAATTCGCTATACTAAACGTCACAATTACTATATTTATTATATACATACATGTATATTAGACACCTAATAACCGTCAACATTATGCTGTGACCACAAAGTGTCGCTAAACGAACGACATTTTCTTTTCCTTTTAACTCGTACAATAAAGTATTTACTCTTGGCGCTATGTCCTTTAGCCCGGTCCTATATATCGACTGACAGCGGTTGTACGTAGTCAACAAGCAATTCTTCACACAGCCAAACCCCCAAATTACATATTTTCTGTGTAAATTGATTTTTATCCCTGATACGAAAGCGCAGCTCGATAATGGAATGATTTCTGCTGAAACACGAGACGACGACCATATTGATAATTTCAAAAACAGCAAGAATAGCAAGTGTCCCGACCGACAGCAATACGGGAAACTCTGATAGCGGTATGGAAACCATCAGCTGGGGGACGCGTAGGTTGTTAGACTGATCTCGATTGACGGAGACAAGTTAAATATCTTGTTCTGGCTGCAGGGGGTGTTATTATTGGCAATATATTACGACTTTGTTCGTAGTGATTGTATTTACTGCTCATTATTGATACACAGTACCAGTGTCAGGGTCGTGCCTAGCAGAATATAACTCGCGGGTGTCCTGGGCAGCAAAGGAAGGGAATGTTTTATTTAACGACGCACTCAACACATTTTATTTACGGTTATGTGGCGTCAGACATATGGTTAAAAGGACATTCCTGACTTTGATGCATTGTAAGATGTTTCCAACTAATAAAATATTTCGACGATTAAACTTACATATTAAATACATTTTCTTGTTTAGAATATCAGTGTCTGTATATTCAACGTGTTTCTGGTCTGTTTTAGGAAATAAAAATGAAATTTAAACTAGCACAAATATTAGAACGATCAGAAAAGCATTTAATATACAGCCACTAATATGTTACGCAGAAAAATATATTTGATACAATCGTTAAAAAGGCTCTGTTAGCCAATAACATCATAGAAATTGCAGCAAACTCAGGAATGTCCCTTTAAGGGCTACACAGATATTGACAGAGGAAACCAGCTGTCGCCACTTCATGGGTTACTCTTTTCGATTAGCAGCAAGGGATCTTTTATATGCACCATCCAACAGACAGGATAGTACATACCACGGCCTTTGTTATACTAGTTGTGGAGCACTGGCTGGAACGAGAAATAGCCCAATGGGTCCACCGACGGGGTTCGATCTAAGACCGTCCGTGCACCAAGCGAACGCTTTACCACTGGGCTACGTCCCGTCCCTGGGCAGTAAAGATAAAAGCGATATTCGTCATGAAGTTTCATGTTTTGTTTAACATCACTACAACATATTGATTTATCGCAGATTATTATGATCTTGTGTCATCATCCTTATCACCGGCCTCGGTGGCGTCGTGGTTAGGCCATCGGTCTACAGGCTGGTAGGTACTGGGTTCGGATCCCAGTCGAGGCATGGGATTTTTAATCCAGATACCGACTCCAAACCCTGAGAGAGTGCTCCGCAAGGCTCAATGGGTAGGTGTAAACCACTTACACCGACCAGTGATCCATAACTGGTTCAACAAAGGTCATGGTTTGTGCTATCCTGCCTGTGGGAAGCGCAAATAAAATATCCCTTGCTGCTAATCGGAAAGAGTAGCCCATGTAGTGGCGACAGCGGATTTCCTCTCAAAATCTGTGTGGTCCTTAACCATATGTCTGACGCCATATAACCGTAAATAAACTGTGTTGAGTGCGTCGTTAAATAAAACACTTCTTTCTTTTATCCTTTATATAGGCTATATTTGATGTCGAGCATTTCATAACTCATGTAATATTAAATATTAGAGGAAACCTTTACATTTTTCCATTCGCTGATAGGGGTGCTTTATATGCACTTTTCCATAAATAGGGCAGTGCATATCACATCACGGCCATTGATATACAAATTGTGAGGCACTGGTTGGAATGGAAAAAGATAACAGTCGGAGAATGGGTCCACAGAAGGGGTTTGACGAAAGCATATCAGGCAAGCGCTAATCCGAATGACTGCTACTAGACAGCGTATCATGGTGCATATGGTCTATGCACGTATGTGAATGGTTCACAAATAGCCACTGAGTTGGGTGAGTTACAAACATTAAGTACAGATGAGAAACTGAATGTTATCATTGGAAAACTTTGTGATCTAGATGAAATGCGTGATAGTGTTGGGGGTATTTGCGAAAAGGTAGTGAATCTAACTGCTGATATGAGAGACATTAAGGACGATTTGTCCGAATTTGATTGCAGAATGAAAACACTAGAATACCGTGCAATTGACCAAGAGGCTAGAAGCCAGTGGAACAATTTATTATTCAGGGGTATTTCTGAATGTGAACATGAAAATGCAAGGGACGTGTTGTCGACATTTATTCGAGATAAGCTTGGGATCGATCGAGAGAATATTGTTATGCAACGCGTTCATCGTCTCGGACAACGCTACCGTGACACTTCACTAAGAAGTGGTAACAGTACTCACACTCACAAGCCCCGTCCTTTGATCGCTTGTTTCAGAGATTACGATGACGTTGAGCTTATTATGGAAAAGGCAAGTCGGTTAAAAGGGACTAACATGTGGATCTCACGAGATTATCCGCGTATGATCAACAAAGCGAGACAGGAATTGTGGCCAAAACTCAAGTCATATAAAGCAGAGAATCTGGGGAAAGTGACCATGAAATATCCAGCCAAAATTGTAGTTAATTGTTGTTATTGACGACAAATTTCCTAACTGGTTCTACTTCCTTAACGCAAACTACAAGGAACTGATACATAGTGGATTCCCCGGAGAAGTTGATGAGAACACAGCGCAGAAGAAAGCATTTCGAAGTGCCGAATCTAGTGAAACAAGCAAACCTAACAGTAAACCTGCGGAAACAAGCAAACCTAACAGTACACTCGCGGATAACCCATCAACGTACAACCGACGGAGTACCTCGCCAGCAAACAGCAGAAACAAGCCGAATGTTCAGTCAAGTAACGACCAGCAGAAAGCACACGCGCGAACGTCTACACGTGTCGGCGACACGGGTAGGAGGACAGAGTCCGTAATGGAAGCCGTGCCTGAAGCCAATGCAAGTAAATAGGACATACCGGAGAAACTCAGAATTGTAAGTTGGAATGTCCAAGGACTGGTAACAAAACGAACAAATAAGTTACAGTTACCTTTTTACAAAGATTTATTTTCCAATAATGATATAGTACTATTCTGTGAAACATGGACGTCGGAACTGTCAGACATTAATGTCTTAGGTTTTGAACATATTGCACTACACAGAACAGAGAAAAAGAAATCTGCAAAACGTGATTCTGGTGGTATTATTGTATATTATAGAAATAGTATTAGTGCTGGTATTGAGTTATATTCCAAACAGAATGACGATCTGATGTGGTTAACACTGAAAGCAACGTATTTTGGAATTTAAAAAGATGTATACTTATGTCGGTGTTATATTATGCCAGATAACTCTGCACGTCAGGCACTTGTTGATGTTGACCCATTTGATAGGATATTATTTACTATGTCAGATCTATATAACAAGTGTAATGGAAACTGTGAGTATTTACTAATCGGTGATTTTAATAGTAGAACTCGTGATTATTTAGATTATGTGCCAGAGGACGATGGTCTTCATGTTCCCTTGCCTACAGATTATTTTGCAGACGTTAGTGAATTACTGCGTGTTTCTATGGACCAGGCTGTTCACAACACTAACGGACTGAAATTACTTGACCTATGCAGGGAATGTGGGGTACGCATCGTGAATGGGCGAGTTGGCAAAGATAAAAATATAGGTCAATTCACTTGCGTTAATTACAATGGTCGTAGCGTGGTCGATTATGCAATAGCGTCCAAAGAGTTGTTCCATTCATTAGTTGACTTTGCAGTGCACGACCCAGGCGCATACTCTGATCATTGTCAGTTGTCATTGTCACTGATTGTGAATGTATATATTAATAATATCGAGTTATCTACAGCAGTAAAGGACTTTAAATTTAGATGGTTGCCAGAAAAAGAAATTGAGTTTGTCGATAAACTTTCGTCTGATGAAATTATCGATAGATTAGATGAACTTGAATACAATATATTTTCACAAACTGATTTAAATGACGAATTTGTTAAACAAACTGTGTTAGATTTTGTAAATATTATTAATGATGTAGCAAAACCCATTTTTTCTACAAACGTGTCATACGGTGTTACTCCGCGTTCCCAAGTAACTAGACGGAGACCTGACTGGTATTTGGATGTCTGTGAATTTAAACGCTGTGAATTTCTCAGGTTACTGAACGAGTACAGACAAAATGACTCTGAAGAAAACAGATTATTGATGGTACAAGCGCGCACTAATTTCAAAGCAAGTGTAAGACAGTGTAAACGTGACTTTGATTGTAAGCAGACAGATAAATTATTAGCAGCCAAACGTAATAACGTCAAAGAATATTGGAAATTGTTGAAAGGCGTGTCATATATAAACTCACCTAATATAACTAGTAATGAATTTGGGAGGTATTTTAAACATGTGAATAATCCGTCATGTGACTTGTTTACTCCAGATGAAGATGTGATTGATTTTATTGAACGATATGCAAATAATGAATTTCAGGTGATGTTCGAAGAACTGAATATTTCTATTGATTGCGCTGAAATCATGAACGCTATTAACCAGTTACATACTCAAAAGAGCAGCGGACCAGATCGTGTTATAAACGAGTTTCTAATCAGTGGGAAAGATATACTATGTTCTTATATGTGTTCTATTTTTAATGCAGTTTTCAAGTCTGGCCACTTCCCACAGTCATAGGCGGATGGTTACATAATACCACTACATAAAAAAAGGAAGCATAAATGATGTTAATAACTATCGTGGTATTACCCTACTTAGTTGCCTGGGTAAACCTTTTACAAAAATATTGAACAATCGACTTACCTGTTGGGCTGAGAACTATTATATATATGTTGAAGGACAAGCTGGATTTCGCACAGCCATGGGAACAACGGATAATTTATTTGTATTGCATTCGTTAATAACACACTTCGTGAACAGTGGAAAACAGCTTTTCTGTGCATTTGTGGACTTTTCTAAAGCTTTCGATTATGTAGTGAGAGACAATTTGTGGTATAAATTAATAAAATTAGGAATTAGAGGAAAAATGCTAAATATAATACGCGATATGTATAGATGTACAAAATCCTTTGTGAAGGTCAACGGTTCATTGTCAGAACCTTTCCTATGTGCAACTGGTGTTAGACAAGGGGAATGTATTTCTCCGTTTTTATTTGCAATGTATATCAATGACCTAGAAGAGGAACTAATTACTAAAGGTGTAGATGGAATTGACATAGGAATGATGAAACTATTTATACTTTTGTACGCAGATGACATAGTTTTAATGGCTGAAAGTAAAACTGATTTACAATTATGTATAAATACTCTTCATGACTACTGCATACGTTGGAAACTTCAAGTTAATATCGAGAAAACTAAGATTATGGTGTTTCGTAAAGGAGGAAGACTGTCTAAAGATATACATTTTAAATATGGAGATTGTCTACTTGAAACTGTAAATAGACTTTCTTATTTAGGAGTAGTGTTTACCCCAAAGGGATCCTTTATTGAATTGCAGAAAACGTTAGTAGGTCAATCACAAAAGGGCATGTTTCAGATGAGAACATATTTGAATCCATTTATTTCTTTAAAACCAAGTCATGTGTGTTGTATTTTTGATAAGTTAATATTTCCTATCTTATTTTATGGATGTGAAGTCTGGGGTTTTAGCCCGGCAACATACATAGAAAGAGTACACCTAAAATTCTGTAAACAACTGCTTGGGGTTAAGCAGAATTGTCAAAACGATTTTGTATATGGTGAACTTGGCAGATTCCCTATGATCATAAATAGACACTATAGAATTGTTAAGTTCTGGTTAAAAATTATAAAATCCGATAATAGAAAATATGTCAAAATGTGTTACGACATGATGTTAAATGACATTGTTATATTTCCTAACAAGATTAACTGGGCCATAAATGTGAGAAATTTATTGAATGAAACCGGCTTCTCTGAAGTATGGTTGAACCAAGGAGTTACAAACGAAGTACATTTTTAAAAATTATTTACACTGAGATTAAAAGACATGTACAGAGCTGGCGATCACGACTAGTACAATCTACAAGAGCTGTATTATATCGTAATTTCTCAGATACATTTAGTTATAAGCAATATTTAGACTGTGTGTATGTTGAAAAATTTAGATTTGCATTGACTAGACTTCGTGCATCAGCACATAGGCTATCTGTCGAAACCGGAAGGTGGGAAAAGCCAAATGCTGTATTACTCGAAGACCGAGTATGTTATAACTGTAACGTTATTGAAGACGAATACCATTTTATACTTATGTGTCCTGTTTATAATACCATTCGTAGAAGATATATTCCTGAATTTTATACAAGAAATCCTAGTATGTTTAAATTTATTCAATTATGTAACAGTGAAAGTGTTCAGTTATTGAGGAAACTAGCTCTGTTTTGCTATAGAGCATTTCAACACCGAAATAATATATTATATAATTAATTTAAAACTTCTCCAGCATAACTCTTGTATAATATTAATATTATTTGTGTGTGTCTCTATCCTAAATTATTTAATTGTGTTGTATTAATTAGCTTATCCTCTTATTATTATTACATTGTTAGCATTTATATAATGGAATGCATGTATATATACACCTCCTGTTTTATAATGTATTTACTTAATGTTATTTTGTATGCTCAAGGGCCAGTTGGCCTAATGCAATAAAGAATAATATTTTTTATGTTTTTATTGCGAAGGTCATTTAAAACTTATTAGCACTTTAGGCATAATATTTAATATACAAATTAAAACCGCCATTACCTTTATAAGCGCATGTTGGCGAATGACCATGTTTTTATGGTCAAGGAAGCTAAGGCCTAAAACAAAAATATTTGTGTTTCCGGTTTCCCCGACCTAGGCTAATTTTATGTTAAAAAATTAAACGATGATCCCTAATTTTTTTGCAATTAGCAAACTAGATTCGGAACACCTCGGCCGAACACGGTTTCTTGATTTGAATCGATTAAAAAAAAGAAAGAAAAAAGTTTCTACCTACCTACCTACCCTATTTTTTAAGGCCTAATGCAGTCAATCTGCATACCATAAAATGAATACAGCTTTACTGGCTCACTAGTTACTGTAATGGTATACTTTGTTTAGAATAGGAGTTAATACAGTTCACATGTACAAGTACTGCATAGTTCCTACAGTTTGACACCAAAACAAGCTTTAGTTATTCTAGTTTAGCAGTACATAATATACAGTAACCTGACTGTAATAATCATATATCTGTAATGTGTGCATATACAGTTAAGGTGTGTTTTGTTTAACGATACCGCTAGAGCAAATTGTTTTATTAATCATGAGCTATTAAAAAAAAGTTTGTTTAAAAGTTTGTTTTGTTTAACATCACCACTAGAGCACATTGATTTATTAATCATGGATTATGGGATGTCAAACATTTGATGAATTTCACATAAAGTCTTAGAGAGAAATTCGATTTCGATGATGGATTTACACAAATGGACTTCTTCCTTTGCTTTGCATCGATCAATGCAAATATCACCGCAGATCATTAACCAGTGCGTAGTGCGTAGGATTATAATAAAAAGAGAAAAGCGCGCAACTGAAAATACCGTAAATCCTCAAATTAATTGAAGCCGAAACTTTAAAAGCATTTTAAAACCCTGTGCATTATTTTGTTATCCGGTCTCTAATCGAGATCCGGCCTTTTTTGGTATATTTTGAAGACGTTATAAAAAAAGAAAGAGAAGAAGGAAAAAAAAGGAAGGAAATAAAGAAGAGAAATAAGAAAGAAAGAAGGAAGGAAAGAAAGAAAGAAAGAAAGAAAGAAAGAAAGAAAGAAGAAAGAAAGAAAGAAGAAAAGAATTATAGGCCGATTTTAGGAAGCATAAGTTTCTTTTTATAAAATAATAAAATAAAATATAGATAAAAAAAAAATACATTTTTAAATAACCAGGAGCCAATTTCACAAAATATCGTAAGTTTACGTCTGCGACTGGCAGTTTTTCCGGTAGCACGTGTAGCATGTAATTCACGCGAAAAATTACATCATTATTACGGAAGGTGGAGGATTATAAGACCAAAAGAAAATGTCGTAGATTTACGTTTTAAAAAAAAAAAAAAAAAAATGTTTTATTTAACGACGCACTCAACACATTTTATTTACGGTTATATGGCGTCAGACATATGGTTAAGGACCACACAGATTTTGAGAGGAAACCCGCTGTCGCCACTACCTGGGCTACTCTTCCGATTAGCAGCAAGGGATCTTTTATTTGCGCTTCCCATAGGCAGGATAGCACAAACCATGGCCTTTGTTGAACCAGTTATGGATCACTGGTCGGTGCAAGTGGTTTACACCTACCCATTGAGCCTTGCGGAGCACTCACTCACGGTTTGGAGTCGGTCTCTGGATTAAAAATCCCATGCATCGACTGGGATCCGAACCCAGTACCTACCAGCCTGTAGACCAATGGCCTGCCACGACGCCACCGAGGCCGGTAGATTTACGTTTAAATGCAATACTTAGGCTTACTGTGGTTTCTGAAACTGAGCCCAGGTGTTTAAGCATTGTAAATGTGTGTTCTAGTACAATACAAAAACAGGCTTTGTAATGTAGACTCAGTTCATATTTAGAAACACCCCAGTACATTGTTCAATCAAAGCATACTTGGCTATTGCTTAATCGATTTTTAATACACTAGGTGTAAAACATACGCGACTGGTCGTAGCATCGACAACACCCACGCGCCCACCCCCGCCGGCGAACCCATTAGGTTAATTCACATGCAGAATTTCAGGACGGATTTATCAAATGCCCTGGCTGTTAACAGGTACAAGTAATTATGTGGCGACATCGATATTCATCTCTCATTCTCCATATCGAATGAAAGACTCCGTTCTACAACAGTGAGCAACGCTAACGCTCGCGAACAATATGACTGATGTGCTTCTTAGGTTTAATATGAACCACAGAAACCATCCTAGGAAACGTTGTTTTTAACCACCGCCCCCCCCACACACACACTTCTCTGATGGCTGAACTCAGACACCATAGACGTTGTTTTTAACCACCGCCCCCCACACACACACTTCTCTGATGGCTGAACTCAGGACACCATAGACGTTGTTTTTAAGCACCGCCCCCCACACACACACTTCTCTGATGGCTGAACCATCGTTGTTTTTACACCACACACTTCTCTGATGGCTGACGTTGTTTTTAACCACCGCCCCCCACACACACACTTCTCTGATGGCTGAACTCAGACACCATAGACGTTGTTTTTAACCACCGCCCCCCACACACACACTTCTCTGATGGCTGAACTCAGACACCATAGACGTTGTTTTTAAGCAATGCTAGCATGTCATGAACAAACATTTTTTCCCTTAGTTTTTAACTCAAGACTATATTTTAACTATATTTATATTCGAATAGGCATCGTTCTGCAACATTGGTCAATAAAGATACATCTAGTACGTCTCAGTTGCGTACATAAATCATTTCAAACTATAATAATATTATGTGATATATTAATGGGTTGCATTGTACCAAAGAAGACAGTTCCGTGTCAACGTTCGAGATGCGCCGTGAAGTATTTACAGAGTAAAAAACATCTGCGGCTCTGGTTGGTATAGTAGTAATAAGTGTTACATTGATTATTTGTGAAAATACGACTATCCATTACCAATTCATTTGTACATTGGAACCTGTTAACAACGCTCTTCCGAGACACGGTGAACCCTTCGCACACTCATCTAGTTTGACACTGTAACAGATTGAAAGTAATCATGCACGTGGTAACAGTGTTATTTCAAACTGCTAAAATTTCACGCGTGTCATTCAAGACCCACCAAAAAACGAAATTCAGGAAATTTAATAACTTTGAACGAAATAAATTCAATTTTGCAAATTAAAGGTCTGAAGTCACAATGCAAATTACCGTTGATTTTGGTCTACTTGGAGGATACAACGTATATCTTGGAAAGAGTTATGTTGATGTCTGATGTAGCGCTCTTGGAAAGGGTTACTAGTATGTTGATGTCTGATGTAGCGCTCTTGTTAAGAGTTGTGTTGATGTCTGATGTAGCGCTCTTGGAAAATGTTATGTTGATGTCTGATGTAGCGCTCATGGAAAGAGTTAAGTTGATGTCTGATGTAGCGCTCTTGTTTAGAGTTATGTTGATGTCTGATGTAGCACTCTGGAAAGAGTTATGTTAATGTCTGATGTAGCGTATTTCCGTTTGTATCACAAAAACCACGGTTCCTTGTCTTTCTTTCTTTCTTCTTCTTCTTCTTCTTCTTCTTCTTCTTCTTCTTCTTCTTCTTCTTCTTCTTCTTCTTCTTCTTTTCCTCCTCCTCTATTAAGTTAGACGTATATTACCGAAAAACTAATATTTTCCAAAGCATGCTTTTATGTGTATTCAAACATTAACCAGGATTGTGAAGACTATCAAGACGCGGTATAATCTTATTCTTGTACACTGGGATAACCCATTTGAGCTAAACCAACTGGAAATACAGAGCTTTGTCCACAGTGACGACTGTATACTGTTGCCACTGTCATGGCATTGTTATAAATCCAGTATTTCGGGATGTTTTAATGTTTTACAGTAATAGGTCTCTGACATTCTTGGTACGGTACATATTATGAGTCATTACAAACAATGGAATACCTCAAAACAATTTATATGTGTAGAACATGGATATTCTGAACAAGACATTGTAGGTAATTTGTTTAAGGTCCAAAAATGCCATATTAGCAGAAAATAGGTTACAGTCCTACGCCACCAGTGGAGGTCCTCCTAAACTATGGTCATTGTCTTCAAACTCACAGGCAATGTTTCTATTTGATTATGGCCCTAAAATGTTGAAAATAAAAGGCCCTGTACATAATGTTATCAAAATAATGTGAATGGTGGTGGCCATCTTGGTTTTTTTATGTTATAGCAGCCAAATTACTGAAAATTGAGCTGGGTAACAACAAGTTTTTAGATTCAGCATACCCGAATCATGTAAAATAGCTACAGCAGTTACTTCTACCAATAAATGCTTCAAGGTTTCACATTTTTGGAAAACTCGTCCAGTCTATCCATGAATCGGCCTCAATGGTGTAGTGGTTGAGTCATCAGACTTAAGACAGGTACTGGGATCGCAACCCCGGAGATGTAAGGCAACTCTATACCGACTTCTCTCTCACTAACGAGGGGCGGGATGTAGTCCAGTGGTAAAGCGTTTGCTTGATGCCCGATCGATCTAGGATCGATCCTCGTCGGTGGCCCCATTTGGCTATTTCTCCTTCCAGTCAGTGCGCCACGACTGGTATATCAAAGGCCGTGGTATGTGCTATCCTGTCTCTGGGATGGTGCATATAAACTACCCCTTGCTACTAATGGAACAATGTAGCGGGTTTTCTCTCTAAGACTATATGTCAGAATTACCAAATGTTTGACATCCAATAGCCGATGATTAAAAAAATCAATCTGCTCTATTTATTTTCAATAACGATTAATCCACTGCCATGGGAACCCAGCCCGGATAGTTGAGGTGTGTGCCCAGGACAGTGTGCTTGTACCATAATTGGATATAAGCACGAAAATAAATTGAAATGAAATGATATTAGTCATAGCATTTTTTAAAGGTGATTTCTTACTGCGTTCTTTAAAATCTTTGTTTTGTCGTCTACATTTATGCTTATTTTTTTAGTATCTTGACAAGGCTAATCTATATGAATTATATATCATATATGATATGATATATATATATATATATATATATATATATATATATATATATATATATATATATATATATACACACACACACACTGATGGAAAGAAATAAGGGGACACATCGAACTGTAGCCCAAATTTAATTCACTACTAGCATAGTAATGGCTGTATTTCATACCAAGTTGTAATGTGGGATTGAATGTCTGTAGTGTGGAATGTGCTGCCTATATGTTCCCAGTCAACTTCTGACAATATGAATTGATTTTTGATGCAGTCATTATTTCTTGTTGCTATCTGTTTGATCCTTTATTTCTTTCCATCAGTATATATGCATAGTTATTAACGAAGGGCTTATTTCTTCTACTTCTTCGGGGGGGGGGGGGGGGGGGTCTTCTATTTTTTTCCGGTTGACGAATGACTAAAGTAGAGATGATAACTATAAGTTGTTTTTTTATCTGATATCTCGAATAAGGTAACTGGCATGATATAAATATCATAGAGTGCTAGCATGCTGTACGACATTTAAAAAAAATAGATATCATAAATGATTGGGTGTTAACTTGTTATATCAGGAAGTAGACGATAGTTATGATGAATATATGTTAAGTGTCTATTTGATATGTAAGTTGCTCACTGATGAAATAATTTGAATGCTATGCAGTAATTTGACTTGGCTGATAGTAGTGACAGAATAACTAGTTTAATGCAGATTTTCCAAGGGCAGTACCTAACCTAACCTAACTAGGAGTAATGGGGAGGGGGGAGCGGCAGTAAAAACTAATCAAGACATACTAATATAATCTCCAGCTAAACAAAAATGGGTTCTTATGCCTCTTTTAAACTAACTATGACTTTTTTTCTTGTATTTTTTCTTGTATTTTCCCCAAGGGCAACTGCCTTTTGAACCCTTTACCTCTAGGTGCAGCCCTGTGATATCTGGTACTTCCAACTAGATGTACCATTTATGGCTAACTGGTGCGATTATTGACTTAACGCTGTCGTGTTATTTGGTCTCTTGGCTTAGCTAATTGACCTAATGGATGATCAGACCGGTAGACAGAAAGAGAGAGATGGAGGGGGAAAACACAGACTGACTGATAACATATATCTTATCGAATAAGCTAGACATCAAACACCTAATTATCCTTTTTGTGGAATCTAGTGAATCTAATTTTTCTGGAAAATATGACCATGACGTCTTCAGACTTCCCACACGTGCAAATGACATCCTCTTTTTCAATACTCTCTGTCTCTCTTCCTAAGATAAATCCACCAAATTGGTATTTTATCGCTACATTTCCTTTATACAGTAAATTGTCATTGGTCTGGCTCTTACCGAAGACTAGTGGTTTTTTTCTTTTCTTTTCTTTTCTTTTCTCTTCCGTGACGCCTCAATTGGAAAAGTATCTAGATCATGCTGGTGTCTCGGCGAGTTTCTGATTGCACCTCCCTCAGATTGATTTTTGGAGTTCCTGTCCGGCATTTCGATAAGGTTTCATCGTGGGACAAATTTGGGATAAAGAACCAATTAGGTATAACAAGCTGAAAGTTTCTCAATCAGATATTATTTCAGCCGATACCGAAAGAACGGATCGATCTGACAAATTGGACGCTTTCAGGCTTTTGTGAGTCTGTGAGTTCCCATGGGACACGTTCTCTGTGTCTGGGGCTAAAAATATAATTCAGCGTTTTTAAAAATGTCGTGTTCTGAAAGATAAAAAGTAACATGAGCACGGCGGTGCAAAATGTCTTGCCTCTTGACTGTTAACAAGGATCAAAATAATGTTTAAATCAGGAAGTTGTTTTCGGCCCAGTTAGAAATGTTTTAATCAGGACCTTTGCCAAATGGGACATCAAGCCAATGCCAGAAATAGAAATCACTTAATCTTACAACTGAAAACGCGAGACATGGGAGAAAAAACTTTTACTGCTTTATAGTTGAGGGATTCCTGCAACAGTGGCTAATTTAACACGTAACAGGCTTGGAGACTGTCTGAATGTATGTGCGCGCGTGTGTGTGTGTGTGTGGGGGGGGGGGGGGGGGGGGAGTCTGTTTTGTTTTGTTTTCTCTGTTTGTTTTTTTCTTTTCGTTTTGGGTTTTTTTTCGTGGGTTTTTTTTTTTTTTGGGGGGGGGGGCTAATTTTTTCTTGCTGTTTGTTGGTTTTTTTAAACGAAATAATGTTAAATTAATTCATTTTAATTATTTTTAATGATGATGGGAATTAAAAAAATATCCACCACTTTTATCCCTATATAACAATTAGATGGTCGATTCTAGATTGTACCTAAAGGAAAGTATATCATTAATGACACTTCATTGTCAATGCGAGCTCTCCTATGCACTTTATGTGCAGGGGAAAAAGTATTTAAAAAAGCTTGTATCAATTTACAAGAATTGGCGTAGCCAGCAGTTTCTACTGGGAGCTACTCACATTGGGGGATGGGTGGGGGGTGGGTCACTCACGCTGTATGACACTGTTAATTCTCGTTGTTATACGAGTTACGGAGTGACAGGCAAATACAAAAGGTTGTATAGGTAAAATTGAAGGACCATGCCTACCCAACCCCAGCTACGGTTATGTTTAAATTTCTGGTACCGAAAGAAGGAAGGATATGTTTTATTTAACGACGCACTCAACACATTTTAGTTACGGGTATATGGCGTCAGACATATGGTGAAGGACCACACAGATGTAGAGAGAGGAAACCCGATGTCGCCACTTCATGGGTTACTATTTTTAGATTAGCAGCAAGGAATCTTTTATATGCACCATTCCACAGACAGGATAGTACATACCACGGCCTTTGTTACACCACTGGAAAGAGAAATAGCTCACTGGGGCCACCGATGGGAATCGATCCTAAATCGACCGCGCATCAAGCGAGCGCTTTACCACTGGACTACGTCCCGCTCCCTTCAGGTACCGAGTGCTCGCCAACAATTTGACTGGTACTGTAACTGAGGTCTTCATTTTCTCATCCAACGTTAGCCGCAAAACAAATCAGTCTAGGGAGCGAAGTGTGATCGCTTGCCCACCTGAACATGACTCAGTAGGACCAGAAACAAGATGGGTTGGCAAAATTTATAATTTAAGCGAAACGGTTTAAATGATGTTTAAAGGTTTACTTAACGGTAATTCCCTCCCACCCATCCCAAGAAAACCCCCCCCAAAAAAAAACCAAAAAAAAAAACAAACAGCAACAAAAAACCCTAATTAAAATCCAACAAAAAAAAAAAAAAAAAAAAAAAAAAAAAACCGCAATACTAATAGCCCTATTTTATTATTATTATTATTATTATTAATTTGTTGTTATTGTTGTTGTTTTTACTATCCAATAACTAAGTAGTGTCAATGGCTATTGGAAAATTTAAATTATGAAATCTACTTATTCTCTTTTGTCAAACACGCTGTGGTTTTCCTGATAACATCGTGGGAGGTAGTCCACATGCTGCATGCTATCAGGACATGGAATCGATTTATTCCTATCAGTAATGATTTATTGTTAGATAACGTCTTCAAATTCCAGCTGGCCTTGACAGGCATTTGTTTAACTGTAACCAAAATATTACCAGAATGCGTTTCCAGATAATTATGAGTAAACACTCTGTTATGCGATCCTTTACTGAAAGAAAGAAAGAAATGTTTTATTTAACGACGCACTCAATACATTTTATTTACGGTTAAATGTCGACAGACATATGGTTAAGGACCACACATATTTTGAGAGGAAACCCGCTGTCGCCACTACATGGGCTACTCTTTCCGATTAGCAGCAAGGGATCTTTTATTTGCGCTTCCCACAGGCAGGATAGCACAAACCATGGCCTTTGTTGAACCAGTTATGGATCACTGGTCGGTGTAAGTGGTTTACACCTACCCATTGAGCCTTGCGGAGCACTCACTCAAGGTTTGGAGTCGGTATCTGGATTAAAAATCCCATGCCTCGACTGGGATCCGAACCCAGTACCTACCAGCCTGTAGACCGATGGCCTAACCACGACGCCACTGAGGCCGGTCCTTTACTGAATATACTACAGTTGATACCAAACGTTATAAAATAAATAAAGCCAGCTAAAATTTATATGAATAATTTATTACGTAATTTGTATGTACTTACGCCATGGGTAATTTGCATAAGTATGTCTGGACTTGTATCATGTAAGGCCTATGTTGCATGGTTGCGTGGTACCAGTGGCGTAGGTACGGGGGGGGGGGGGGGGGGGTTGTGTCACGGGGATTATGCCCCCCCCCCCCAATCAAACTTTTGTTCACTGTATTAAATTTTATAAAATCATACTTACATACATACATGCATACATACGTACGTACGTACGTACGTACGTACGTACGTACATACATACATAGTGTTAGTCAGTGCATGGTACGAGATTTATGAAAGCATATTTCATAAATAAATACGTAATTAATACTTGACAATATTTTGATGATAAAATCCAAAAATGTTTAATTAGGTATGCGTGGTATTACCGGTATACCAATATATTTTAATTCAAACCGTAAATAGTACGTATAGTATTACGATACAACCCCCACCTGTACCAGGGGCGTAGCGTGATCTGGACATGGGGTGGTTCGAATATGAACCAAGTGGACCCTTTTTTTATTTAGTTTTTGGACCTCCAGAAACTCCATATGTATAAACCTGTGTTTTAGTTCTGAAAGCGAACCATTTGCTTCAGCGGGGGGGTGGGTGGGTGGGGGGGGGGCGGTGTCGTCGTCCGAAGAAGTAGACGGGAGGGGGGGGGGGGGGGAGAGACTGATAGCGCAAAGCAAAGTTTCTAGGGGTTTCGGGGGGTATGTACCCCAGTGAAAATTTGCAAATTGGATGTCCTGAAATGCAATTTCCTGCGTTCTACAAGTAAAACTCATTTCTGCCTTAAGATTTACTACCGATAATATTTTTGTTTTAAAATTGTTGGAGGGGCTAGAGACCCCCCTCCTCCTCCCCCCCCCGCTCCGCCGTGCTTGGCAAGAAATATAAAGACACTTTTTAATTAATATAGTAATATAGAATACTATACGAGTTTTCGCTAGATATCATTTTTACGAAACGAGTGAACTTCCCAAGGTATCTGACCGAACGAAAGCTTAACAAAATAGTTTCTTCTACTTCCGTTTTTTTTTTTTTAAATCCATATTTCGTCCCCAAACCAGTTCGCTACCTGTCTGGTCGTCCCAGTTTTACATATATACATGTATATTTTTATTACAGAAAAAAACCAGAAAGAAATATATAGTAAAATTTGTGGAATGTTGACAACGTAATTTTTCATGAATGAAAAAAAAAAGTCCTGGTAGACTTACTGTCCAAACAATGAAAAGACGTACATCCGATACGACCCTCGTGGTGCGTACCGTATTTGTACGACACCGCTATACGTTAACCAGGTGGGTGATAAATTATGTTACGGGTTTATTGGCCAGTGACGTCAAAGTACTGTGCGCGGCTATGTTTATAATCACGTGATCGGTCCGCCATTAAGGGAGTGAAATTCGCACAATAATAACATGTGAAGGCATTGCATCTGGGTGCATTTTCAGTATTTATTACCATTTTAGTACATTTTGTGAAAGCAAAACCAGTATGTCGAATAATACAACCTCATTTAAAGATTGTAGATTGACATCAAAGTTGGTGGAAGTGTATTAATCATTAAAAACGTAAATAATAAAGCATGTATATAGCCCATACACGCGAATATAAAAGCATAACGAATAATTTAAACGTATGCAAGCAAATATAATTTCCCTGGACACTTGTATAGCCTAATGTATTGAACATTAAAACAATATTTTAGCCTCAGCGGACGAGGGTAAAAGATGATCCCCCACCCCCCACCCCCCACCAGCCTAAGCTCCTGATATGTTTGTACTTGCCTTGGTCATCACCAGTAAGTGTCAAAGGGGTTCGTTTTGTAATTAACTAGTATAAAGAAAATTTTATGATAAACCAGAAGCGCATTTTCGGGGTAATTTAGTGTTGTATATTGTGTATGATTAATCTAATTAAAAAAAATTCCAAGAAACAAAAGATAATTTTATTTTATTTTATTATAATTATAAAATAATAACAAATAAATAAATAATAAAAAAAAATGTTTTTAATTATTATTATTTATTTATTAATTAATAATAAAAATAATAAAATAAATAAAAAATAAAAATAATAATTATTAAATTTTTTCGACGAAATGGGTTGGGTGCGATTTTCAGTGTGGCATGCATGCGTGTTACGTCAGTAAATTATTTATCATGTTATTGCACACACTTAACACCATAATAACTCGTATGTATATATAAATTTAAAAAATAAATAATAATAATAAAAATAAATAAGAGATAAATATTTGGCGGTGTTAATTGCGACCCACTTCAACGCCATGTGATCACATCTGGAATATCCCAAAGCTAATAATAGTAACAGCTAAACGTTGACATCTATTCTAGATCTAAGGTCAGTCTATCGTTTTTTTCAAAATGGTACACCACGTTTTCTACAAAAGTACATAATTGAAATACTTTTCTATATTTTAGGATGCATTCAGTAAAGTTTCACTTAATAACCATCAAAATTATTCACACTTGCGTGTGTTTAATTTATTCGCTATGCTTTTGTATTGGCGTGTATAGGTGCTTTATTATATATGTGTTTAATCATTCACAGATTTCCACCGATATTGATATGAATATACAATCTTTAAATGAGGTTGAATTATCCAAGAGACTGGTTTTACTTTTGCAAAACGTTCCAAAAAAGTCATAAAAGCTGAAATTGCACCCAGCTTCAATGCCGTCACATATTATTGCGTGAATTTCACTCCCTTAATGGCGGCCGTACGGTTACGCCATCTATCGATAACGTTATAAACTGCTGGGCGACAATCGGAAAAAACCCCGTCTATAAAGGTTAAAAGCATTATGACGTCATAAACATTTACTTAGCAACGTAAGTCTTGCGTCATTCTTGTGTTGTCTTGCGGGTTTACTGGAATATAGTTTTCTGTTCTGCATTTTCTTTTTTTACGTTTTAGTATTAAAAAAGGTAAGTATTTATTTATTTATTTATTTATTTATTTTGCTTTTCTTTCTTTCTGGTTTTTTTTAAAATTATTTATTATATTTTGACATTAACCTAACCTTCCAAATAAATCACAATAATAAATAACGAGTTGAAACGTTTATTTTGATAAACTAATGTGGGACTGATGTTAGCCCGAGTACTCTGTAAGAGAGCTAGACGGACATTTGGATGGTTATACGCTCTCATTACATGTCTATCTCTCTTACCGTCAGCCCATTGGGCTATTTTTCGTTCCAGCCAGTGCATCATGACGGGCATATCAAAGACCGTGGTATGTACTACCCTGTTTGTGGGATGGTGCATATAAAAGATCCCTTGCTGCTAAATGAAAAGAGTAGCCCATGAAGTGGCGACAGCGGGTTTCCTCTCAGTATCTGTGTGGTCCTTAACCATGTATCTGACACCATAAAATGTAAATAAAATGTGTTGAATGCGTCATTAAATAAAACATTTCCTTCCTCTTACATTCAGAGTACTCGGGTTAGGACTGATGTATACATTAATAGTAGGACGTTGATGTTGATGTTGTTGTTGCTGTTGTTTTTATTTGTTGCTGTTGTTTTTGTTTTGTAATTTTATTATTGTGATTTCTTTTTAATTTTAAAAATACTAAATTTGATGTTCTATTATAAATAACAAATACTGAATTACGTAGGCCCTACCCTAACATTATTAACAACCTCTGAATCCGCCCTTGACCAACCTCTTAAAGACCTGAGTTTGCTGCAATGTTTACGATGTTATCGACTAACAGAGACTTTTTAACGATTGTAATTACATATCAAGTATATTTTTTTGCACAATATATTAGTGGCTGTATATTAAACGTGTTTCTGATCGTTCTAATATTTGTACTAGGTTAAATTTCATTTTATTTCCTAAAATATATTTTTTCGTACGTACGAAATTATGTAAACAGAAAATCCAGTTTGGGCTTCTTACAAATATTGAGACGACCAGAAACACATTGAATATACAGACACTGATATTCTAAACAAGAAAATATGTTTAATATGTAAGTTTAATCGTAGAAATATGTTATTAGTCGGAAACATCTTACAATGTAGCAAACTCGGGAATGTCCCTTTAAGAAACATCTTACAATGTAGCAAACTCGGGAATGTCCCTTTAAGAAAAAACATCTTACAATGTAGCAAACTCGGGAATGTCCCTTTAAGGTCAATTCATACTTTGTTTGCCGACCTCATGCGCAACTGAAATTTAATTTTTTATTAGGTAAACTAAAAAGCGTTGAACGAACGCGCTCCAAAATTTAATATGAACTGTGTTAAAATCATACTGAGTTGACTGAAAAATCAGGATTACGCTTGAACAGGAGGACTGAGCGAGTATAAATCCAGCTTTAGGCCTTCTTATTCTAGGACAGATCGCTTTAATTAAATAAAGAAAGAAAGAAGTGTTTTATTTAACGACGCACTCAACACATTTTATTTACGGTTATATGGCGTCAGACATATGGTTATGGACCACACAGATTTTGAGAGGATAGCACAAACCATAGCCTTAGTTGAATCAGTTATGGATCACTGGTCGGTGCAAGTGGTTTACACCTACCCATTGAGCCTTGCGGAGCACTCACTCAGGGTTTGGAGTCGGTATCTGGATTAAAAATCCCATGCCTCGACTGGGATCCGAACCCAGTACCTACCAGCCTGTAGACCGATGGCCTGCCACGACGCCACCGAGGCCGGTCTTTAATGAAATAAGGACTGAAAAAGGTGAGTTTCAGGGAAAGTTAAAACATTTTTATATATTATTATTACTTCTAGTATGTTTACATTCACCTTTACGAATCCAGTACGTACTCTTTTTACCTACATATTAATACATATTCTAGATAGGCAGGGGCGGAATATTGGGGGGGGGGGGGGGGTTCCCCCGACTAAAAAAAACTCCAACCTCTCCACGTAGATCTAAATTGATGTCCACGTAAAATGTATAATTTCAAATTATAAACAATTATATACTGTTTCGGTTTTTTAGGTCTAATTTCCATCTAAATTTCTATCTTTTGGAATTTGTCTGGTTTCGCGTGCATATCACGTTGAGGGAAAGGAGTTAAAATAACGAATTAGTTTTGTTTCCTAAGTAGAAACAATAAAGTGTTATGAATCGGGGATGATTTATGCCTTTATCTCGTGACAACAGAGCTATATTCAGTGTTCCATTAACTACGAAGTAATGTAATGTATTGCCATCGTGACTTAACTGGCTACAGATAAAATGTTTATTAGGCTACATCCTGCTGGATTCTGTGCGGAATTTCCCTCAGTCGGTACAGCGCTCGCCTGAAATGCGTGGGTCCTAGGGTAAAATCTCCTCGGCAGACCCATCGGGTACACCCCCCCCCCCCCACACACACACACACACACTCTGCGGAACGCTATGACTCATGATAGGGTGCCATCTTGAGTTGTCATATATAATAAAGATTGATCATCCTTAGTGGCTAGAGGGGCGAGGCGTAGCCCAGTGGTACAGCGCTCGCTTGATGCGCGGTCGGTTTGGGATCGATCCCCGTCAGTGGGCCCATTGCGCTATTTCTCGCTCCAGCCAGTGCCGTGGTATGTATTACCCTGTCTGTGGGATGGTGCATATAAAAGATCCCTTGCTGCTAATCGAAAAGAGTAGCCCATGAAGTGGCGACAGCGGGTTTCCTCTCTCAATATCTGTATGGTCCATAACCATTTGTCTGACGCCATATAACCGTAAATAAAATGTGTTGAGTGCGTCGTTAAATAGAACATTTCTTTCTTTCCTTAGAGGCTAGATAACCGCTAATCACTAACCCACTGTCCTGGACAGACAGCCCAGATATCTGAGATGTAAGACCGCCACACCGTTTTCTCTCTCATTAACAATTAACAACTAACCCACTGCCCCGGACATACAGCCCAGATAGCTGAGGTGTGTGGTGTGTGCCAGGACAGCGTGCTTGAACCTTAATTGAATATAAGCATGGAAATAAATTGAAATGAAATAAATAAAGTGGATAGATCGTCTGGGGTTTTGCCGTTCTAACCACTGGTCCACGTATAATATACAAAAGGCAATGGTGTGTGTTATCCTGTTTGTAGGAATAGAATAGAATAGATGTTAACGACACTCGGCACGAAAATGCATTTGGATGGCAAACTATGGTAAATGCAACCAACTATGTTTGTAGGAAGTCTCATATAAAATGGCCCTTACTGCCGCTGTAAGAGTGGTATGTGTGGAAGCGAGTTTCTGCTTTAAACCAAGGCCGTGTCCTGGGGCCAATTCACAAAGCTCTCGTAATATAAACTCTCTGAAGTACACCGTAACGTTTTTGCATGTCCTTTTTGCCTTGCATTGCGAGATCTATCGCAAAGTTGCCAGAGTTTAGTGAGTGGAGTTTAGTGGTTTCTTCGCCACGACATTAGCAGAACAACCATTTAACTATGCTTTGTGCAGACAAGAAATTAATTTTGATTGTTGTTACAGATTTATGTTAGATACATGACAGTTTGAAATGAATTGGGTGACGTTAAACATATATTCCTTATCTCAGGGCCGTTCCCTCCGGGGGGGGGAGCATCCCCCCCCCCCCCCCCCCCCCCGAGAATCTCAATTTGTTTTTTGTTTTTTTAATCCAGAAAATAGCATACACATCTCAGGGATTAATTTATATAGTGTTTCATTTGTTTATAAAAAGTAGTGCCCCCCACCCCACCCACCCCTACCCCTAGAATTTTGATCAGGGTACGGCCCTGTATCCTTTATTCTTTTTCCCCCCATGTTTTTGACGGTCATCTTCAGATCTATAAAAGTGAATTTTGAAGTTGAAAACAATAAATACTATTAATAAAAAAGACCATAAGCTGCTTTTGAAGGGAAGGCTGCGACATGCGCCCGTAGAAAAGGCTTTAAAATTGTATCCTTCGACATTTTAAATATGCTTTTCTATATAAAGCCTCTGCGGTCCTTCTCCACCACCAACAAATCCTCCCTGTCCCACTATCTCAAGTCTCAGCGTCCTAACTAAGAGTCTAGTCCTTGTCGTTGGACAAATAATGTCAATAACATAACAAGGAAACAAACGTAGAGACAAGCGCACCAGTTTCTATGGTGCACGTGTTAAACAATCGGATTTAAGGCTGGTAGGTATTGGGTTGGCATCCCGGTACCAGCTTCCACCCACAGCTAGTTTAAACGACTCACCAACCACTAACAACTAACCATTAACCCACTGTCCTTGAAAGACAGCCGCAATAGCTGCGATGGGTACCCAGAATATCGTGTTTCAACCTTAATAATATCTCTGTACGAAAATCAGGTTAAAAAAGAATAACGAAGGAAATCGTACTTATTGGATTATACAGAATCAAATTTACAACATCCTACCATTGACCTATATCCTGTCTTCTGTTAGGTGTATCACGTTAATTTCAAATGCAGTTAGTAATTATTATAATCTTTATTCAATGAAAACTGGGGGCGGGACGTAGCTCAGTGGTACAGCGCTCGCTTGATGCGCGGTCGGTCTAGGATCGATTCCCGTTGATAGACCCATTGGGCTATTTCTCGTTCCAGCCAGTGCTCCACAACTGGTGTAACAAAGGCCGTGGTATGTACTATCCTGTCTGTGGGATGGTGCATATAACAGATCCCTTGCTGCCAATCGAAAAGCGTAGCCTATGAAGTGGCGACAGCGGGTTTCCTCTCTCAATATCTGCGTGGTCCTTAACCATATGTCTGACGCCATATACCGTAAATAAAATGTGTTGAGTGCGTCGTTAAATAAAACATTTCCTTCCTTCCTTCAATGAAGACTCTGCCTTTCCTACGGGTGGCGCTTGTAATTGAATACCTGAATTACAAAAGGGACCAGTTCCACATCTCTTCGAAATCTTAAGTTTTGCTTGTTTTGCAGTATTCTGACCTCAAGCTTTTTATCCATATGTTGAAGAATGACCCAACTCCACACTGTATTACTATAAACTTTTATTCATGATACAACTGCAATAACTAAATGTGATATCAAATCATACTCCTTTTGTATTTCACTGATTCAACTGGTTGGAGTCAGTGTACTTCAATAATAGCTGGTTATGAGAGACCGACTGTGTGCATTGTAGTTAATGAACCGGTAATGACGTCACACAGGGCAACAACTAATGTAATGGCACTTTCCACATTCCAGACCAGACTAGGATATTAACAGTTATTGGATCTACATGAGGCTATTACAGTGCAGCATGCGGAGCTGTAAGTCATTTGAAGGCCACATTTAAGCATTTTGTTAGTCGTTATATCAGCAGTATGCTGTACATTAGGAGTAGACACAAATACCGGGTTGTATCTAGTTTGAAATAATATATACTGGGGTAGGGTCGGGTGAGGTGTATAGTACATAAGACATTCAGTAATTTAAGGTAACCTCCAGTTAGAAAAAAAGGTACTTTGTGTTATTAGTTCGGCTGGAGTCGGCTGGAGTCGGCTGAAGTCGGTTTTCTGTGAGGCTCTCTCACCCGGAAAGTTAGCATGAATTTTTATAGAGAGGGGGCAAACACACACACACACACACACACACACACACACACACACATATATATATATATATTATATTACATAAAAATGTAAAGCTAACATGTAAGACATGTAAAAATGTAATGCTAGTGCCAGACACGGGTGTTGTCTGAGCTAGACCGCCTATCTGTGAGCACGGCGAATGGATGTATGAATGAATGAATGAATGAATGAATGAATGAATGATTGATTGATTGATTTATTTATTGATTGATTGATTGATTGATTGTTTAACAAAACCTCAACACGAAAAATACATCGGCTTTTGGGTATCAAACTATGGTAAATGCAAAACTTAAGTGATGAGCAACATCAGTATAAAATTCAAAAGTTAACTGAGCACGGTGAAGTCAAGTTGGTTAAAGCGAAGTTTTGGCTCACTTCTCCCGCTCGCGTGTCTGTATCCTTTGACTGACAAATATACGTCAAAAACATTTCAGTTTGAGATCCGAGGGAGTTTGGGGGGGGGGGGGGGGGGGGGGGGGGGGTGAGAGAGAGAAGTGACCTTTTGCGGATGCCCATGTCTCTAACTAAATAAACCGAGTATCTAAATAACCAACTTGGACACAAAATAGCCGTAGTTTAAAATGTGCCGAGGTGTTGTTGAACAAACATTCCTTTCCTTTTTCTAAAGAACATAACTATTTATGTGTTAGCAACATAAAATATCGACGATGATAAGATATATATATATATATATATATATATATATAGATAGAGAGAGAGAGAGAGAGAGAGAGAGAGAGAGAGAGAGAGAGAGAGAGAGAGAGAGAGAGAGAGAGAGAGAGAGAATGAGAATAACTGGTTATTGTCATAAGATATCGGATATATCCAGCAAAGATTAGAATGGCGAATACCATAAACTGGAAATAAAGTAATAAGTAACATTTAACAATACAACATCAATTCCTGTGCTTATCATAACTAGTGTAAAAGTAATTATGTCCAAAAAGCTTTCCTTTGAGTCACTCTAGTCATCATATTTTGCCTTTTTAGTGCTGGGATGTCGTTAAACATGTATTTATTCATTTATGCTGGCAGTTGGTAGTCTAAGACGAGCATAAAGTTCAGGCCATCCAACCTCGGAACCAACCCCTGATTTCGTCAATTTCTGAATCCGGGGAAGAGAGACAGAGTAATATTCATGCCCCAGTTTATAGGTTAGACTGCGATGACCTTAAGTGGGTTTTTGACTCTTAATCAAATTGCAAGCCAAATCAAAGTGTTTGTGTTTTCTATGCACCGAGTAATATAATTTATCACTGAAAAAAACCTGACGTAATTCAGATGATTTCTCTCTGATGAAAAGGTTAACTGAATCTACGTAGTGTTGTTTTTATCTCGTGCTCACTGACAGAAACACACGACCTTTTGTTAAACAGGAAGGTCGAATTGGATTTTCGGACGAAGTAATACATCCAAATCTAATATTCCATTAATATGTGCTTGTGACCTTATCATGTTAACTGGAGCTCTTTGGTGTGGATTTTCAATTCGAAGACTGTCGTGTATAAAGCTGTCTGGCGGTACTCTTTTCCCATCTGAATTAAATTCTGTTTGGCTTTTGTGGGGCACTACAAAAAGTTCTGCAGTGCGTAAAGTCTAGCCTTCTTTAAGGTAGCATAATCATATTTACGTTGTATGAAACCAGTATCATTCAAACTGGTTTTGCGAGTAGCATCATCACAAGTTCATCAAGTACTTCGTACATCCAGGGGCGGGACTTAGCCCAGTGGAAAAGCGCTCGCTCGATGCGCGGTCGTTCTGGGATCGATCCCCGTCGGTGGGCCTATTGGGCTATTTCTCGCTCCAGCCAGTGCACCACGACTGGTATATCAAATGTCGTGGTATGTACTACCCTGTCTGTGGGATGGTGCATATAAAAGTTCCTTGCTGCTAATCGAAAAGAGTAGCCCACGAAGTAGCGACAGCGGGTTTCCTCTCCCAATATCTGTGTGGTCCTTAACCATATGTCTGACGCCATATAACCGTAAATAAAATGTGTTGAGTGCGTCGTTAAATAAAACATTTCTTTCTTTCTTTTCTTTCGTACATCCACTCCGGTTTAAAATGAACCTAGGTCCGTAGGATACTGGTTTCTAGGAAGAGCAGACTAGTCTTATTGAGCCTCCGTTTAACTGTAGGAACTATAGTCCTACACGCACTTTTATACCTGATTTGTTTTTCTTCTTCTATGAATTGTATTCCTAACTGACTTAAATTCCTTTAACAGCAGTGAGGCCAGTATTTCCCGGGAATGTAAGTTCTAAGATATGCTAGACGTTGTGTAGACCTTGGGTGGGATTGATAGAAGATAAGTCCGGGGGTTGGGGGGGGGGGGGGGGGGGGGGGGGGGGGGGGGGGGGGGGGGGGGGGGGGGGGGGGGGCTATTTGTATTCTGTTTGCACATACATCGGAGACAAGAGGATGTAGCATAATAGTAGGGTGCTCATCTGAGGTGCAATGAGTCGCATGACTAATCGCCCTTGATGGTTCCAGGTTCTTCCCCCGTTCCAACCAGTGGCCGTGGTATGGTGGTATGTACTGTCCAGTCTTTAAGAAAATACTTTTTGCTGCTTTTATAAAGGATTAACCTTTGAGGAAGCAGTGGACTATCTTCTCCTAACCCTTCTCTCTCTCTCTCTCTCTCTCTCTCTCTCTCTCTCTCTCTCTCTCTCTCTCTCTCTCTCTCTCTCTCTCCTCCTCTCCCTCCCTCCCTCCCTCCCTCTCTCTCTCTCTCTCTCTCTCTCTCTCTCTCTCTCTCTCTCTCTCTCCCTCTCTCCCTCCTCTCTCTCTCTCTCTCCTCTCCCTCCCTCCCTCCTCTCTCCCTCTCTCTCTCTCTCTCTCTCTCTCTCTCTCTCTCTCTCTCTCTCTCTCTCTCTCTCTCTCTCTCTCTCTCTCTCTCTCTCTCTCTCTCTCTATCCTGTACAGGATCGATCCCATCGGTTGGCCCTTTGGGCTATTTCTCGTTCCAGCCAGTGCGCCAAAACTGGTATATCAAAGGCTGTGGTGTGTGTTATCCTATCTATGGGATGGTGCATATAAAAGATCCCTTGCTGCATTACATGTAGCGGGTTTCCGTTGATGACTACGAGTCAGAATGACCAAATGTTTGACATCCAATTGCCGATGATTAATTAATCAGTTTACTCTACGCCTCTAGTGATGTCCTGCTTGCGGTAAAGTGCACATCAAGAGATTCCTTGTTGCTAATGTGAAAATGTAGCAGGTTTCCTCTGTAAAGGTTTTACATCCAATCATTAATTGTGCAAAAACAATTTTAAAAAAGTTTAATACAAATGTTTAGATAATTCCTTTGATATTTGTCAAGAACTGTACACAGCCTTATGTTCTGGTGTTTGAAGACCGTCGTGACATAATGAAAATGTTTGGTATTTCCCACATGGTTTATCTCTTGGTCACTACAATACACTGTTTATAGACGAAGGCCTTCCCTGAGAAGATATTTAATCTAGATAATGAAGTACAGAGGGAAAAGTGTCTCACAACTGACTACACGTGACGATCTTTGTACGATAATCTTATTGTTATCAATCGATTGAACATTAAGTCTCTGATGAAATCAAACGAAAGAAATATTTGTTTAGCGACAACTCAGCTCATTTTTCAAACTATCGCTATTTGATGACTAATGTATATAACACTTGCTGTAGATAGAGAGAGGAAGACTGTATTTGTCACATAAGCTTATCTAATGGTAGTCCGAGTACTCTGCTGTTCGAGAGATCAGACGGACATTTGGAAGGTTATAATGACATTCCTGAGTATGCTGCAATGTTTAAGATGTTATCGACTAACAGAGACTTTTTAACGATAGCAATTATATATCAAATATATTTTTCTGCATAAAATATTAGTGGCCGTATATTAAACGTGTTTCTGATCGTTCTAATATTTGTACTAGGTTAAATTTTATTTCCTAAAATATATTTTTTCGTATGTACGAAATTATTTGAAGACAAAATCCAGTTTGGGCTTCTTACAAATGTTAAGACGACTAGAAACACATGGGATATAAGAACACTGATATATGTAATATGTAAGTTTAATTTTATAAATATTTTATTAGTCGGAAACATCTTACAATGCAGCAAACTGAGAAATGTCTCTTTAATCATAATGGTAGCTAGGGGTCTTTTATTTGCGCCTTTCATTAGTCAGGACAACACAACATATACCATGGCATTGGACAAAAAGGCCGTTGGACACTAGTCCAATGAGGGCGATCGATCCTAAAGGCGGCGTCACACGATACGAGTGCGAGAAATTCTGGTATGTAGTCAACAGAGAAATCCGCTACATTTTTCCTAAGTGAGTAAGTAAGTAAGTAAGTAAGAGTGTTTAACGTGCACATTCAGAGCAAGCTGTTGTAGCGCATGCCTGTCCTGGGCACAGTTGCCGGCCTCGGCCGACTCCTCCGTCCAGGACATTTTTCCTAATGCAACAAGGGATCTTTTATATGCACTTTTCCACACACAGGAAAGCACATACCACAGTTGTGGTGCACTGGTTGAACAAGGAAAAAACCCTTATCAGTTGAATGGATCCATAGAGGTGGTTCGATCCTGCGACGCGGTGAAAGCATCTTAAGCGAGCACTCAACCGACTGAACTAAATCCCGCCGCATTCTCGTACGAGACACGTGGTACAAGGCACTCGTGGCGCCGCCTATACAACTGAGCTACATTTTATCCCTAAATCGTTAAAATTTTATTATTTTATTTATCGTAAAGAGCAAATCCTTGGCGTGTTCAGGAAGCCGAACGCTCGCGAACAGTCTGACTGATACCATAGTCTTCTATCAAAGAAAGAAAGAAAGAAATGTTTTATTTAACGACACACTCAACACATTTGTATTTACGGTTATATGGCGTCAGACATATGGTTAAGGTCCACACAGATTTTGAGAGGAAACCCGCTGTCGCCACTACATGGGCTACTCTTCCGATTAGCAGCAAGGGATCTTTTATTTGCGCTTCCCACAGGCGGGATAGCACAAACCATGGCCTTTGTTGAACCAGTTATGGATCACTGGTCGGTGCAAGTGGTTTACACCTACCCATTGAGCCTTGCGGAGCACTCACTTAGGGTTTGGAGTCGGTATCTCGTTAAAAATCCCATGCCTCGACTGGGATCCGAACCCAGTACCTACCACCCTGTAGACCGATGGCCTACCACGACGCCACCGAGGCCGGTAGTCTTCTATCATATCATAGTGGCGGGATGTAGCCCAGTGGTACAGCGCTTGCTCGATTCGCGGTCGGTGTGGGATCTATCCCCGTCGGTGGGCCCATTGAACTATTTCTCGTTCCAACCAGTGCACCACGACTGGTATATCAAAGGCCGTGGTATGTACTACCCTGTCTGTGGGATGGTGCATATAAAAAAAAATCACTTGTTGCTAATCGAAAAGAGTAGCCCATGAAGTGGCGACAACGGGTTTCCCCTCTCAATATCTGTGTGGTCCTTCCTTAACCATTCGGCTGATGCCATATAACCGTAAATAAAATGTGTTGAGTGCGTCGTTAAATAAAACATTTCTTTCTTTCTTTTTTCTATCACATCACTTTCCTCTAACGTAAGGCGCAAAAATCCAGTCTTCCTGATCATGCTTCCTGTTTATGAAAGTAAAATCAGAGTAATAACACGTAATTCAATATGAGGGAAATGCGTTGACCATTATTTATTGATTTAGATGTACATAAGCTTTTACATCAGGCCTTTATTATCGAACAATTGTGTTCTTAGAGGTGCAGACTCTAGTTTTAACCCGTGGATAATGGACACTAAGTTTAGTTAATTTACAAAGCTGTAACTCATTTGGATAAATTTACAATACAGTGAAAGAAGAGACTGTGACGCTGAAACCGGGAAATATCCTTAAAAATAGACTAGAACTCAAATCAGTAATCGCTAATATAACCGTAAATAAAATGTGTTGAATGAAACATTTCATTCCAATAACCGCTACTTCCGTGCGTTTTTAAAAATGTGAAATATGCATTTTTTAAAATAATTATTAGAAACACCAGGATGACCAGAAACACTTCGGTTTTACGCAAATGAATAATCTAAAAAATAAAATATAAGTAATGTGTGAGTTCAGTGATCATAAACGGCTCTAATAGTGAACAAATATGCTGTAGTGTTTAAAAACTAGGGTCTGTTCCTTTAAGAAATCATTGAGTAACATGCGTATTTCAAAGGCCAGTGTTGGCAACACAGTACAAAATACACACATAGTTATTACTAATAGACAGGAATGTATGTATCAGATTTTATTTGGCATTTGAGAACCTTTAACGGTAAAATCATCATGCAATTTCAATTAGCTATATTAAAAAAAAGTCAGTCAACTGATTATATAATATAATGATATAAATAAGAAATAAGAAATTGGCCATTGGTATTTTTCTTCTATTGAGAATCTGAACCGGCCTCGGTGGTGTCGTTGTTAAGCCATCGGACATAAGGCTGGCAGGTACCAGGATCGCAGCCCGTTACCAGCTTCCATCCAGAGCGAGTTTTAACTACTCAGTGGGTGGGTGTAAGACCACTACACCCTCTTTTCTCTCACTAATCATTAACAACTAACACACTGTCCTGGACAGACAACCCAGATAACTGAAGTGTGTGCCCGGGACAGCGAGCTTGAACCTTAATTGGATATAAGCACAAAAATAAGTTGAAATGAATGAGAACCTGAACGTAGGTTATAATTCATATTATTTAGGTTGATCGATATGCTTGTATATGTACCTTAAAAATAAATATATAGATTGTTTCGCATGTTGTGATAAAATGGGATGAGGAAGTGTTGGTGGTGGGTATTTCATCCCTAATTCAGGACTGGCTCTGGGTCAGCAAAATATTTCGCCTAGTTGTCTACTAAACTTCAAAAACTGCACAAACCAGTTATTTCATGACATTATTTCGTCAAATTAAAATAAAATTGAAATTCGTAATTGACGAATTTAGCGACTGTTTTTGCTAAAAGGGGTTGTAACATTCAGACACTTCGTAATATTGTTTTTCAATTTAACAGTTAATAGTGAGTTAATTTCAGTTCGAATAAGTAGGCCTATGAACCGAAAAAAATTACGCGCACACTTGAATGACTGACTCGGTGTAACGACCAATGAAAAGTATTAAAGTATATACATTTGTTGGATATTTTATTTTATTTGGGTTTTTTGTTGTTGTTTTGTGGGGGGATTTGTGGTTTCTTTTGTTGGTTTGGATTGGTTTTTGGTTTTTGGTTTGGGTTTTTTGTGGGGGGGTTTTTGGGGGGTGGGGGTGGGGTGGGGTTGGTTGTTGTTGTTATTTGTTTGTGGGAGAGGTTTGTCTTGTGTTTCTTTGAGAGTTTCTGTTTGTTTGAGTTTTCATTTCCAGTCTGGAGCAGTACAACCAGACAGAACAGAACAGAACAGAACTTTATTACACCTAGGCCGTTGACACTGGTAATGACACATGTTGGATATCGATTTAAAGACATCTGATTTGCTGCTACACTGTGATTACCTAAATGTCAAAGACAAACCGTCTATGTAGATGGAACACTTCCAAAACCGATTTCTACACATGATGAGTAAATTAACCAAGGGCGGAACTTGAAAATATTTTAGGGAGGGGACCAAGGGCCGAAAGACACATAGACCAGTTCCTAAAAAGGGCACTTCTATGACAACTGTAAACAAATTGTTCAAAAAGGGGCACTATAATTTTTGTAGAGGGGGACAGATCCCCATGTCTCCTCCTTTGGATTCGCTCTTGGTAACCTGCACGCGAAAGCGTTGCAAATAAGTTTTAGTTGGACAGAAGACCTTTAAATTTCTTTTAAAGGGACTGTCCTGAGTTTACTGCCATTGTAAATCTGTTTACATCTTACAATGGCTGAGAGAGAGAGAGAGAGAGAGAGAGAGAGAGAGAGAGAGAGAGAGAGAGAGAGAGAGAGAGAGAGAGAGAGAGAGAGAGAGAGAGAGAGAGAGAGAGAGAGAGAGAGAGAGAGAGAGAGAGAGAGAGAGAGGACGTGTCCTCCAACTCGCTTTCGATTGTTAAATTAAAAAAAACTCGTCACAGCCATACCATCTAATAAAACAAGCACAATCGAAATTGATTGCTATGTGACATATAACTTAACCTGAAACGATTGCTTAGTGACGCATACATCAACTGCATGCCTCAGGGCCGTAAACACGTTTTGATTGGGGAAAAAACAACATTTAAGTTTATTTTAAACCTGTTTTTTTAGGTTTTGTAAGAAATGGAAGACTAGTGCCATTTATCTTACAACTCATTGTTAAACAATGTAAAATGGGTTTTTTTAATGGTATCTAACAGCCACTCGTGTAGTATTCTCTGTATATACCATAAAACTACAGTTATCACACGAGCTTTGAATTCGTGCTGAGGTGTCATTAAATATTCATGTATTGTTTCATTCATCGATAAATAAAACTACACCATCGTGCTTCGTACCATAAATGTAGCACTTAAACTCAGATCAAAGAAGAAACTCGTACTACGAAATGGTCGGGTAGGTATCATTGTGATTGTGTTGCTGCATTGACGGCGTACAGGGGCAAATATAACCAAAGAAAAGATTGTTTATATCACGCCTTGAGTACGTTTAAAAGATTAACCTATAGGGTTCCTATGTTTTTATTATGTATTAAATGAATTTTTTAAACTTTATATCCAATAGCGAAGTATTTAGGTGACCACAATTAATTGCAAAATGCGTTTTTTATTGGAAATAATAGTTTTAATGACCAGAGAGTTTAACGTATTCTGTGTATTGTATACTTTGTGTGTGTTATTTTGGTTGTCGTGATATTAAGAGAACATTAAATAGTAAATAATATAGTTTTTTAATAGTTAAATTATATAAATACATTAATTCTGAAATACAACGAGTGGATATAACAGAAATACATATATGCAATGAGCCAATAATATTCGGCATAGTAGAGTAATTGAAGTTCATTATATAATTTGTTATACAATGTCATGTACTAGTATATTTCGATTTATTAAGATAGGAATATCTGTGATATAATAATAAAGCATATTTAACTCGAGTGATGTGGTATATGTTGATACAAATCGCTATGGTCTTTTAAATTTATCATTAATTTCTTTAATTAATTTGCTGACTTTTCTTAGGACACCTATTTTATTACTAGTCATTAACTCTTTAAATTTTAGGGTACTGGGGTTCACATAATAATATTGTTTTAGGAGTGTTTTTCGAGACTTAGTAAAGAAGGCACAAGTGAATAGATAATGATATTCATCACCAATATTGTTAGAATCACAAAGTGTGCATAACCTATTTTCTACTGGTGTATTATTCCACCGTCCTATTTCAATCGAGAGGTAATGATTTGATGTTCTGAATTTAACAATAATGATCCATAGTTTTTCAGGCATTATGGTGAGGATTTTTTCAAAAATTAGCTGATTTTTATAAATTGTATAATATTTTTCTCTAGACGATGATGCAACGTTATTGTTCCACGTTTGAAGGTACTGGTCATGCTGCCTCAATTTGATATATTCAAGAAATTGTTTTTTTGTTGAAAATCTTCGAGACAACCATATATCCGTCATACCTAGGTTGTTAAATAATTGTTTGATATGTTGGATCCAAGTGTAGTTGTGTCCATTTACGGATGAGTCCTGTAACATAAATGCATGCAATAGAAAGGATAGTTTTGTTTGTTTTCCTGATACCATTGTGGCCTAGAAATTTATCATTCTCTGTTGAATAATTAGTTTAATCGGTCTACGTCCTGACACTGGTAAGACTGTGATTATTGACACAGTTGATAACGTATGGCACTGGTAACGTTTTACGGTTCGACACTGGAACAGTTTTGATGTTTGACTCTGGTATATATGTGAGGTTTGACTATAGTAACGCTTTGACGTTTGATAGTAGTAACTCTTTGAAGTTTGACATTGGTAATGTTGTGAGGTTTGACATTGGTAATGATTTGAGGTTTGACATTGGTAACGCTGTGAAGTTTAACACTGATATATCTGTGAGGTTTGACACTGGTATATCTGTGAGGTTTGACACTGGTATATCTGTGAGGTTTGACACTGGTATATCTGTGAGGTTTGACACTGGTGTATCTGTGAGGTTTGACACTGGTATATGTGTGAGGTTTGACACTGGTATATCTGTGAGGTTTGACACTGGTATATGTGTGAGGTTTGACACTGATATATCTGTGAGGTTTGACACTGGTGTATCTGTGAGGTTTGACACTGGTGTATCTGTGAGGTTTGACACTGGTATATGTGTGAGGTTTGACATTGGTATATGTGTGAGGTTTGACACTGGTATATCTGTGAGGTTTGACACTGGTATATCTGTGAGGTTTGACACTGGTATATGTGTGAGGTTTGACACTGGTATATATGTGAGGTTTGACACTGGTATATGTGTGAGGTTTGACACTGATATATATATATATATATATATATATATATGAGGTTTGACACTGATATATCTGTGAGGTTTGACACTGATACATCTGTGAGGTTTGACACTGGTATATATGTGAGGTTTGACACTGATATATCTGTGAGGTTTGACACTGATATATATGTGATTTTTGACACTGATACATCTGTGAGGTTTGACACTGGTATATCTGTGAGGTTTGACACTGGTATATATGTGAGGTTTGACACTGGTATATATGTGAGGTTTGACACTGGTATATCTGTGAGGTTTGACACTGGTAATGCTGTGAGGTTTGATAGTAGTAAATCTTAAAAGTTTGTCATTGGTAATGTTTAAAGATTTCACACTAATAACGCTGTGATATTTGACACTGCTAATGATCTAGAGGTTTGGCACTGGTAACGCTTTGAGGTTTGACATTGGTAAAGCTGTGATGTTTGACACTGGCAATAGTAACGTGTTACAGTCATGACATTGGTAACGTGTTACAGTCATGACAATGATATTACGTCACAGTTATAACATTGGTAACGTGTTACAATCATGACAATGATATCACGTCACAGTCATGGACATTGGTACCGCTGTGAGTTTTGCCATTGGTTACGCGTTACAGGCAATAACAACACCGTTACATTCTTGAAATTGGTAAACTTGTTACAATCACTGTTACAAAAGCTATTTCTGGTATGCGTACATCAACGCACAAAAGCCTAGATTGAAAGGAAACTAGATAAAGTTGTCTATGCATTACTCATGAATAATAAAAGCCACTCATGAAAGAATGATGATGACTACCACATGAACCATCATACAGCTGGTTATCTCAAGTACATAAACGCGGCCGTATATTCTCCGCATTGTGTTATCTTTCCGTGAATATTGCATCGCTCATTCAATATTTAATGTTAGTGTAATATTTCCTCAAATTGCATATTTGCACAATAAACAGAAAGAGAAGCGATATAGATTTTTTGTTAAACCGGAACGCAAAGCAACGAGGGCAACTCGTTATAGAAAATTTGTATAATAAGCAGGAAAAGAGTAATATAGATTTTCATTAAACTGAAAAGGAAAGGCAACAAGCACAACTCGTTTACAGAATACAAATATTATTCCTTACGAAGGGTTTTTTTTTTGGTGCAACGATGCTTTATCAATTTATTTCATTTGCAGTTAAATCCAATTGCTTAAACTGCTTAAATCGAATTAAGGTTCAAGCATGCTGTCCTGGGAACACTCCTCGACTATCTCAGCGCCAATATCACCTTAAAAGCATGTAAAACGGAGCCCAGGGGCCAGGACGGTCTAGACAGAGGGTTGTTTCTGAGAGAGAAGTTGATGTATTGGCCATTGTGTCGTTAAACTCGCTTTGGGTGGGAACTGGTGCCAGGAGGCAAACCCAGCATTTACCAGACTTATTGTTCCAATTAGTGCACCACAACGAAAGGTCGTGGTATGTACTATCCTGTCTGTAAGATGGTGCATATAAAAGATCCTTTGCTACTAATGGAAAAATGTAGCGGGTTTCCTCTCAATGACTGTGTCAAAAAATACCATATGTTTGACTTCCAATAGCCGATGTTTAATAAATCAATGTGCTCTAGTGGTGTCGTAAAACAAAACAAACTTCTTCTGTGTGGGAGAAAAACCCGATAGCCGATGTATTTTTCGTGCTGGGGTGTCGTTAAACATTCATTCATTCTGTGTGGGAACCGGTACTGGGAGGCGAACCCAGCACTTACCAGTCTTAAGTCCGATGGCTTACCCACTACCCGACCTAGGCTGGTTTTATAAAATACAAATATTATTCCTCACGAACGGGTTTGCTTGTGCGACGAAGCTTCATATCGTCGCGTCAATGCAACCAGTGTATGTTGAATTGGATATCACGGCCGTTCCACTATTGACAGTCTTATCGGGGGATTTTCGTTGACCAGCCATCGATTTGTTGGCCAATGATGAAGATGTTCGGCAATGCCCGCTACATTCGGCGGCAGTTAATTTCCATTTGACCATTGGTCATTCAATACTGTCAATAAACTGTAGATGCTTGTCAGACATAGACGAGTGAATGAAATCTCGTGCTAAGTTCAGAGATGTCACACTCTCACGTCGGCCAGTGTTCTTGAGATTGTCAGGAGATCTGATGAGACGAACAGAAGTCGAGTGTTGGTTATGACGCACAATGCGCATTCTTAAAACTCGAGACTGGTCTTTAATTTTTTGTATTATGACGGACGTTGCGCATTCTTGAAACTGCAAAGACTATAGTCTTTCATTTTTGTATTATGACAGACGTTGCGCATTCTTGAAACTCGAGACTGGTCTTTCATTTTTGTATTATGACAGACGTTGCGCATTCTTGAAACTCGAGACCAGTCTTTCATTTCTGTATTATGACGGACGTTGCGCATTCTTGAAATTACAAAGACTATAGTATTTCACTTTTGTATTATGATGCAAATTGCGCATTCTTGAAACTGCAAAGATTACAGTATTTTATATTTGTATTATGACGCACAGTGCGCATTCTTGTAACTGCGAAGATTACAGTCTTTCATTTTTGTATTATGACGCACAATGCGCATTCTTGAAAGTTGCTTGTTCCTGTGTTTCAAAGTGCATTTCACTCGGTAACTGGTACATCTGATGCTGTGCTGGCGTTTTGTTTTTGTTTTGACAAAATACTTTACAATAATAAACAAGAGGAACCTATTTTTCAGCACCAGGATTCTTCTACTTCATCAAGATAACCTCAGCATCACGTCAGGTTACTGCGTTTAATGTCGGGGTTTATCTTGATAGACTAGTTTCTTCGGTCACGCCGCAGATCATCATTATTCATGTCACAATTACCATATCTTTTAGACCTAATACCATTGATTTAACAGTCTTACGTGGTGTCGTTAAACAAACATTCCTGTCTCTTTCTATCGTGGTACATTGCGACACTGATCTAAGTCTGGCTGCACTTAGATACGTCTTCCCAGTTTGTGTACCAAGTCAAGCTTAATGTCATTAGTTCAGTTTTCTCTTAGATGATTTTGTTTTCGTTTGAATTCTCACAAGGTTGCCATAGTAATCCAATTCCTGGAGGTTTAAAACATGCTATCATATATTGGTGGCTACTCAGCAACGTCATTTTTTCAAATCTTAAGAGAACATTATTATTAAGTTTTGTATTTTGAAATTACAAGAGGGTTTTTTTCTGTCGCGCTTCTCATTAGATCTGTGTGTTTTTGAAGCTAGAAAATTAGTGTACTATTCCCAAAGTGTTTGTTTCACAGTCTTTCTGAACTTAATCGTGTTCATTGATTAATAAAATAACCATTAATGAAAGCAGCCAAAACATATTGTTTTCAAATGTATTTCAAGTATTAAATTGCCATTTTTCTGCTGTTAGTAAGTTACCATAGTAATGGTATTGGTTATGAGATGATGGTGGTGGTGATGATGGTACTGATATCGTCGTAGGAGGTGTGCTGGCGATGATAATGATGATGATAGTGTTGATGGTGGTGGTGGTGGTGATGATGATGATGATAATTTTGATGGTTGAGGTGGTGGTGGTGGTGATGATATATATCTCGATGATCGTGTACCGGAGATCATGATGGTGCTGTTTATGATAACTATCTTGATGGATGGGGTAGTGGTGGTGGTGGTGGTGATGGTTATGATGATGTTAATGATTTTGGTGATGGTGGTGATGATGATGTTGTTTGTTATGATAACTATATTGACGTTTTTGTACCGGAGATGATGGTGGTGGTGGTTATGATGGTTGAGGTAGTGGTAGTGATGGTAGTGATGATGATGTTGTTATTTTGATATGTTGATAGTTGTGGTCATGGTGGTAGCGGCAATAAATTGATGACTATGATGATGGTTGGGAATGTAGTGGTTATGGTGGTGGTGATGATGGCTATGTTGAGGGTTGTGGTAGTGACGATGGCTATGCTGAGTGCTGTGGTGGTGGCTATGTTGATGGTTGTGGAAACGGTGGAGATGGTGGTGATGGTGTTTATGTTTCTAGTTGTATTAGTGGTGGTAGTGATGCTGGCTATATTGACATGCGTGGTTGTGACAGTGTTGGTGGTGGTTATCTTTATAGTTGTGGTATTGGTGGTGGTAGCGACAATTCATTGATGGCTATGATTGTTGTTTTGATTGTGGGTCGTGATGAATATGGTGGTATGTACTCTAGTGATGGAAAAGATTAAGTGAAAGAAAACACGTCCAATTAGAGAGAGCGCGAGTTATTAACGTACAATCAAAGATGGCAGTTTTCTGAAACCGCAGCTTTCATTCCACTTAAACTCTGCAAAACGAGGTTGTAATTAGGCTTAAAAGGCTTGCCAGTGTTAAGTGCCTTGGATTGAGAGGTGACTTTTGATGTTGACCAGTCAAAGTTCCCTTAAGGCAATTACACACTCTGTGAATTATATATCGCATTCTATCTTATTATCTCTCGACAAGAACAAATTACGTTAAGTGCGAAGGATGTATAGTTTATACCATACCTTCTTTAAAACACACACAAAAACAACAACAAACCAAAAACTCAAAAAACAATCAAAAGAACAAAAACAAACCCCAAGCAAACAAACATCCCATTCTTAATTATCAAAATAGCAAGTTGATTATTTCAAGTTTGTTTGTTTTGTTTAATTAATCATTGGACAATTAATCATTTTTCCTAATGCAGCAAGGGATCTTTTATATGCACTTTTCACACAGACAAGAAAGCACATACAACGGCTTTTGACCATTTGTGGTGCATTGGGGAAAAAAATCCAATCAGTTGAATGGATCCACCGAGGTGGTTCGATCCTGCGATGCAAGCACCTTAAGCGAGTACTCAACCGACTGAGTTAATTTCAAATGCATAAGGACTTCCTCATTGACAACATATATGTCAAATATGGTGACAGGACATATAGACAGGAAAGAGGAATCCCATTTGGCACCAACTGTGCTCCACTACTCGCCGATTTGTTTTTATAATGATTATGCATAGGAATCAGAATGTCTTACTAATCTGGTTAAATCAAAACAAAGGAATCTGGGTAAAACTTCTAACTTTACTTTGCGCTATATTCGTAACCTTATGTTATTAAATAATTACAGGATTACACAGATTACCTTCCATTGATTTTTTTCTACAATAGTTAGAAATAAAAGAAACACGTGAAGGTATTATATCAGTTTCCTATCTCGATGTATGCATAGATTCAAAGCGACACTGGTCTCCAAACTAAGCTGTATGACAAAAGGAATGACTTCAACTTTCTAATAGTCAATGTTCCCTTTTTGTCGAGCCATATACCTCCTGCTTAAGTTTTTGGTGTCTACATATCAAACATTTTAAGACACACTGAGACATGCTCATTGTTTGCATATTGCAAACAACGCCATATCATTCTGACACAGAAGTTGTTCCATCAGGGTTATGGATAAAATAGAATAGAATACATATTTAACGACACCCCAGCACGAAAAAATACAGCGGCCATTGGGTGTTAAAGTATGGTAAATGGAAAACATGAAGTGATGAACCACATCAATATAAAAATTCAACAGTTAAATTAAAACTCAGTGTAAAGAACTGTGCAAAAATACAAATATCATGAATAGGTAAAATTAAAATTTAATTGAAAGTCAGTATCACGAAAAAATTGCAATAAACGTTCTGGATGGAATCGATATGACATCGGGGTTATGATGTCCAGGGACTCTTGGGGGCATTTAAAAAGTTATTATGGTAGATATTTGGAGGCATCACTGACAAAAATGATGGCTGATACTATTCCATATTTTCATCTCTTTGGTGAACATTTATTTGTTCATTGCTTTAGAAGGAAGGAAATGTTTTATTTAACGACGCACTCAACACATTTTATTTACGGTTATATGGCGTCAGACATATGGTTAAAGACCACACAGATATTGAAGGAGGAAACCCACTGTCACCACTTCATGGGCTACTCTTTTCGATTGGCAGCAAGGGATCTTTTATATGCACCATCCCATAGACAGGATAGCACATACCACGGCCTTTGATGTACCAGTCGTGGTGCACTGGCTGGAACGAGAAATAGCCCAATGGGCCCACCGACGGGATCGATCCCAAACCGACCGCGCATCAAGCGAGCGCTTTACCACTGGGCTACGTCTCGCCCCCCCCCCCCCCCCCCCCCCCCCCCCCCCCCCCATTACTTTAGATGAGGCGACTGACTTTTACAGCTGTGATGGCAGTAATCAGGACTCGTCTTTAGCGTATACCTGATATCGTCACACTTTTTCACAGTGATTCATGAGTGTATGTCATCACGGCTGTATTTATTCCTATGAGCTCTGCCCTGTGCTGGTTTTGATTTAGTAAACTCGTCCGGGAGTGGCAGTCCTCCTCTTTGTGAAGGTCAAAAGGATGTATTGTCCAGTAAAGGATCTCCTCGACGAGACACTAGATAGAGATGCATGAAATCAACCACTATTTTGTCAAATACCCCCATTCGACTCTGCATTGTGCAGAGATACAGTCTTCATCAGGAATAACAGTTTTCTCGTTCAGATTTATTCTATCGTTTGACCTTGTACCTGTTATAATTCACTTAATGAAATACCATGAAAACAATCATAGGCTGACCACCTAGTTTCTTTAAATAAATATATATAATTTGTTTTCATATTTCCCGCCAATTACGATTACGGATGCATACGTACATGAACAAAAATAAATGTTTAAGTACTAACAGCTAGTGGCTAAATTAAAGATACGTTTAAAATACATACCAAGTAGCAACTCTAGATATGTATGGCCTTGTCTTCGTGTCAGTCAAAGAAAGGGACACTTTTCCATCTGGATTATAATTTCTTGTTACTGTATATAGCAGAAGGATATGAATCTGATAACAGTGTTCGTACTGCCTTGTAGTTCGGTTCCATTAAGTTGAGTGCATGGACAACGTTCCCAAGAGACATTTTGTTATCTGTGCTGTTGAATGATTTAGTGAAATATTATATGGGTGAGATAGTTTGCTTGTATTCCTTAAATATATATATATATATATATATATATATATATATATATATATATATATATATATATATATATATATATATACATATACCCGGTATATACATACATACATACATACATACATATATATATATATATATATTGTT